>NC_085140.1:30339065-30644959 GCF_024139115.2 Armigeres subalbatus
TAAGGTTAGAGTCGTATTCGATGCATCATCCAAGACACGCTCAGGAACCTCTCTCAACGATGCTTTGCTGGTAGGGCCAGTAATCCAGGACGATCTACGATCAATCATCCTCCGTTGTCGTATGGTACGTATCATGTTGGTTGCCGATGTTGAGAAAATTTTCCGCCAAATTCTCATCTTGTGGCGGACAGATGAAAAATCCGAAATCCAATGGTATGAGCTAACCACCGTTACTTACGGTACCAAGCCTGCTCCCTATTTGGCTACACGCACGCTGCTGCAATTAGCTGAGGATGAGCAACTCCAATTCCCTATGGCGGCAAGGGCTGTCAATAAGGACGTGTATATGGATGACGTACTGACCGGTACGAACACCGAAGAGGAAGCTATGGAGCTGAGGACCCAACTTGATTCGATGCTATCCAAAGGTGGATTTTTGTCAAGGAAATGAGCGTCGAATTGTCCAAAAGTGTTGGAAGGTACATATATCCAAGGAAAATCTAGCGATCGCCAATACCGAAGAAGTATCGTAAGACCCCGACCCGTCCGTGAAAACTCTAGGTTTGGTTTGGTTACCAGGAACCGATCGTATCAAATTCCGATTTAAGATCGGTTTTCTCAATTTTGATGTGGATCTATCGAAACGGAAGGTACTCTCGATAATAGCCTCATTATTCGATCCACTTGGTTTGATCGGAGCGGTCATCTTACGAGCGAAGCTGTTCATGCAACTACTGTGGACGCAAGAAGATGAGGATGGAAACCGATTAGGCTGGGATCAGCCTTTACCCCCGAAGCTGCTGGCTGAATGGCGAAATTTTCAGCATCAGCTACCACGACTGAACGAGTTGATCATTCAACGTTGCGTTGTTTTATCGGAAGCAGCGAAGGTTCATTTGCATATCTTCTCGGATGCCTCAGAGCGTGCATATGGAACATGTGCGTACATCCGGAGCGAGAATCACAAAGGAGAAGTTTGGGCTGCTTTATTGACATCAAAATCCAAGGTGGCAACGTTGAGGCACCAATCAATACCCCGGCTGGAGCTATGCGGAGCATTGCTTTCCGCGCAGTTGGCAAAGATAATCCTAGAGTCGATCCAAGTTCCAATGGAGGTGTTCTTTTGGTCCGACTCAACTTGCGCTCTCCAATGGATTAAGGGAAATGCTTCAATGTAGACAACATTCGTTGGCAATCGTGTGGCCAAGATCCAACGAATAACCGAAAAATATTCCTGGGACCATGTTGCTAGAGTGGACAATCCGGCGGACCTAATATCCCGAGGTATTGCACCCGATCAAATCCAAGGCCCACAATGGCTCAATAAGATGAAAGAAGACTGGCAAAGTTTAGCAGCACCTCCCGTTGCACAAGATGTTGAAGCAGAGTTTCGTTCAACAGTTGTCCATTGTGCTAATGAAAAGCCCGAAGGTTTTGTGGACTGGTACATTTCCAAGTTCCCTCCGTACACAGATGTGCTGAGGCGAACAGCAATCTTGCAGCGTTTGATTCGAATACCGCGGAAGGAGGATCCGAAGCCGACCGGTTTTCTAACAGTGAAGGAGTTAGAAAGTTAGACGAAATCACTATTATACGAAAACTTCAACAGGAAGAATTCTCGAGCGAGTGGAAATCTCTTTCTCTGAAGCAACCAATACCAAAGAGCTCATCACAACGATGGTTCAATCCGAAGTTGTCAAGGAACAATTTAATCCGAGTGTACGGGAGATTGGGTCACTCACAGGTGTCGTATAACGCAAAAAACCCCATGGTCTTACTTGCTCGTCATCTGTTCATCAGAATGCTAATCCAACATTATCACCAGCGCCTGCTCCACGCAGGGCCTCAATTGCTACTGGAAAAATCCGGCAGAAATACTGTCCTCTAAGTGGGCGCAGTGTGGTAAGGAACGTTGTCCATAATTGCCAACGCTGCTTTCGAGTAAAGCCAACCACACGGTGCAGCAATTCATGGGAAAGCTGTCTGCGGCAAGAGTCACAGTCGCAAGGCCATTTTCCAAGACCGGCGTCGATTATTTCGGCCCCGTCCATATCCGCCCAGGACCCCGGAGACCCGCAGTCAAAGGATATGTTGCACTCTTCGTCTGCATGTGCACAAAAGCGATTCACCTGGAATTAGTATCCGACCTTTCGACCAATCGTTTCATCCAGGCATTCCGAAGATTCATTGGAAGAAGAGGCTATTGTTCTGATGTATATTCAGACAATGGCACAAATTTCGTTGTGGCAAGAAATCAATTGCAGCAGTTGTTCGATCTACTTCGCAGTAAGTATCACCAGGACAGGGTCAGCCAAGACAGTGCTCAGGAAGGCATACAATGGCACTTCAATCCCCCTACTGCTCTCCATTTTGGAGGCCTATGGGAGGCAGCAGTGCGATCAGCATGAATCCACATCCTGAAAGCTATCGGTGATAACCCTGCGACGATCGAGGACTTCAACACTCTTCTGGTACAGGTGGAGGCTTGTCTGAATTCCAGGCGTATTACGGAGATGCCAGACGATCCGAATGACTTCCAACCACTTTATCTGGCCATTTTCTAATTGAAACATCGTTCCGCAAGCTACCAGATCCAGATCTTCTACACCTCGCAACGAATCGACTGACCCAATTTCAGGTGATTCAACAAAGGGTACAGGTATTTTGGCGTAGATGGAGAACGGAGTACTTGTCGCTACTACAGAGACGGACAAAGCGTTGGAAACCAACAGTTGAGATCTCCGTTGGGAAACTCGTGGTCCTAAAGGACGAAAATTCTCCTCCGGCCCAATGGAAACTTGGGCGAATAATGGAAGTACATCCAGGCAGCGATGGAGTCGTTAGGATGGTGTCCGTCAAAACCGCCACTGGATACCTAAAGCGTCCTGTGGAAAAAGTGTGCCTATTACCATCAGCTAATCAACCGCCAGACGAAGAGAACCAAAGTTGAGTTGCATTGCGTTGTCATGTCGTCCACCCGTGTTCCGAGAGGTTCTTTTTTTTTCTTTTCAGAAATTCTACCAATTTCAGGGTGGGGAGAATGTTTAGGAACGCACCAATAGGGGAACCTTTTTGAGGTCGGTCACTGGCTATGTAACTGGCGAAGGAACGAAACAGCAGTACGAACACATCACCCAAGAAATCTGCCATCATTAGTTTAGTTGAAAATGGATCGCCGTACCGAATAGCCAAACTATAATTGTCTAGTCTTTAAGAATATAATAAATGTTAAGTGTTAAATATCTAAATTGTGTAGTGTAATGTAGAAGAATAAATGTGGTGTATTGTGAGCAAATAATTTATTTATTTATCATCAGACTAAGGCCGAAGTGGCCTGTGCTGCACATAAAAGACTTCTCCATTCAGCTCGGTCCATGGCTGCACTTCACCAACCACGCAGTCTGCGGAGGGTCCGCAAGTCGTCCTCCACCTGATCGATCCACTTTGCCCGCTGTGCACCTCGCCTTCTTGTTCCCGTCGGATCGTTGTCGAGAACCATTTTCACCGGGTTACTCTCCGACGTTCTGGCTACGTGCCCGGCCCACCGCAGTCTTCCGATTTTCGCGGTGTGAACGATGGATGGTTCTCCCAACAGCTGATGCAACTCGTGGTTCATTCGCCTTCTCCACGTACCGTCCGCCATCTGCAACCCACCATAGATGGTACGCAACACTTTCCTTTCGAAAACTCCCAGTGCGCGTTGGTCCTCCACGAGCATCGTCCAGGTCTCGTGTCCGTAGAGAACTACCGGTCTTATAAGCGTTTTGTAGATAGTCAGTTTGGTACGGCGGCGAACTCTATTCGATCGGAGCGTCTTGCGGAGTCCAAAGTACGTACGATTTCCAGCCACTCTGCGGCGCATTTCTCTGCTGGTATCGTTATCGGCGGTCACCAGTGAGCCCAAGTACACGAATTCTTCAACCACCTCGATTTCGTCACCACCGATAGAAACTCGTGGTGGGTGGCTCACATTGACCTCTCTTGAGCCTCTTCCTATCATGTACTTCGTCTTCGACGTGTTGATGACTAGTCCAATCCGTTTAGCTTCGCTTTTCAGTCTGATGTAGGCTTCCTCCATCCTCTCAAAGTTACGTGCCATGATATCAATGTCGTCGGCGAAACCAAATAACTGGACGGACTTCGTGAAAATCGTACCACTCGTGTCAATCCCTGCCCTTCGTATTACTCCCTCCAAAGCGATGTTGAATAGCAGACACGAAAGACCATCACCTTGCCGTAACCCTCTACGGGTTTCGAAGGGACTCGAGAATGCCCCTGAAACTCGAACTACGCACATCACCCGATCCATCGTCGCCTTGATCAACCGTATCAGTTTATCCGGAAATCCGTTTTCGTGCATTAGCTGCCATAGCTGGTCCCGATCGATTGTATCATATGCGGCTTTTTTTTTTTTTTTTTTTTTTATAGAGGGATGAAGGCAAATCTGCATACAGACACCTGAAATTATCACTCAGGGAGTGGGGTTGGCGCAGTAGGCAGAAGGCCAGACCACCGGACCCACTAAACTCACCCAAGTAACAGAAGGTTACTTGAGTTACCCTCTCTTCTAATGCACAATTCCCCTGGACTACCTTTCAGTATTACTTCTGTGGGAAAAGCAGTACTAAAAGTACTCCTCCCAAAACAACACCTTTCACAGTGCCTCTCTTCGATGTTTTGTCATTCGTCTGAGCCCTTTGGCTCCCTTTATTGGTGCCAGCAAGCACACAAAAGCGTGGGCCCTTAAGCCCTTTACTTTTTTTTTCCTTGTGCCATTCAGCAACGCATCTACTTTCCTCTTTATTTTTAGAGCCATTTAGCTCTCAACGTACTCGCAAGCTACTCAGATAGTCCCCAACGGATCTATCCTACTCCGACGGGGAGTTCCCCGGCGGCGGAAGCTCCCCCGATACCGACGACCCGCATTCGTGGATGGCTGTTACATTACCAACACTACACATTCACCTGGTATGCATGTTCATAGATCCGCTCAAGTCCTACGCACATTCTCACTTCAACGGGTGACCAGACGAGTGCCGAGGTCAGGCCAAAGATTCCGGGTGGAGATAGCTTCCGGTTCAGTGGTGCCCCGACGACCCGAAGCAGGTGCATTCACGCGGCACGATCTACTCAACTGGTCCCCGGCGGTGGACCTAGCCTACTCCGATTAACCGATTTCCATGAACTGCGCCTTTCAGCTTCTTGCTTAACCGATGAGCCATTCAGCTCTCACCTTGGTCGCGGACTACTCGGATAGTCCCCGGCGGTGGATCAATCCTACTCCGACAGGGAGTTCCCCGACGTCGGAAGCTCCCCCGTAACCGACGACCCGTCTCAACGGGTGACCGGGCGAGTGCCGAGGTCAATCCAAAGATTCCGGGTGGAGATAACTTCCAGTTCAATGGTGCCCCGACGACCCGAAGCCGGTACATTCGCACGCCACGGTCTACTCAGCTGATCCCCGGCGGTGGACCTAGCCTACTCCGATAACCGAGTTTCATTTGCCTTGAGCCATTCAGCTCTCACCTTATTCATTGAGCCATTTATATGCGGCTTTGAAGTCGATAAATAGATGATGTGTGGGCACGTTGTATTCGCGGCATTTCTGCAATACCTGACGTATGGCGAACACCTGGTCTGTGGTAGAGCGTTCACCCATAAATCCCGCCTGGTACTGCCCCACGAACTCTCTTGCAATTGGTGTTAGTCGACGGCATAAAATTTGGGAGAGTACCTTGTAGGCGGCGTTCAGCAATGTGATTGCGCGGTAGTTGCTACAATCCAGCTTATCGCCCTTTTTGTAGATGGGACACACGACACCTTCCATCCACTCCTGCGGCAGAACCTCATCCTCCCAAACCTTGGTAATCACCCAATGCAGCGCTCTAGCCAGTGCTTCACCACCGTGTTTAAACAGCTCTCCTGGTAGTTGGTCGACTCCAGGGGCTTGGTTGTTTTAGCCGGCCGATCTCCTCCTGGATTTCCTGGAGATTCTGAGCCGGAAGTCGCATGTCCTGCGCGCGTGCTCCTAGGTTCATTACCATACCGCCACCGTTGTCTGCCATATCGCCATTCAGGTGCTCTTCGTAGTGCTGCCGCCACCTTTGGATCACCTCACGCTCGTTCGTAAGAAGGTTCCCGTTTATGTCCTTACACATATCGGGCTGTGGCACGTGGCCCTTACGTGAACGGTTCAACTTCTCATAGAACTTTCGTGCGTTATTAGCGCGGTACAGTTCCTCCGTCTCTTCACGGTCTCAATCTTCCTGCTGGCGCTTTTCCTCCGGAAAATCGAGTTTTGTCTGTTCCGCGCCCGTTTGTATCGTGCCTCGTTCGCCCTCGTGCGGTGTTGCAGCAATCTCGCCCATGCTGCATTCTTCTCCTCAACTAACTGTTCACATTCGCCGTCATACCAGTCGTTTCTCTGATCCGGGGCACTGTGCCTAGCGCAGCGGTTGCGGTGCTTCCAATGGCGGATCGAATATCTCTCCAGCCATCTTCAAGAGATGCTGCGCCTAGCTGCTCTTCCGTTGGGAGTGCCACTTCCAGCTGCTGCGCGTAGTCTTGGGCTAGTCTACCTAGTGACTAGTGAGCAAATGAAATGTAGTTTTTGCAGTGGAAAAGTGCGTTCGGATCATTTGGCAATATCGAGAAAACCATCTAAGGAAACCAAAAAACCACCAACCGAAACCCAAAATCAACCGGAATCAGTGCCAATCGCAGAAAACGGCCCAACATCCCTACAGGCCCTATCGCAGAGAGGTCATTTTGGGGTGCACGCATAATCATTCTTGAGACCAGCCGTGCAGAGGGAAGCAGGCGCGAAGACGACACTTCCCACCTACCGAGGACATAGGGCGTGGTAAGGCCACCTGGAAAGCCGACAATGCGCTGGCACGATACCATGGTCTTCTTCTAAAAAAGCGAGTCACGATGTTCGATGCTGCAAGGACACGCAGCTAACCTCAAGGGTGCGTCGTGCACTGGCCCCCCTTTGAAGCATTACTTTCTGGTTGTACCGAAGGGACGATAGGCTTGGCGGCAATGGAAACTGTTTAGCAGGTCGGGGATGTAGTCCTGCCTCCCTCGATCGAAGTAGGTTGCGCTTCAAAGTGGACGCAAAAAATTTACGTCCGTCATTTTTTCGGACAAATATTTGATCCGATTTTTCAAGCTTACCTGAAAATCTTCGTTGCCCGGCTCGCTTTTTCATCATTATCAAGAGGATTGAACTAATTACGCCAACTTTCAACCTGATTGGACACCGACAACCAATTCGCGACGACCTGGAAAACACTCGTTCCTGGCCCAGGAATCCTGGGGACTCTTTTGTGCTGTCCTGTTCATGATCAGCGATTCAGTTGCTTGGAGTGCGGTGGGAAATGTTAAAATTTGGTGAGGTAACTCTAGGGAGAAGATCTGTTTGAGCAACTCCTTCTGTTCCCACACCTGGTCAAGATCAACCAGTCAAATTTCAGCCAAATAGTTTTTAATGCATAATCACTAAATATATACTGATTTGCTGACAGAGAAGTGAATATTTGTACGGCAATACAAATAGATCTTTTCCCTACTGTTCTTCGCATTCCAAAGGGGTAAGTATAACGTATCTGCACCGCTGGTGCTATTTTTTTAAATATTATTTGTATAATTGAATTAGTTTCAACGTGATTTTTTTTAAAGCAAATTTTTTAGTTTTAAGATTAACTGAAATCAGTTGGTCTTCCAGAATCAGATAAAGTTGGCTATAAAAACATTTCCTGGACGTCCCTGTGTTTTTTTAGATTTTATCTGTTTCATGCAGCGAGGATTTCTCTGATGATTTTTTTTAATATACCTTTTGGAATTAAGACATATCTTAAATTTTAGGGATCTTACTCATTTGCAAAATTTCCAAAATTTGTAAAATGTACAAAAGGCATCAGAGAACCTAAAATAATTTATAATGTGCGAAGCATAATGCCTAATTTGACATTCATTAGATATAATTGGGCAGTAGCTGCTCACCGCTCTAAAATGAAACAATCAGCATCTACAAAATACTTGCAAGTTGCTATTCAACATAAATAGTTAGATTATATTGACGATTTGAAATATACTTCAAATGTATTTAAAATATTTTTCTCATCTGTCCAAATATATTTAAAATTGAAATCATTGTATATTGTAGAATCATTTCCAATGGATTTCAGCACATCGAGTATTTGAGTGGTGCTAAAATACTCAGCATCTACCGCATGGCCATCCCAGACCAGGAATAGTATGCCACAGAACATCTTGATCAAATTCGTATTCGTATTCGTATCAATATAATCCCATCTATTGTTCCTAAACACTTATTCATTTTTCGACCTCAAAGCTCAGTTCGGAGAATCTTTCCCACTAGAGTATTGAAAAAAAAAAAACTTTGACAACAACTGTCCACATTTTTTTGCAGAATCTACTTTTTGAAGTACCTGAAACTCATGTATCCTTCATTAATTGCTTTAATAATCTCTTCCAAATATTTTACATTAGAAAAAAATGAAATCAACCCAGAATTATGAGACATTAAAAAGTTTGTGCAAACTCACAGCAAATGACAATTTAAGAATTATTTTTATAATGCAAAAATGTTAGTAACGATATATTATAACATTTTAACAATCTCTTCGAAATTTACAAATCTAAATTAATCTAAGTAATAATTTCGTAATCTTTGAATCTATTAGGAAAAACCTAATTTTGAAACTCTGGAATGACATCTCAATCTTATTTTATTTTTTAAGTTCTTTTGAGTGCTGATTCAAAAATGACATCTACTACTTTTCTAGATCTTTAGACCTTCCCGCATCACCCCTCTATATCCGCTTAGCTTTTCTGTATACCGAGAGTGAGAACAGTCTCCCTCAAACTGTGGAAGTCAATTTTGAACGGTCCCTGATGATTCATAGAAGTTTCGCTTCAAGATTTCAAATTACGAAATGCAGTTTGATGCATATTTTATTGTTTTTTAATGTACCTTTTATAAACTTTAGGAAATCCAAAATTACTGACAAAGAATTGACAAAGAAAAATGTATTTCCACAGTAGGTGCTTTAATCAAAATTCTAGTAAACCTTGGATCTTTATTGAGGGTATAAAGAATGACAATTATATACGAAGGTTAAACATGTTACCGTTTTAGCCAGAGATCAAAATTTAAATTTTTCAATTGTTTATCTATATATTTCTCATAATTTTCTTGTATCATGAACATTTAAAGTTGAGGCCGAAACACATTATGTTAAGTCCACTATGTTTATAATTGTACGAAGCGTACCAGAAATACTACGGATGGATCAGTGACTGCACGCAGAAAAAAACAGAGTGCTTCATATACACGATATTCATTATAATATTACGATATTTGTTCTTCTGTTCATATTAATTACATTCAAGATATTCACCAATCATTCAACATTCAATCATTCAAAATACTAATTTTGTAAGTTATTTGCTTAAGATTTTTTTGACGGTAATTACATGAATTTGTATTTCGCATGGAAAACACGATTATTTTGAAAAGACAGCGATCTTGCTATTTAAACATTTGAACGTATTTAAGTAAATAAAGTGAATATATTGAAATTGGTGTTAATCATAATAGTATATCAGTTTTATGCTCATATGTTCCTTTAAATATTTCCACAGAAAATTGAATTTTGAAAATAATTCGAAGTACGTGAGATTCCAAGAAGGTCGAGGATGTTTTCCACTTCCACGGAAGTCAGGCACACATACTAGTTACTGGAGGATGAAACGAGGCTAGAAATCCAGTGTATTTCAAGAATATTTACATAACATCAAACTGAAATGAAGTTCAATCAAATTCAAATTTGGTGAGTCCGTTCCATACTTGTAATATATAAAATTGATTTTACTAAATACGCGCTAGGATCACAGATATGTATTAATGATGTGTATCATTGATATAAATCTTCATCCTGGAAGTTTAAATACACTACAAATGTCCATTTGATGTCTGAGTATATTTATGCGGGGTTTACTGTGCTGAAAATTACCTCAAGTTGTGGTCTGTAGCTTCTTGTTGTAGGGTCTTTGGATGCACAGTAGAGCTATCACCTTCTATCTCCAGGGCTAAACATGTTTTCATCTACGGATATATAAATATCAACAAATAGATAAAGACAGGTCCGAACGTTCAAATATGCCGTCCGCTACTTTTTGAGATTTCTAACCCCCTTAATGCTTTCTTGTATGCCTAGAATATGTACTGTCAAAAAATAGTAGCCCTCCTCTCCATAAAACATGTGGCGTCATTATTAAACGACCCAAACTTGGATTTTTGTTATTGGTTGTAAGTGATAGTGATAGTGAATAGTGAAACAATCCGTTCAGTACAGATTTGTTCGTGTTTTGTATTTGAGGTAGAACGGATATCGCGTCCAGACGTGTTTTTTCAGTAAGCAGAATGATCGGCCGGTCATCGAAATTTTGTTCTGCTTTGTGCGGTAAGCAGAACGATCGGCCGGTAACCGAAATTTTGTTCTACTTGGTGCGCGTGAATAAATTAATGAATTATTGGCAGTGGCTGATTTCCTACTCGCCGCATCCACATCCAGGCGCTATCATATATGCGCAAATAGCCAGCATGAGTTATCCGCCAGAAATTTGTATGGCGAAAGACATCTAACACGGGATTTCTCAAAGTTACGAACTTTTCATGAAAAACTATTTGGTACCGGTTATGTAGGAAGGTGTCCGCTACTACGCCTACCAAATATTTTTTCGATGAAGGTGCTTAATTTTGAGAAATCGAACCTTAGATGCCTTTCGCCATACTGATTTCAGAAAGTTAACTCCTAGTGTGCCGCTGTAATTACGCTCAAAGCAGACGATTCATTAGAAAGTAAAAGTTTAAATCGCGTCTAGACATGTTTCTTCAGTAAGCAGAACGATCGGCCGAAAATCAAAGTTTTGTTCTGCTTTGTGCGGAAAGCAGAACGATCAGCCAATCACCGAAATTTTGTTCTGCTTTGTGCGGGCTTCAATAAAAAAAAAAGTTTCATTTTCATCGATCAAACTACACGCTATACACGGCATACCGTTTACCAAAACGAACCCTGCCACACTCCCTACCCCATATATCCAACATCCCAGTGATTTCTCGTGGAAGTGCAGATGACTCGTCGGCTTCTATCAAAGCGAGTATCACGTCAACAATTTCCTACCTATTCCCTAATTGACCTGCATTCGGACACGGCCGGCGCTGGTATTGCTTATATTTGGGTCACCAGTTCTTACACATTGAAGATGATGTTAGTCCCAAACATCATCTGTTGGTTCTCTGTGTAATTACAGCTGACCTGGCAATAACGGAGTAGCAACCGTGGGCGGTCAATCATGCTCATGCTCATGCTCATGCTCATGCTCGGGGATGTAGTGCTGCCTCCCTCGTTTGCTGTTGGAGGTGGTCCCTAACCCCGCACTTCCTGGACAACCCAGGATGTCTGTTGAGCAGATTCGCCCTCGAATCTAAGGGTTAAAGACCTGGATGAGATCACCGAAGTCGAAGAGCTCGTCACGGCATTGCGGCGACAGTGTGAAGTGGAGACGCTCACCGCAGCCGTTCGGCTACGGAAAGGTCCGGCAGGGACGCAGCTAGCATTGGTTCGGCTATCTGCAGCGAACGCCTCCAAGGTAGTCAAGTTAGGGAGCGTCAATGTGGGATGGACGGTGTGCCCTGTGGGCATATATGAGCAACCCGAAGTTTGCTTCAAGTGCCTGGAACCGGGGCACAAGCAATGGGACTGCAAAGGCCCTGACAGAAGCAAGCTCTGTCGACGCTGCGGATTGGAGGGACATAAGGCACAATGCTGCACGAACCCTCCCAATTATTTGATTTGTTCCAGCAAAGCTGCGAACAGCAAGCACCCCATGGGGGGTTCGAAGTGCCCGGCGTATAAGTGTGATGCAAAAAAAAATCACAGTGCAGGTAACGCAGCTAAACCTGAACCACTGTGATGCAGCCTAGCAACTGCTGTGTCAGACAGTTGCTGAATGGGGGACGGATATCGCCATCATAGCAGATCCTTACCGGGTACCCGCCAGAAACGGTAATCGGGTCACTGATGGGTCTAAAATGGCGGCGATATGGACAATGGGGAAATACCCAGTCCAAAAGTTCGTGTCTTCGACGCACGAGGTCTTCGTCATTGCCAAAGTCAACGGGGTCTTTTTTTTTTTAATCTTTTGTTAACGTGATTTTGTAAATTATAAAGTTCATCACGACGTCAACGGGGTCTTTTTCTGCAGCTGCTATGCGCCTCCTCGATGGTCGATCGAGCAGTTCGGTCGAATGCTAGATTGTTTGACGGCTAACTTGATGTTGGATGTGGACTTGGCTAATGTCGGTACCAAAAGTACCTACAGCTGGAACGGGGCCAAGTCGATTATCGACGTTACGTTCTGGAGCCCTGGCCAAACGAGTAGTTAGAACTGGAGGGTAGATGATGGCTACACTCACAGCGGCCACCTGGCGGTTCGCTACAGTATCGACTATACGATCAGCGTTCAGCGGACGGAATAAGGGGCATGGCCTAGCCCTCGTATGTGGAAGACATCATACTTCGACGACGAAGTGTTTAAGGAAGCGCTCCGCCGCAAGCACAATACTCTCGGTCTGAGCGGCGAGCAGCTGGTAACAGTACTCTCGCGGGCATGCGATGCCACCATGCCTAGGAAAGTCCACCCTAGGAATGGGAGACCACCGGCTTACTGGTGGACTCAAGCAATTGCGAACCTGCGCCGCGCCTGCTCACGGGCAAGGAGGCGGATGCAGCGAGCACGCACAGAAGTGGAACGTGTTGAACGACGGGTGGCGTTCGTGGCTGCTAGAGCCGCTTTGAAGACTGAGATTAGATCAAGCAAAAAAGCCTGCTTTGAGGGCCTGTGTCAAAGTGTCAACGCGAATCCATGGCGTGACGCCTATAGGGCCGTAATGGCCAAGACAGAGATGCTGGAGAGGATCATCACGGGGCTCTTCCCACGTTATGGCCCAAGTCCCTGGCCTCACTTCGTGGAGCTGTCAGCGGCCAGGGTGGACGACGAGGGTAACTGTGGCCGAACTTGCGGGGATTGCACAGTCCCTTAGTGTACGTAAGGCGCCAGGACCTGATGGTATTCCGAACTTGGCCATCAAAGCGACTATTGCTGAGGCTCCCGAGATGTTCAGATCTGTCTTCCCTGAAGCATGGAAAAGGAAGAGCTTGGTCCTATTGCCAAAGGCGGGAAAACCACCGGGGGATCCGATGACATAAAGGCCAATATGCCTGCTTGATACGGTGGAGAAGGTGCTCGAGAAGATCATCCTCAACAGGTTGTTGATACGCACGGAGAGTGCGGACTGCGGATGGTCTATCGAGTAACCAATTTGACTTCCGAAAGGGTAAGTCGACCGTAGACGCTATCTTGTCGGTTACCAAATCCACGGAGATAGCTATCCAGCGTAAGAGGAGGGGAGTTCGCTATTGTGCAGTAGTGACTCTCGACTTGAGGAATGCATTCAATAGTTCCAGTTGGGCAGCTATTGCAGATGCGCTCCTGCGTCTTGGAATTCTCGAGTACCTGTTCAAGATTCTCGGAAGCTACTTCCAGAATCGAGTATTGGTATACGACACGGAAGCGGGTCGGAAGTGCGTTGACATAACCTCAGGGGTTCTGCAAGGCTCCATACTGGGTCCGGTGTCATGTACGACGGTGTCTTGAGGTTGAAGTTCCCGGTGGGCGTGGTAATCGTCGGCTTCGCTAGCAATATTACCCTGGAGGTCTACGGCGATTCGATCGAAGAGGTGGAGTTGACTGCAGCCCACTCGATCGCAATTGTGGAGGAGTGGATGAGTTCCAGGAAGTTAGAACTAGGTCACCACAAGACTGAGGTGGTTGTTGTTAACAACCGAAAGTCGGAGCAACAAGCGGTGATAAGGGCAGGCAATTGCGCGGTCACCTCTGAACGCTCCATCATACTCTTGGGGGTGCTTATCGACGATAAGCTCACCTTATCGTAGCCACGTCAATTACGCCTGCAAGTGTGCCTCCACAGCTACAGTGGCATTGTCCCGGATGATGTCCAAGAGCTCTGCGGTTTATGCCAGCAAGCGCAAGCTTCTGGCTAGTGTCGTTCTGTCCAAACTGAGGTATGGGGGGCCAGCATGGGGCACGCCCCTGGGTATTAATTGCTACAGAACGAAGTTAGAAAGTACGTATAGGCTCATGTGCCTAAGAGTTGCGAGCGCGTACCGTTCCGTATCGCACGATGCACTTTGCGTCATCACCGGTATGATGCCTATTGACATCATTATCGGTGAAGACATAGAGTGTTTCGAAATGCGCGGCACAAGAGGCATCCGTAGGACTGTCAGATTGGCCTCAATGGTCAAATGGCAGCGTGCGTGGGACAGTTCCACTAAGGGTAGATGGACACATAGGTTGATAACGGAGATAGGTACGTGGGTCAAGAGGCGCCATGGGGAAATCACTTTCCACCTGACCCTGGTCCTTACAGGCCATGGTTGCTTCAGACAGTACCTACACTGGTTCGGACACTCGGCCTCGCCTCACCGTGTTCGCAGGTTTAGAGGAAACGGCGGAACACGTGTTGTTTGTGTGCCCGCGTTTTCGCACTACGCGTGACGGCATGCTTGCCACATGTGGTCTGGACACTACCCCGGACAACCTAGTCTGGAGGATGTGTAGAGATGAAGTTGGCTGGAACGCCGTTTTATCGGTTATCGTCCAAATCGTCTCGAAGCTACACAGAAGGTGGACTCGAGGAATGGCTAGTTCAGGCGCAAATAAGAGGTGGTCCAAGGGTTCGGAGTCGGCTTCATGGGTCATACCGGTGCCCTGTGGTCGAACTCGATCCTTTTATCGAACAAGTGGCCGCGCGAAGAACAACATGGTATCGTCGATTTCGCGGCGTCGGTCAACCGGGCGGGTTCCTAGCCCGAGGACGGAAAGGGGTCCCTAACCCCGCACTTCCTGGATAACCCAGGATTTCCCAGGAGCAGATTACCCCTACATTGCTTAGGAAGAAAACACACACACACACACACACACACACACACACACACACACACACACACACACACACACACACACACACACACACACACACACACACACACACACACACACACACACACACACACACACACACAGACATCACTTCAATTCGTCGAGCTGAGTCGATCGGTATATAACACTATGGGTCTCCGGGGCTCCTATAAAAAGATCGTTTTTGGAGCGATCATATAGCCTTTACGTATACTTTGTATACGAGAAAGGCAAAACGGGACAAATTGAGGATTTCTTTGATTACGAAGGGACAGTACAATAATGCCTGAAAAACGGTGCTGTCCCGTTAAATGGGGTACGGATAGTCAGCCTAGCCATGTTGAAATGACCATTCTATAGCTTCTAAATGCTCCCCCAGCCGTTCTTTACAAAATAAGGTAATTACAACTACCAGAGCAAATTAAGAGGAGAAGCCATTTTTCTATTATGGTGCAATTCATATTACTCTACCTGTAAACGTGTCGGTATCATCCTTGTTTTAGAATTAGAATATTCAGGCATTTTATTCTGGTCTTTTGACTCTTCGACTTTCTCAGTATGTTCAATTTCTCATATAATAACTGGAGAAGTTTGTTTATTTCAGCTGTGAATATCAGCTATGAAAAAGCCACATCCGCCCAACCAGCGGATGACAGATTTTAATACAATTCTGCATAAGAACCTTACAGAAACTGTATAATAATTTGGCATATACAATTTCGGAAGATTTTAATACAATTTTTGTATTAAAATAATACAATTTTGTATTATTTTAATACAATATTTGTATAAAAAGCTTACAGAATTGTATATGCCAAGATTTTATACAATGATTGCCAGATTTGTTTTTTGGGTGTATAACTCTCAAGGTGCATTGTTTGGTCCTTTTCCAGGACAAGCGTATCGCTGTACAAGGTCCTGCCAATGAATACGAAAAACCTCGCACATTTTTTAGTTCCATCTCTATAAATCAAGATTGAAAGCTGCGAAAAGTGCGTTTTAAACTGCGAATAAAAGGTCTTTTGATGGTGATGAGAGAATCATTCATTCTCACAGGTTGGCAAGCTTCCTCGAGGTGGTTCGAAAAGTAAGATAAATGTCCTGAAGCTCACAATTTATTGCCGTTTTTTAATGGCAGACAGTTTGGTCCAGTTTTGTAATGAATTTTTCCCTCTCCACTCCAATGCTAATGATGGTTCTCTTCCCTTTTCCTTTCCAGGCCCACCACCACCATTTCGCGTAACAGTCTTCATGCAGTAAAAGTTTGAAACAAGTTTTTAATCTCCGAAAGAAAAATCGTGTTCTCCGCCATAAAATTCAGATGATACAAAGTTAATCATAGTGTTCAACAAAGTTAGTTACCGTGGCGTTCAGTGTTAATCATAGCATAAAATAGTTTATCCCATAGCCGGTAGATTCTCGTTGATATTGAAGTAGTTTGCAATTCGATTAGATCGTCTCCGCTTAGAAGTAGATGAGTTATAAAATTCGTTAAATTCACTGCCTATTCGATTATCGACATGCTTCGAAGATAAGAAAACGTCGACAAAGGAGTCAGATTTCAATCTCTTCGGAAAAAAAATTACCGAGAGAACCAACTTTGTTCTTCAACGGGAGGAGAAAATCAATTTACTTGGATCGTGGAGCACATCAAGTCAGTGTCAGGATGGGCGATACTCAACAACTAGTGAAGCAAGGTACGTACCGACTAATCCGAGTTAATGTATCACTTTCCTACTAAAGGCAGTCACCAGACACTGGGGATAGAGTTTCCTGCGGTTTACAAACCACATCAAATCAATCACATGCCTTTGATCAACAGAGGGACCAAGTTTTATGAGCTCAACCCAACTAATCTGAGTCTGCGGCTGGCGGACTCTGGCTGTCCCCAACTTAACGATGAAGATGGCCCAACAGTTGATGACAATCAATCATCCGATGGATAATTTTCCGTTCTGGTGGAGACTTGGTCAAATGTTGGTTGAATCATGAGTTTGTGAATAGTGGATTTCGTCTCGCAATTTTCTAGATTTTCTAGAAATAAACATTTATTTGTTACTTTTATAAACCTACCTAGTATAATCATCAGCTTGAGAGGAGAAACTTAACTAAAACAAGTTTTCATTTATATCCGTTCGAAATGTTCTCAGTCGATTAATCACGATGGTTTTCAAGAACGGTCATTCCCTTCTTCCCACAAAGGATTTGTAATCCGTGAATCGGATTTCGTCGAAAAATAACTTCCTTTCTTTTCCTACTTTCCACTACACTCAGACTCATCCATCGTCAAAACACATCCTTTCAAATTCGCATCAACATTCATCCAATAACATCTTGATTTCCAATTCAAACGAGTCCCGTTCCCGTCCTGTCTCTGATTGAACAGAAGCGTTACAAACAGATTCGGAAATAACTCTTGCTAGTAGGGAGAATTTTCCACCCCAGCCTGGGTTTTCGAGAATGATGAAAGGGCTGATTGATCCACTTGATAGAAAGGAGGATGTTTTCTATTGTGTCGTGGTATTCGAACCGATAGTCGCATTTGCGTTTAGAAATAGAGAGGAAATTTAATTAGAATTTGTTTTTACTTCTGCATAAAAAGACTTGGAAGGTTATTGTACAATCTTTGCTATGCTGTTGAGCGCTTCAGTTGCTACGGACATTATACAGGGTGTCTGTAAATTATTCGTACATATTAAAAAAGAGTAAAACAAGATAATCATTGATTGAATTAGTAGCTATGTGTTAAGAGGAAAGCAATAACATAATGAAGCTTTGGTTAAAATAGGCTATGCAAAACAACTCACATTTGATCAATACCAAAAAATTTGGATCTGGTGCCAAGAACTGTAACGCTGATTTGTATCCAACATATACAAAAGAGTTCTTGGCCAGGAAAAAAGTGGTACCCAGTTGAAACTTCAATTACGGTTAGCGACACTGCTCATCGAATTATTTTAGCCAATTCTGATCAATTGAATTTGTTTTAGATAGAGAATCGGCTAATAATATTTTGGTATCGAAGTATTGCTTTGACGGGAAAGGAGATGTTATTCAATATACAGACAGACATTCTCTGACGATGATCCTTAGTGCCAGTTAGAGCAGCAAGTCAAGATAAATTTCTTTAAAAAAAATCCACGGTCATCATCCACTCGATATTGTAGACCGGTGCCCATTCAATATAAGAAGGAAAATACCAAGTTGATTGAGGCTGAAAAAGCATACCTTGACAGCAAGATTGCTGATCTAAAATCCACAACAATTCAGTGTACGGACCGCGGAATATTTAGTCATTCGTCAGGAGTTGCTGATGACCATGGTAGATGAAAAAATCTGCAATGGAATGACATTTACAAAGTCTATATGTACAAAGGTTTTACATATGTGATGCTACTCCTTCGTAAACGAACGATGTTGATGCTGTGCAGCAACGTGAAGCTGACAAAAATGCGTTCCAGTTCGGTTTTCTATATTGTACGTCAACATTCGTTTTTTGAATATTTTTTGCATTAAATTGTACCGTCTTGCGACCAAGAAACGGTGGACCAGATCACCTGAGGATAAATTGAAAATGTCTGAACGCAAGAAAAATATCCGGAACAGATTTAAAATCGAAATGGGCTTAATTGTTGATCAACCAAACCTTAAAAGTGTCAGAAAACTGCAACGACGGAAGCACGGCGTGATTTTTTTTCAAAAATTGGAAAAAGCAGGGCAGAGCATCGGATTAGGCACTGATGTTTTTTCAAGTGCAAAATCATTCTTGAAGCACCATCGTCTGGTAAAACAATTTTCTATAGGTACATTTAATTTTTCTGGTTTTAAATGCGTTCCAGGTCGTAAAATAATTTAAGAAAAATCCGAATTGTTTATTCAAGATTATTTTCCAAGTAGGTACATAACACTAAACCCATTGCAAATTAGACAATCCCTTTCAAATGATATCAGCGTTGTAAAATTTTATTTGCCTACTTTTGGGCCATTCGGTGTTAATCATTTTTCAAATCACATTTTAATGAAATATTGTTGCAACATTTGAAAGATAATGGCTACTAAGATCAAAATTCGAAAGCTTCTCGTATAAATTTGACAGTTTGTTCTTGTTTTTATTTCTTAAACAATCTGTAAAATAGGCCTTTTCATGTAACACTACCGAGACTGCACTTGTTTACAACCGCTGAACAGGCCCGCAATCCCGAAGCTGTCACTTTAATAGAAGAACTGTCAATTGACGATAAAATCAGCTGTTTTTAAACGTCTCGTGAAAAGGCCTATTATGGTTTGCATTGACCACTCGTCTTTCTACGGAGCTAGTCGTGGCAAACTGATTTTTGTATTTTGATTAGTCTGATATTTAATATCAGCACGTCAGAATGTAAAATACCTGGCAAAGTATAAATAAATAGTGACAATAAGCTGAATAAGCTGAACTTTCTTAACAACTCCAATTTAAATAGCAGATGGTGGTGGTGTCCGCAGCGCCCGAGCTTATACTAAAGCCATCGGTCATGGTTGATGATAGATTTGCTGCGTTCCTGTTTAGTTCGATTATTAATTCCTCAGAAAGTGTACCCAGAGGAATTGCTGGAGAAATTCCCGGACCAAATCCTGATTCAATTCATTGCCTGATTCATTCCCGGAGAACTTCTTCAAGAAATTTTACGCAGGATTTCGTTGGGAATTTCCCAGATTGTCCAGCAAGTCCTTCGACAATCCCTCCAGGAATTCCTCCGAGAATGTTTTCAGCGAGTCTCCGAGTCTTCCACGAATGCCCACAGCCACAGCAATTCTCCCAGCAATCTCTCCGACAATTCATCCGAAAACAGCTTCAAGATTTTTTTCGCGAGTGCCTCCGGAAATTTCACCAGAAAAACATTCGGGAATTCTTTCAGGAATTAGGCCGATACAAATATTTAAAAACTATTTTGTCTCCCTCCCCCTCGTATTTTTTTGACGTAAACTACGTCTAAGGGGAAGGCTCGGATACAGGGTGTAAAATGAAAATTTCAAAATTGGGGACCGTCACGAAATCATGTAAGATTTGTAACATTAATTGGTCCTTTATCTTTCGATGGATTTCAAAGATTTATATATCAATCAATTCGCAAACTCTCCACCAATTTGCCATTAGTATTGAAACTATTGATTATCAACGCTTAACTATTGAAAATTTAAGTTCTTCCATGCATCATGCAACCCCTATACAGCGAGTTCCAATCCTTGGTAATTGCCTACTTTTAGGGTATAATCAATTATTGAATTGGAGTGTATGAATGGGGGCAGTGACGGGAAATGTCATTTCGATGTCATGGGACTAATTTGCTAATAACTTTTTTCACAAGTGATTTACAATTATGTTTTTCATATATTTAGATCAATGATCTGTTCGACAAAGTTCTAGGACCCTTTAGGTACTACATGTTAATCAAAAAATTCGGACTGTAAATGACTTTTGAAAAAAGTTATTAGGAAATCAGTAATAGCAATGCCATGACATTTTTTTGACATTTCCCATCACTGAATGGGGTGGCCCAGCCGCTAGACAGTGGAGTCCCTACTCCCTCATAGTGTGGGAGGTGCCCAGGTGAAGCTCGGTAGTAGTGTTGTGGGATGGTTTCTTCTTTTCTATATAGAGCGGAATAATTGGTTCAGTTTATTATATTTGGTTTTACGTAGTTTACGTCGAGCGGTCGTATCTTGTATACAACCCCAACATTTTTTTGCCAAAAAATAATATTTTGAGGGGGCAACAAAATAAAATTCGGATAATTTTGAGAATTTTCAATTCTTCAACAAGTCCGAGGAGTTTTTTGATTTTTTTTTATTTAAATATTTATTTCTTATTATTCGAAATTTCTTCCAAAAATTCTTCCTGCAATTTCTCCAAAACATCCTCCGAAAACACTTTCAACAACCATTAAAAAAATTTAAGCTCATTTCAGTGGAATGTATTCAACCGTCTAAAACGAGTTTAGTACTCTCCATTTAATTCCACTACGTTTTGTTATCTTTGCAGATACGTATTTCAACCGCAACTAAGGCTTGTTCGCGACAAAATCTGGACACAACATTGAGAATTTAAAAAAAACGATGTAGTCAGTTTATTCGGCACAATTTTTACTTCAAATTACTTCATTCTCTGTCTATGCTTTGATATATGCACTAAAATTGGTAACATTTTAATTTCCCAAGAAACAGTTCGTGTCGACAGATTTGTTCTCCTCTGTAGTCTTTGTTTCACCTTCCCATCCTACCGGTGGTTCCCTAAATCCGTTCTTGTTCAACTCCTTGGCATCCTCATTGGTGTCAAAGAAGCATCAAACTATTTCAAGACTCTTTGAACAGCGCTTACATGAAAACAATAGCTTTTTAGCAAGATTTCGAATCGAAAGAACTAGACCTTAATGGCGGCTGCACACAATTGATTTTCGAACCTGCTCTTTCTTCGACACCACGATCCATTAGGTACTTGTAATACTAATAAATAAAATATTTTCTGATAGTACAGACATACGTTCTTTACTCTACGAGATATTTCACTCGTTGATGAGGTATTTCAAAAGTTATACATGTTTTGGAGTGTCCAGATTTTGTCGCGAACAAGCCTTAGGTAGTAGTCTTCAGTGCCTCGTACTTGACTCGACTTCTAAGAATTTTTCCGCGGTCTCCGGTAATTCCACTTGTTATTCCTCCTGGAAACGCTATAGGAATTCCATATGGAATTCCACAAGAAAGTCTTTCGGGGGTTCCCTCAGGAACTCTTTCGGAAGTTCCTCCAGGAATTTCTCCGAGAGCTCACTCATCAATTCTTTCATAAATTCTTCTGGGAATTCCCCCAGAAATTCCTCCAAAAATCCTTTCCCCTTGTATCAGGTATTTCTCTAGCAATTCCTCCGTAAATTCCTGCAGTAATCCTCCAGGGCTTCCTCCTGAAAATCCTCCAGGAGTGTCTCCGTAAATTCATTCTTTGGAAATTCCTCCAGGGATTCGTCCGAAAGTTCATCTACAAATTCTTCCGAAAAATTCTCCAGAAATTCCTCCGAAATTTCTTCCAGAAACCTTTCGAGAAATCCATCCGCATCCATTGGGGGATTCTCCGAAGAATTTCTCCACGATTTTCTCCGGAAATTCCTCTACGATTTCCTCCAGGAGCTCCTCCGCAAATTCCTCTACCGGAACTCCTTCGAAAATTCCTTCCGGAATTCCTTTGCAAATTCCTCCATTCGAAACTTCCTCCAGGAATTCCTTCGAAAGTTCCTCTCGGAATCCCTTCACAAAATTCCTGGAATTCCTTCGCAAAATCCTCCAGGAATTTTTTCGCAAAATCCTCCAGGAATTCCTTCGCAAAATCCTCCAGGAATTCCTTCGGAAATTTCTCAAGGAATTCCCTCGAAAACTCCTGCAGGAATTCATTCGCCAAATCCACCAGGAATTCCTTCGCAAAATCCTTCAGGAATTCCTCTGGAAACTCCTCCAGGAATTCTTTTGAAAATTCCTCCAGAACTTCCTTCGGAAATTGCTTTAGGAATTTCTTCAGAAATTCCTCCAGGAATTCCTCTGAGCATTCCTCTGGGCATTCCTCCAGGTATTCCTCCCGGAATTCCTCTGGAAATTCCTCCATGATTTCTTCCAGAAATTTCTCCAAAAATTACTCAGGAAATTTCTTCTAGAACTTTTCCGAAAATTCCTTCAGGATATCCTCCAGGATTTATTCCGGATATTTCTCTAGGATGGCCTCCGGAAATTCGTCCGGGAATTTTTCCGAAAAGTCCTCCATGAATTCCTTCTCCGATAAAGAAGTCCCGGAGGAATTCCTGGAGCAATTCCTTGAGGAATTCCAGAAGGAAGTTCCTCCAGGAATTCTCTCGAAAATTCCTACAGGAATTATTTTGGAAATACCTTCAGGAATTATTTCGGAAATTCCTCCAGGAATTCTTTCGGAAATTCCTCCAGGAATTCTTTCGTAAATTCCCACAGGAATTTTCTCGGAAATTCCTCCAAAAATTTCTTCGGAAATTCTACCAGAAATTCCTTCGGAAATTCCACCAAAAATTCCTTTGAAATTCCACCAGGAAATATCTTCAGGAATTCCTGCGGAAATTCCTCCAGGAATTCCTTCGGAAATTTCTCCAGGCAGAGATGTCCGGAAGGGATTCCTGGAGGTATGTCCGGAGGAATTCTTAAAGGAATGCCCAGCAAAATTCCTGGAGGAATTTCCGGAAGTAGTCTTGACAAAAATGTCTGACGATTTTCTAGAGGAATTTTTGGAAGAAACCATGGGAGAATTTCCGGAGGAACTCCTGGAAAAAATTCTACTTGCGAACTACTTCCGGAAATTCCTCCAGGAATTTTCCCGGGCATTCCTCTTCCTGAAATTTCTCTAGGATTATTGCCTCCGGAAATTCTTCCGGAGGAGTTCCAGGTGGAACTCCCGAAGGAACTCCCGGTGGTATTCTCGAAGAAATTTCCGCAGGAATTCCCGAAAGAATTTCCGCAGAAATTCCTCAAGAGGTTCCCGAAGGAATTTCAGAATCCTGGAAGAATTCCCGAAGGAACTCCCGGTGGGATTCTCGAAGAAATTTCCGCAGGAATTCCCGAAAGAATTTCCGCAGAAATTCCTCAAGAGGTTCCCGAAGGAATTTCAGAAGGCATTCCTGGAGGAATTTCTGGAGGAACTCACGGAGGAAATCCCGGAGGAATTCTTGGAGGAATTTCCGGAGAAATTCTTGGTAGATTCTCGAAGGAGTTCTCGGAAGATTTCGTAGAGGAATTCCTAGAGGAGTTTTTGGAGGAACTCTTGGAGGAATTCTTGGAGGAATTCCCAGAGAAATTATTGGAAGGATTCCCTGAGGAATTCTTGGAGGATTTCCCGGATAAATTATTGGAGGAATTCTCGGAAGAGTTCTTGGAGAAATTCCTGGAGAAATTCCTTGAAGAATTTCCTGAGGAATTCCTAGGAAAATTCCCTGAGGAATTCCTAAAGGAGTTTTTGGAGGAATTCCCAGAGAAATTATTGGAAGGATTCCTAGGAAAATTCCCTGAGGAATTCCTGAGGAAAACTTGGTGGAAACCCTGGAGAAATTCGGAGGAATTCTTTGAGAAATTCTCGAAAGATTTTCTTAAGAATTATCGAAGGAATTTCTGGTGGAATTCCACGAGGAACTCTCAGAGAAACTACTGAAGGATTTCCCTGGAAGAATTCATGAAGAAATTTCAATAATTAAAAAAATATCTTTAATAAAGAAAGAAAAAAATAAAATTCATTGGGAAATTTCCAAAAGAAATCCTAATCAAATTTTGCCGAGCAAATCCTGAAGAAATTTCCGAAGTATAGTTTGGAGGAATTTGTTTAACATATACTGTAGTTTCTGGAGGGACTCGTATAGGGAATTTTTGGTGGGTTTAACGGGAGAGTTACCTGGATTTCTGGAATATCTGGTGGAATTTGTGAAGGAGAATTACTTGCGAAAATTGTGGAGAAATTCTTAAAGGAATGAATTGTTGTAGGAACTTCTAAAATCATTTTATTTCTGGAAGAATTCCTGGTGGTCCTGTAGGTATTCCTGGAGGAATTCTTGAAGGAATTCCACGAGAAGAAACTCCTGAAAGAATTTGAGTTGGAAGAATCATTTTCCGGATGAATTTCTTTGAAACATTCTGACTTAATGTTGATAAAGCAATAATTTTCTACAAATCAAATTCAAAATAGCTTAGCTTAGCTTATACTGACTGTACATATCAATGGTTGCTACTCCATGATTGCCCAGAGCTGGTGCGAATTGCACTTCGATCCAAGTGAATAGTGGTTGGGAGTTACCATCTATTCTCGAATTGCACGTTCCAGCAGCTCTCAAATATTGAACAATAACGGCGCCGGCCAAGTCCTTACAGTCAGTTGGGAAAGGAAGGGAATATTAATGTGTGGTAATTGTTGCTACTAGAGACCGAGAACACCTCTGCATCTCCACAAATACCACGGAAAGGAAGTTGTGTTAGTTGGGTGGGGTAATCAGAAACATACATCGGGATTCACCATGGAAAGTGATGTGATCTATGCAACTTCTATATTACTAATTACGACGGATATTTTCGTATACAACAGTATTAGCATCTTCTAATCATATTTTTATAAAATACGTGTTCTATTGTTCATCCATCGTAAGGATAAACAATCAATCAGTCAAAGTGAGCGATTGTTCTTTTGAATGTGGATTTCAACGCAAACGCCATCATTATTGCATCAACGCGAGGATATGCAACGCTCACTGCGAAAGGGCGACAATGTAACAATAAGTTTATTCGAAACTATGCAATCATCATCAATAAACCTAGGGCACCCTGAGTAGACGAAAATAGCTCAATAATATCAAATCTTGATAAGATAGCAAAATGAGATCTGGACATGATTGATATAAGAGATAAAAGATCAGACGAAAATATCTAAATTTTGCCCTAAAACATCATGAGGAGATCAACTTATGCTATTTGTAAGAAGTAATCAATATCATGTGCTATTGGCTTGTTCTTATTCAAAACATATTTCGATATTGAAATGATATTTCGGTGCAAATGTTTGATATTGTTGGCTGTTCTTTTATCTCTTATATCAATCAAGACCATATCATGTTTTGTTATTCTGTTCATGCCTTCTGCCCGGGACCCGAGCAGTAGAAAATATCTCAACAATACCTAATTATGTTTTGATTCCTTATTTTATTATGAAGCAGCCCTGCACAAAAGGCAAAACACCAGAGGAGTGATACCAAAAACTAACATGCAAAATACCTCTGGCATAACATACTCTGTAATTACAATACCAAACGCATAATACATTATTATTCGTTTTGTATTAAAATACCTAAGCATGTTATGACTGAAGCATTTTGCATATCAATCCTAGCGCCACCCTCCGGAATTCCACCTCTTAAGCAAGGCGAGTTCATAGTAACTTCTGTTATCAAGGTCGTCGCTCCTACAAGGACAGGCAACTCCATTCAGAATCAAATTATTAAATCTGTTACAACTATTTTTGTGTGCATTCGAAATTATATACAACATGGAGAAAGGACGTGCCTAGTGTGGAAGGATAATAAAGAGTTTATTTCGCGGAATTTTTACTAACAGCGCTGACGCAAGCCATGTGCAACAAATCGAAAATGAAAATATCCTAAATGCTAGGTAAAACAGAATGCCGAGTGTAAGAGAGTGAACCGGGCGTGTGAGTAGAAGCCGTAATCTATGATTAAGATGAATTTAATAGTGCACGATTATTGAAAAACAGTTCAACATTAAATCATGTTTTAAAAGTGAGCTTTTCTCCTGCTTAGGTCAATTAGAACGAATATGAATTACTCACGTAGATCGCCGCATATGCACAACAATAGTCTACATAAGTCTACAGTACATACTTTAAAATGCTCGAAAGCGAAGTTTGCAATTATCATAAATCATAGCAAATTAAATCCAAACAAATAAGTATTACAGTTTGAAGCTGTTCAGCACCCTAACCAGAGATTTGCCATATGTTCGAAAGAAATTGGCCAAGACCCCTATTTCCAACCGCAATAGCTCTATTACAATCAAGTCTGTCAGTTTAGACGTAGATTGTATTGAAAACAAATTAGGATATAGGGGAACTGTTTGGCATTCCATCTCACAGCTCCCATATTCATCCCATCAAAAACAAAGCAATGAAAAGTAATTTGATTTGTTTCTTGTTTTTGTGTTTTTTTTTCTGCAGTGAGCACGCATGTTAGCGAAAATAAGCGACGAGATTGGTGTTTTATTTCTTTGTTTTGCGATGAGACGAACATATGCTCAGTGAGATAGAAAATCGAACAGTTTCCTTAATTGTCAATTGAAGCTGAACTGTTATTAGATGTTTAATTATGACAAATAACAGTTTTTTCTCTCTAACCTTGTTAAAAACCTGAAATTACTTAAAAATTTTGAAGATTTTACATGCTTTCTGACAGCAGCAAGATAATTGTCACCGTCTCGTCCAAACTTCTGGTCTTCAAATCCTTCGTCCGTCAGCTCAGCAAATTTAACATCATCCTGTCGCGGAGAAATATTTGTGGTGAGCCCACAAATAATCTGTTCGTCACCCGCTTATATCCGTCCATTGGCAATATTTCATCACTTTTCACCGTTTTTTGCAAAAATAGCTAGAAATTGACGGCAGCTTGAAAAACGAGCAATGGGTAATGTCCCTATAAAAAATGTTTCTCTACAAATCAAATTCAAAATATGCCACTAACCGAAATACACATATTGTGAGTCCTGGTAGTAATATTTTCCCTAAATGAGTATTGTTTAATAATATATTCAATTTATTAGATAAATAAACTCCTCTATTAACTTAAGTTGATGTTGAACTAAAGATGTGAAAAACGTAGGGGCAGGTCTTGCAGCTGGTAATTAAGATGAAAAGGTAATTTGAGCACTTTTTGTTATAGGCATTCCCTAAGAAGAATTCTGGACGAATTCTAAGAACTCCCGTAGCACCGGAATTTTGCTGGAATGCATAAAAATTAATGTAAGTAAATGTCATTTTGTAATGCACCAGAAAGGCATCATCGCCGCTAGGTGAATCAATAAGTGTTATTTGTTTGGTTTTTCAATTTGACGCTTCTATTCGAACAACAGTGTGCGTGTATTCAGTCCACCCGGCCGGGATAACCCGATGCAATGTGAACTAATTGAAATCCCTGCATAAAAATGAAAGCTGTCTGACCCCGCTTCCGGCCCGGCCCGGGTGCAATGAGAATAGGCCTTTATTCTTCCATCCATCTATTGCAATTTTCGGGACACATTTTGAAGCAAAACTAAAATGATGTATCACTCTGCATATTATCCACCAGGTGGCATGAGTAATCCCGTAACAACACTTCCTCGACGTTTCCTACCTACTGCATTGAATGAAAATAAGTGCTTTTCCTGAATAAAGCATAAGATAATGCACTGTGTGATATATGTAATCAAAAATATGCAATTCAGATTCTGTCAATATGTGTAGAGTAATGAACAAAAATTCAACCCTTGAAGAACAACGACGATCGATCGGAACGCTTTCGGGTTCCTTCAGGGGATGGTAATCGTAAATTCAAATCTCGCAAAGGGGTTTTTCTTCAGCAATTTTATTTTTTCAGTTCTCCATCCCATAAGTCTAGTTTGTGTTCGGCATTGTCATGACGGTACCAAACACAGACAAATATTTGTTCAATCTGGATGGTCAAAATATTTTTTTTTTTGTAAATAATGAAATGTGTCTAAAAATTGTAATCAATATCGAAAAAGTGAAAGCCCAGAATTCACTTTTATATCTCAGTTTCTAAAAGCCAGTCAGTTTACTGGCTGGTGTCAAAGATATTTGTCTCGATCGTTCTTTTCGCTTGCTGCCTAAAATTTGAGGGTTTCATTTAGCCCGACACCATTCATCAATTGTACATAAATTTTGGTCTGAGTCCTTAGCATCGTAATACTTTTCATCCTCACATCCTTATGAAGAGAACAACGTACTCGTTCTTGGTGGTGGAGACGCATGGTATGATACGTTCTTGAAATATGTGTGATTTGACTATACATATATTAAAATATTATGGACGAATAAACCCCACCGTGTAACGTTGACTGTGCTATTGTCAGACTCATCGAATTCAAAACGGTTATGCTTGCTCGGTTTTACATAAACGGGCCCAGTAGAGGGATATGAAGTGAACGAAATGTCATCAAAATTGCAGATTAACCGGTGGAATCAAGCACCATTTTTTTTTCTTCTGGTGTCCCCAGTGCTTCAGTGCTTTGGTTTTATAACAGTCGATCCGGATATCATAAAAAAGGATTCGATTACAGCTCCTTCTCGGTACAAGTCATTACTGATGGTTATGACGGTTGCATCCCTTTTGGGCCATCTCATAAGACGACCGAATCTCTGTACCCGAAGCGCCATCACCAGTCAGTAGTGTCGTCCGCTGACTATGGCAATGAAAAACAACAGATAATATTCTGCTCCCTGCGACCGGGCCCACCATAGCACTTTCCGTGCTTGATCTGAACGAGTCGAGGGCACCCTGGTTTAGAGCCATAAGCGAGAGAACGGTGCAAATGGGGTTTTGTATGGCATTAATGAAAATTCTGCTGACCAAACCCGATATCACAGTGCAGAAGCTGCCCGAGTGAGACTGTTTTTGAAGCTATTGCTGCTTGAAATAGTTCCATTGGCGTATTTTATCAAGGTCTGGAAGTGGGGGCAAGATTCAGTCATTTCACGAAGAATTCAAGTCTTTTTCAACTATGCAATATTGAATTCGCGATTGAACGTGTTTCGTATCGGACGTGGTTCCGGGTGATTTATTCTGTTTTGAGCGGTCAAAAAGTAAATCAATTTGTTCGTGATTGTACATGTTTTGAGTTCTGCTTTGTGCTGATGAGTAAATTGATTAGAAGGAGAAAAACTTCAGTGCGCGTTTGCTCGATGATTGAGTATCGGAAATTTACGTTTAACGATCGAAATGTCATTTTCTGCGATGGTTGCGACCTAGGATAGGATGTGCCAAGTAGTCAGTAAAAATCGTACCGATTTGCTGTCACAATCGTACCGGTTGCTGATTGGTTGAAAATGACAATCGATTACTTCGATTGGTGGTGGCGCGTTTTTCGTAGGGCAGCATGTTGTTAGTTTGGCCGTGTTGCAGGTTTGTAAAGTTGATATTAAGCAAAATTTCGTAAATGTTTGAGTTCCAGTTTTTTGATGAAAAATAAATTTATATTGAAATGCAAACGCAATATAAATTATTCTCAAGGGCTGTAAAGGTTTAAAACTGTTGATTTTTAACATTATCATTCACCTTTCCGTCATTTTGGATCTCAAATTCATTTTTTCAGTAGCGAAAACTTCTCTCTGTTAGTCTTTCGCTTCTCATACATAAATAATGGATGAAACGAGAAGAAAAACATCAAGTTCTGATACATGATATTTGGAATATTTTGTACCAAATTACTTTGGCTGCACTGGCGACCACCTCGTCAGAGCAACCGACTAAAAAACAACAAGGCAGTCTCAATTGAGTTGTCACATCCTATCCTAGGTTGCGACGATGCACTTTAGATCATTGTTTTTGCCACATCATTTTGGGTGAGGAAATCTTCCTAAGTGGTCATCCCGTTCGTGAGTTATATTGACTCAAAGGACATGCAAACTAATTTTTAAATATACAGATTTTGCGCTCGCTAATGGCGGCGAAGTGTGTTCCGAAGAGTGCCGTTTTGATATTCAAGAGGTAGAAAATATTTACATATTTTAATCAATGTAGGCATAGTTTCAATGAAAATAAAACAAAGTGAAAATCAAGAAGTTGACACCAACACTTTACAATGGTGAAATCCTGCAGTGTCAACGGTTGAAGTTGACAGCAAAATAAAATTTGAATGAAGTATTAGAAATATTCCATAAAAACCCAGATTAATCCACCTAGCGGTGATGACGCCTTTCTCGTGCGGTAAAAAAAATAGTATTTTGGGCATTACTTCTGAGCCCATCGTCCGTTTGGGCCAATTTTCAATAGGAAATAATGAGACAAGATTCTGCGTCTAATGCAACCTGTTGCGAGGAAATCGGTTCAGGGTAAGTGCATTAAAAGTGAGCTAGATTTTTTTACGCGCTTTTTTCTGAGAAAAAGTATTTTGGCCATAACTACCAAGCCCATTGTCCGATCCGTCCAATTTTCAATAGGAAACAATGGGGCAGTATACTGCGTCGAATGCAGCCTGTTGTGAGGGAATCCGTTTAGGGTAAGTGCATTAAAAATGAGCTAGACTTTTTCACGCGCTTTTTTATGAGAAAAAGTATTTTGGCCATAACTACCAAGCCCATTGTCCGATCCGTCCAATTTTCAATAGGAAACAATGGAGCAAGATACTGCGTCGAACGCAGCCTGCTGTGAGGGAATCCGTTTAGGGCTAGGATAGGATGTGACAACTCAATTGAGACTGCCTTGTTGTTTTTTAGTCGGTTGCTCTGACGAGGTGGTCGCCAGTGCAGCCAAAGTAATTTGGTACAAAATATTCCAAATATCATGTATCAGAACTTGATGTTTTTCTTCTCGTTTCATCCATTATTCATGTATGAGAAGCGAAAGACTAACAGAGAGAAGTTTTCGCTACTGAAAAAATGAATTTGAGATCGAAAATGACGGAAAGGTGAATGATAATGTTAAAAATCAACAGTTTTAAACCTTTACAGCCCTTGAGAATAATTTATATTGCGTTTGCATTTCAATATAAATTTATTTTTCATCAAAAAACTGGAACTCAAACATTTACGAAATTTTGCTTAATATCAACTTTACAAACCTGCAACACGGCCAAACTAACAACATGCTGCCCTACGAAAAACGCGCCACCACCAATCGAAGTAATCGATTGTCATTTTCAACCAATCAGCAACCGGTACGATTGTGACAGCAAATCGGTACGATTTTTACTGACTACTTGGCACATCCTATCCTAGGTTTAGGGTAAGTGCATTAAAAGTGAGCTAGACTTTTTTACGCGCTTTTTTATGAGGAAAAGTATTTTGGCCATAACTTCTAAGCCCATAGTCCGAATCGGCCAATTTTCAATAGGAAACAATGGGGCAGTATACTGCGTCGAATGCAACCTGTTGCGAGTAAATTGGTTGAGGGTAAGTGCAAAAAAAGTGAGCTAAACTTTTTGCTCTTTTGGTTGCGCACATACACACACGCGCACACACACACAGACATCACCTCAATTCGTCGAGCTGAGTCGATTGGTATATAACACTATGGGTCTCCGAGCCTTCTATAAAAAGTTTGTTTTTGGAGTGAACATATAGCCTTTACGTATACTTAGTATACGAGAAAGGCAAAAAATAGGAAATTGGCAATGAAGAAATCAGGGTATGAGCAATAAATAAATATAAAATTTCAACAAATATTTAATGCAAAATTTCCATAAGCAATTAAACTTTTTTTCACAAAATTAAATAACATAAATAACAAACATGAAATAACATTAAATAACAAAATAAGCAATTTCATGAGCAAAAATTGCAATTATAAAAGAAGAATTTTCCATAAACAAATCAAAATGTCCCACTAAAGAATGTAAAATATCCATAAATAAATCAATAATAGCAATAAACAATTACAAAATTTAACAAATTTTTTCCCCATGGAAAATTATTAAATTAAATTTTCCACAAAATAGCCAATAAAAGCAATAATCAAATAATAAAATTTCCATAAAAATATACGAGAAGCAACAAATCTGATGAAATTTCCGATGAACTTTAAACGCTTTTAAAGATAGAGTCATCTATGGAGAAATGCTCAGTTTTATTTCTTTTTTGCACTTTTTTTTATAAAAGAAGAAGAAGAAGAAGGTTACTACATGGCTGCGATAATGTGGGGTTCTATGCTTTTCCTAAAGTTAGAATCTTACATTGCGTTAGAAGAAAATCATTATGGCTAAAGGCATTGAATAACCCAAAAAAAGATTTGGACTATGCCAAAATCTGCAGTAAACATTTTGTGACGGGTAAATTCGATTCAATTGCGGCACATCAATTAAATAGATTTATAAAATCATTGTTTTGTTCGTTAAAGGAAAACCAGCCTATTTACCAGTCGGTCGTCAACCTCAGACCCGACTGCATTGCGTAGGCAAGAGCACGCAACTCAAGTTCAGTTCAATCAAAGTTGATTGCCTATTTTGACGACCGACTGGCAAATAGCACTCATAACCTCTACATGATCAGTTCATTTGCTGATGAAGAATGTGTGTAGCTGCAAGATAATTTAATTACTCACGCTCACTCTAAATGTGAATGTGTTCTGCACACAAGTGGAAGCGTTGATTTGGAATATGGGAATCTCGGGCTCATTCAGTAGCCGCTAAGTTGCGAAGGCCGACGGAGTTGGCTAAGTTGGTTAAAAACACACTAGTCTAGCGTACTGAGGGTCGTGGGTTTGATGATTACCTCAAATACATTCTTCATATCAAAATCTTTCACATAATGTACATATTCAATTCATATCTGAGTTTTCAGAACATTGTAAATGAATGTCCAATACCCGGAAAATAGGCAATTAACTTTGATTGAACATTATACAGCTGAAAAATTACATTACATTTTTGGACGAATAATAATGTCCAAGAATCTTTTAAGAGCCATAACATTATCAAAGAACATGCTATGTGGTATCGTGTTATGGCGTTGTTCCAAAACTGTTCGTTTTCTCCAGTTTACTCGGGCTTAATAACAATTTTACATGTTTGAAATTTAAGTGTTCATGGTGAATAAAAGCACTAATGGGAGCTTGTATTTCCATTTCTTCATTGATTTTACAATGAGTAGCTACTTCCTGAGTAGTGTTCAATGCGTAATAGGATTTTAAAAGTGTCCTAGATGGGTAATCAATGCTTGTTTTAACACATTCTCCAAAAAGTTATTCTACCATATCGAGCCTTAAATCATAACGAACTGGAGCTTTGTTCAAGCATCATGCTATCAATCAAATAACAATCATTCTGAGAAAGTTCCCAATCGATTTGGTCTTGCTTTGTAGCCGCGCGTCTTACCACACGGCTAAGGAGGGCCCCTATCGCTCTCGATATCACTAATTAATATCCAGCATTCTGCTGATGGTTCATTGATGCTCATACTGGGAAAAATCTGTAACGAACACTACTGATTTTTGATAGAAAGGAATCAATGGTTTTGAGGCTACCTTACTAAACCTTTGACTGCATAGATTTCGTTTATCTTACAGCCAGTAACATCTTTGACAAATCCGCTTTCGAATGATTTATACGAGTCTAAAGATTTCAAGTTACGTAGAGGATTTGCCGTACGGAAGGGAAGCTCAGATAGCACAAAATCCGATCGTAATCAACGGTCAGATACTGATCAGTTCCACCCATAGGGCCATAGGTTCAATTTTCTCTCGGTATCTGTCAACATCTTCGGAGTTTAACTGATTTACTTTTGAACACTACTACAAAGCGTATGCATTATTCTCGAATCGTTTGTTGTGATCTACATTAATAGGAAATACATTTTCATACATTTCGCAACACTTGATATAGTTCGATTAAGTATAAATTAGGGTCGGTGATCTGCTAAGCCCTTGGACAAAAATGGAAACGTCGACTCTCGTATTGTGTCGAATCAAGTAGGCCATGATATTAACACAGGTATGTTCAAAATATGCTGTATGCGGATTAGCATAGATAGTGGAATATATAGATGAGCGAAGATAAATCCTCTGTCTCCAAACGAACTGTCAAACGTGTCTCCAAACGAGCATGACGTCACGATTTCAATGGAAATGTTAAGGGCTGTGACGTCATATGCGCGTGTGCACGGTAAAAAAAGCGACTCAGCCATGCTTTCGCTCATCTATAGATCTACTATCTATACGGATTAATATCTTCGTGAGGTCACTGGGACGATCAAAACAACTCGTGTTTGTAAATAATTCCATCGCTGAAAGTGGGTGATTTATTTAATTCTTCTTTTTCATTGCCTAAGTTTTCGAACGGTACCTTTCACTGTGAAAATTGATATTGATAAGTATAAAATCAAGTGAGTAAAATCCAATTCAGAGCGTTTCAGTTGTACATATTTCCATCATTGCTTCCAGTAAAGCTTCCAAGTCATGCGCATGAAGTTATATAGGAAGAAGTAATCTACAACTTCTCTGAAAATCGCACCAGATCTTTCTTATATTATTCTAACGAAAATGGAAATGATTCCAGCTGCTCTTGTTTGCTCTATTAATAGATGTGATACTCTTGCAAAATGGTTAATCGATAACATGGATAGATATATACAAACAGTGGCTTTCCGTTGATCCGTCCCAACGAAAAGCTCATGGGTTGAAGTTTCTGTCTGGTTTATATAACCCAGATGATTTCTCCGAGGAACTTGAGGATGAACTAAATCAGTTTTGCAAATTCTTTTGTTAAAGAATTGATCAGAAATGATTAAAGTGCTTTCGATCATACGAGAAATTCGAGAAGCAAAACTCTCGCTGGTTGTCTTTGCCGGTAAATCTTGCTCGCAATCCGAATACAAATATTGAAGGAATTGCCGAGGTTTCATTCAACATCGCCAAGGGAAAACCTAAATAACCGTTTCAGGAATGTTCAAATAAAACCAAGAAACGGGATGTCAAACAATCTCTCCAACTAGACGGTAGAAGGGCTGTCAGTGGAGAATATCGAACACTATCAAAACTCAAGTAGCTAGTTAGTGTCAGACGACGGGAGAAATGGAGGTTAGCGGAGGAACCTGCAAATCAGCGATGTATTGGAATATCCGGCAGAGGATCGCAACAGACGTAGACCCAGGGGCTCGTGGCGACGAAACCTCATCAAAGAAATAAAGGAAGCTGATAAGAATCTGATCTGAGTTCAGGTCAATAATAAAGCTGACACCTGCTTCGGATGCTCGGATGAAATAATTTACCACCCTACTGTCATCGCCTATCTCTCCAATGGGAAAAAATGGTGGCTAACATCTTTGGGGTTAGCGCGCGGTGGGCCCCACTGACAATTCAAAATTAGTAAACAAAAACATCATTTCAGGACTAATTTTCTGTGATGGAGTAATTGTTGTTAAGCGATTTGAATTAATTTATTACTATTATCGTTATGTACCTCGTATTCCGTGCAGAAAAAAATGTGTTTGATTTTCAATTTAATTGTAATAAGACCGTCATTCAATACAACACGGTTAGTACGGTGCAAAACAAATTTGAATATTTGGTAAGAATATTGTATCAGAAAATAACACCCATAGCAAAATAATAACGTGAATTTTATGCTAGAGCCAGAAGCATAGCTGTGTGTCATCCGGCTGTAATTTACACATCGCAACAGCGACGCCACGAAAATCGTCGGCGGCAGCGTTTTCGGCGTCACGCCGGTTGCTATTTCAGCCGGCGGCGGCGTGAATCGGCGAGGCATTTTTTTGCGATCATTTCTTAAAGATATTTTTTCGATATTTTTTCGGTACACATTCAAAACATTAAGGAGAGAACATTTTGAATACCGCCGAAAAATCTGATGAATTTCCTTGAAAAAATCTCTAGCTTTTTCAAAAAGATTCTACGGGAACTACTTTGAAGTTTTCACGAGAATTTCTTTGGAATTTCCAGGGAAGCTCTTTCCAAAGTAAAATGGTTTAGTATATATTCCGTGGAAAATTCTTCGGAATTCACATGAGAAATTATTCAGATTTTTTACGGGAAATTGTTTCAATTTTCTACAGAAAATGGTTCAGAATATCCACGAAAAGCTTTTTAAAATATCTTTTGAGTATTATACAGAAATTTACACATAAAATTCTTTAAAACATCCGCAAGAATCTTTGAAGATTTTTCACGGCAACCTCTTTGGATTTTTTCAGAGAAATTCTTCGAAATTTCCACAAAAAATCTTTCAGAGTTTCCGCAGGAGATTGTTCAAAATATAAACAAAATATAAATATTTCAATGAAAAATGGTTCAAAATTTCCATAGAAAATTATACAGAACTTGAACGCGTTTTTTTTAATTTATATGAAAAATTCATCCGAGTTTCCACGACGTTTTTTTTCAAGTGTCTACTAAAACTCTTCAGAATTTCTATTTCATTTATTTTCACGGAAAACTTTTCGTTATTGCGCGTAAGTCCCAAAATTTTATTTCTGCCTTTGGGTTTTCACGCCGAGCACTTAGTGCCAGACTCAGCGACAAGAGGTTAGTTTTTGCATTTGTAACCCTGATTTTTAACAATTACCGTCGATTGGTTCTGTGAGTGTACATTTGTCAAAAAATAGAGCTTTTAGCTGAACATTTTTATTGACAAATGCAAGTTTTGACAGTATTATTTATGTATAGGTAAATAACATGTACAAATGGGCTATCGGGGAAGTAGCCGCTGAAGACAAGAGTCAATGTTTTCAACGACGAAACGAAAAGTTTAAAAAAAGCAATATTTAAACGGAAAATTCTATATATGTATTGTCAATAATAAGTTCTTCGGCAATGAATCACATACAGTGGTTGGTTTCCTATCCGCCGCTGCCGTATCCATGCGCTATCGTATATGTAAAAATAGCCAGCATGAGTAACCCATCTGAAGTTTGTATGGCGAAAGACATCTAACCCGGGTTTTCTCAACAGTAGGAACTTTTCGCGAAAAACTATTTGGTACCAGTCATGTAGGAAGGTTTCCGCTACTAGGCCTACCAAATAAATAGGTGCTTATTTTTGAGATATTAAACTTAAGTTGCCTTTCACCATACTGATTTCCAAAAGTTAACTCTTAGTGTGCCGCTGTAAGCACGCTCAAAGCAGGCGATTCATTCCACTTGGAATCGTTAAATGGGAAAAGGGTTGTCAGGCCAAAAATCATTCGACGAGAAGCCATTTGGCCAAAATGATAGGTTAGGCGGAACGGTTTATTACATCGAAAACAGTTTGGTCGAAAATTTATTTCGGCCTAAGCGTTTGCCCAACAAGTCGTCTGGTCGAAATGGTCGTTTGGCCGAATAAGTAATCTGGCCGAAAGTACCGTTCGAATAGAATGTTCAGCATTTTCGGTAAAATGATATATTTAACCAAACGAATCTATTAACAAAATAACCAGTTTTGCCAAGTGACATTTCGGCCTTATGTCCATTTCGGCGACGTTTTCGGCCAGAAGGGTATTGGCCATATAATAAATTCGGCCTCCGCCCAAGTCATTCGGCGGAAAGCTATTCGTTCGAATGCCACTTAGCCGAATAACACGTTAAGCCAAAAGACATCTAGCCGAATTTCGTTTGGCTAAATAATACATTTTGGCACCAACATTTCAAACTGCTTTTGTAAACAAAAGCTTCTCACGTCACTGGTGGGCCAATTTTAGGTCACTCGTGCAATCCAACACCACTGATGGAAGCAGCGAATCTTTTTTTTTATTAAATGGCGCTGTAATGCGTGTGTGGGCACAAATAGCGACCAGCGACGTATGAAGATCTTGTTTACAAAAGCAGTTTTATCCCTGTGAAATGTTGGTACCGATTTGTCCGAAACAATTATTAGATCGAAAATGGTTTGGTTGAAAACGTCATCTGGCTGAAAGCGACTTACAGCCGAACGAAACATTCGGTCAAACTGGTAATTTGGCTCAAATAACAACAATTTCGACCAAATGGCATGTTCGGCCAAACGGTTCGGCCGAACGACAGAAGTGCAAATCCAATCTTCATGCTTTCATAATAAGATGCAAAATAGTCGCGAGATCTGTGTATCTGCATTACTCGGTGCATTGTGCGTCGGATAGTAAATAAATTAGTGCAAGATTGGACGCATTTGTCGACAGTTTGCATGCGCCACCAGGTGGAGGACAATGAAGTAAATTGATTTGTGTTTGGAGGATCGTGCGTTAGTGTTACGGCCTACACAGTTTTCATATGTTACTTGGCACGCATGGCGTAGAGAACGCGTTTAATCGTGTTCATGCTCGGTTCTTTAGACACTTCATCCGGTATTCTTGTGCTTTGTGCGGTCGAGAAGTAAAGCAATTGGTGCACGTTTGGTCGTGTTCCTGCTAGGTATACAGATAGTTAGTTCTTTCTGTTTTGTGTGGCCTAGGGCTGAAAGTCTCCTAAATAAAGACACAAAAACAAGCTGTGAAAGTCCGTCCGAATCCGGAGATCTTTCCCGTTGGCCCTATAACTACTACCTACCTAATTACAGATGTTAGGTATAATGGGCGGAATACACATTTTTAACATTTTAACATTTTCGGTTTCTTTTTTCGAGTTTCGAAAACCTTCATTTTTACTCATATTTCAGTAAAAGTAAAGTGATATTCAGTAACAAAAGAAATTGTTTGACGTCGTACAGTTTCAAAATTTTCTTAGCTACGACGGTGCCCGATTCAACCAAGCTCATGAAAGTAAAACTTAATGTGTACCACGTTTGAAAGTGCAAAGCCATGGTGCTTGCCGTGCATTATAGGCATAGTGAGTTGTGCGACTTGATCTCAAAGGGTCAAAATATTTAATGAAAAGGTTAGATGTTACTAAAGTACGGTGCAGAAGCGTTGAAAATTGGTTTCACTGGTTGAGCAGAATTGAAATGTGAATGTTATTCAAATTTGATCACAATACCAGAAGCGTATAGAGTTTAGTTGAAATTTAGCGCTTACTCACCTCTTGGTGATAAACCGGATTGCGTGTGCAACTGGGTCGCTCACTATGGCATTCATCATGGTGTAATGATCGATTAATGGCCTGACTAATATGGCCATAGAAGCTAAACAGTAGAAGTCATGGGAAATTCCTATTGGTCCATTGTTGAACGTTTCATCAAGCAACAAGAAATAAATAAATCAAAAAAGTCTATCCGAAGCGAAGCGTAACCGTTAGTTGCAATGGATCATTATCTGTCTATTCAGTATTTCAATGTTTATTCAGTTTATGACAAGACCTGGCATTTGCCTGCTGTATTTGTTGATTCAACCGAAATAACCAAGTAAAAAATGTATGAAACTTGTTGGGTGGAATGTCTTTAAGAGTCTTAGAGGCGAGATCGTACCGTTCTATTTGATTCCAATGATAATATACATTTAAGTTTATAAGAACACAGCGAAAAATATCAAAGCCTCCTCACTATTGATATGATTTTTGGACTGAAGAGACACGATTAGGCTTTGATTGACGGTTTTCCAAGGTGAGTCATGGTTTGAAGCTTTTTATGTTTGTTTACAATTTCTTTTATTTCATTTGGGAACGGGGAACACCCACAGATAATTGCATCACTAGGTGAAAAGTAAGTTTCCATAGAAATGGTGTATAAAAGCTGTGACCAATTCTGTCTGGTGTCAGTTAACTAACACTAAACGCAGCAGTAACATCTAATCTAAGCCTCCAAACAAGTGATCCGACATGTACAAGGTGAAATATTCAGAATTTAATAATAGTCTGATAATATTTATCCATATCATGCTTCGATTCTTATAGGTAATCGTTATCGTTTTGTGTCTGGCCATGATTGTCTGCAGTCGCTCGGACAACCGCTTTCCAAACACGGAATGCACTGACCCAAAGAATCAATGGGACAACAACGGTGGGAAGTACACATATAGACTGCCGTGTACAAAAAAGGTCGACAGCAAAGATTGGTTGGCGTACTGGGACCGATACTGGCAGAACCTACGGAATCGTGATGCGTTAGTTTTCTTGTGAGCATGAGAATCAATAAACGCGAATCGTTCAGTTCCTTCTATCAATAAGCACATTGAGCTTTTTTATCTACAGCACCTAAGTTTTTGCAGCACCAGTCCGATATTTGTTGGAATGCTATAAGCACGTGTTTTGAAGTTCATTTTAGGTCTATGCGTCTTATAAAAGAGAGCTAAGAAGACGTTGCATTTACGGCTGACCAAATAAATTAATGGTTGAAAGGCAATAAGTTTCTACATACCTATGGCGCCTTTAAAACTCCTTAACGGTATCAATATATTAAAATAGACGAGCATTTAAAAAATCAATTTTATCATCACTAAACAAAGTATTTTCATCATTGCGAGCACAGCAACAATAAATCACTCCCAATTTTTACTTACTTTAAATCTATCTAATCTAAGTCAATAAATAGTTGAAAAAAAATATTCGGATCTTTTTGAAAATCGTTCTATTTCCTGGTATCAGGTTTCCATTTCCACTCTCAGCTTCGAGTATACAAATAAACACACCCCCACTTTTGACGCCAATGCTTAAACCCAACCGAACGACAACGATGAGATTGAGAAAATACCAAAAAACGGATTTCAAGCCACACTACCATCATTCGTTTTCGTCGGTTCGGTTTCAAGTTTTCCCATTAAGGCTAGTTTGGCATTTGTGCTTGTGTGGCTATGTGTATGTGTGCTCTAGAAAAAAAAATGACTGAGATGCAATAATAAACATTTTTCAGGTCCCTCCAACCTTGCGCTTCCATCTGCATCGTCATCTTCTTCCAGAGAGCGAGCAACAATTCCGGGTGGCCCAGACTCAGCAGCTGAGTCACACAAAAATACATCAACTCCTATCTGATACAGACGGGTAGTTATGATGTAATATGTGGGAATATATTAGCAGGGCCCACCTCCGATGGCTCACAAGCTCGTATAAATTTATTAGTTTTTCTTCTGGTCTTGTGGGGGAGAACGTGGTGTTGGCTAAAAGCAGATGCTGAGCTTGCAGCAGACTCCCATCGGAATAAATTTGGCCTTTATTAACGGTCCTTGAATGAGATTCCAACGGAGATCATTTGTTTTGTGTTTTTGTTCGCTGAAGACCAGCAACTTGTGACTGACACAAATCTATTACACTGAGAAACAGATTCCTTTTGGAAAGGATTTTTTTCATTATGGGGTTTGTAGTTATTGCAACCACTTGTGAAGTCATAAATATTTTACGTTTCTAATAACTGATCGTATAAATATCTGTATTTATTACGTTAATAGCTGCTTAAAACAAAACTGTTGTACGTTCACTATGAAATTTGTTTGACTTCATCTGCTGATATTGAGTGAAATACAAAGACACTGGGGTCGCTTTTAACGAGGTGTGATTCCGATTATTTCTGGGCAATGCATATAAACATTGAGTTGAATCCATTATAAAATCCACACTCTGAAATAAACCTCGAATTCGAATTTTAGATCCATTTCCAATTTGAATACCATTTCGAATATCATTTAGAATTCTATTTCGAATTTTATTTTGAGCTCCATATCAAATTCCGTTTCGAATTCCATTTCAAATTCCGTTTCGAAATTCATTTCAAATTTTGTTTCGAATTCTGATACGGATTTCATTCCGAATTTCGTTTTGAATTCCATTCCGATTTCCGTTTTGAATTCCATTTTGGATTCCGTTCCGGATTCCGTTTTGAATTCCAATTTAAATTTCATTCCAAATTCCATTTAGAACTCCATTTTGAATTCCATGTCGAATTCCGTTTCTAATTCCGTTTCGAATTCCATTTCAAATTCCATTTTGAATTTCATTTCGAATTCCTTAAATTCTATTTCGAATTCTATTTTGCATTCCATTTTTAATTTCAATTCGAATTCCGTTTAGAATTTCGATTCGAATACCTTTTAGAATTCCGTTTCGAATTCTTTTTCGAATTTCATTTCGACTTCCATTCCGTATTCCATTCCGTCCTTTCCGTATTCCATTTCGAATTCAATTTCGTATTCCATTGTGAATTCCATTCCGAATTCCATTCCGAATTCCATGCCAAATTCCATCCCAAATTTCATTCCGAACTCCATTCCAAGCTCCATTCCAATCTCCATTCCGAATTCCATTCCGAATTAAATTTCGAATTCCATTCCAAATTTCATTCTGAACTCCATTCCGAGCTCCATTCCAAACTCCATTTCGAATTCCATTCCGAATTTTATTCCGAATCGCATTCCGAATTTCATTCCGAATTCCATTCCGTATTCCATTTCGAATTCTATTCCGAATTCCATTTTGAATTCCATTCCGCATTTCATTCCGAATTCCATTCCGAATTCTATTCCAAATTCCATTCCGCATTCCATTCCGAATTCCATTTCGAATTTTATTCCGAAATCTATTCGGAATTCTATTCCAAATTCCATTCCGAATTTTATTCCGCATTCCAATTCGAGTATCATTCCGAATTTCATTCAGAATTCCATTCCAAATTCCATTCCGAATTCCATTCCAAATTCTATTCCGTATTCCGAATTCCATTCTGCATTCCATTCCGCATTTCATTCTGAATTCCATTCCGTGTTCCATTCCAGATTCCATTCCGAATTTCATTCCAAATTCCATTTGAAATTCCATTCCAAATTCCATTCCGAATTCCATTCCGAATTCCATTCCAAATTCCATTCCGAATTCCATTCCGAATTCCATTCCGAATTCCATTCCAAATTCCATTCCTAATTTCATTCCGAATTCCATTTCGAATTCTATTCTGAATTCCATTCCGAATTCGATTCCGAATTCCATTCCTAAATTCCATTCCGAATTCCATTCTGCATTCCATTCCTAATTCCATTCTGTATTCCATTCCGAGTTCCATTCCGCATTTCATTCCGAATTCCATTCCGAATTTCATTCCTAATTCAATTCCGAATTCTATTCCGCATTCCATTCCGAATTTCATTCCGAATTCCATTCCAAATTCCATTTCGAATTCCATTCCAAATTCCATTCCGAATTCTATTCCGAATTCCATTCCAAATTCCATTCCAAATTCCATTCCAAATTCCATTCCAAATTCCATTCCAAATTCCATTCCAAATTCCATTCCTAATTCCATTCCAAATTCCATTCCTTATTCCATTCCTAAATCCATTCCGAATTTAATTCCAAATTCGATTCCGAGTTCTATTCCAAATTTCATTCCGAATTCCATTTCGAATTCTATTCCGAATTTTATTCTGATTTCCATTCCCAATTCCGTTTCCAAATCCGTTTCGAATTCCATTTCAAATTCCATTTGGAACCTTATTTTGAAATCCATTCTGAACCCCATTTCAAATTCCATTCCGAATTTCATTCCAAATTCTATTCCGAATCCTGAATTCCATTCTGCATTTCATTCCGAATTCCATTTCGTATTCTATTCCGAATTCCATTCCGTATTCCATTCCTAATTCCATTCCGAATTCCATTCCAAATTCCATTCCGAATTCCATTCCGAATTCTATTCCGAATTCCGAATTCCATTCCGCATTTCATTCTGAATTCCATTCCGTGTTCCATTCCAGATTCCATTCCGAATTTCATTCCAAATTCCATTCCGAATTCTATTTCGAATTCCACTACAAATTCCATTCCGAATTCCATTCCAAATTCTATTCCTAATTCCATTCCGAATTCCATTTCGAATTCTATTCTGAATTCCATTCCGAATTCCATTCCGAATTCCATTCCGAATTCCATTCCGAATTCCATTCCGATTTCCATTCCGAATTCTATTCCGAATTCCATTCCAAATTCCATTCCGAATCCCATTCCGAATTCCATTCCGAATTCCATTCCGAATTCCATTCCGAATTCCATTCTAATTTCCATTCCTAAATCCATTCCAAATTCTATTCCAAATTCAATTCCGAATTCCATTCCGAATTCCATTCCGAGTTCCATTCCGAGTTCCATTCCGAATTCCATTCTGAATTCCATTCCGAATTCCATTCCGAATTTCATTCCGAATTCCATTCCGAATTTCATTCCGAATTCCATTTCGAATTTCATTCCGAATTCCATTTCGAATTCCATTCCGAATTCCATTCCGAATTCCATTCCGAATTTCATTCCGAATTCCATTCCGAATTCCATTCCGAATTCCATTCCGAATTCCATTCCAAATTCCATTCCGAATTCCATTCCGAATTCTATTCCGAATTCCATTCCAAATTCCATTCCAAATCCCATTCCAATTTCCATTCCTAAATCCATTCCGAATTCCATTCCAAATTCCATTCCGAATTCCATTCCGAATTCTTTTCCGAATTTCATTCCGAATTCCATTCCGAATTTCATTCCGAATTCCATTCCGAATTCCATTTCGAATTTCATTCCGAATTCCATTTCGAATTCCATTCCAAATTCCATTCCGAATTCCATTCCAAATTTCATTCCGAATTCCATTCCGAGTACCATTTTGAATTCCATTCCAAATTCCATTCCGAATTCCATTCCGAATTCCATTCCGAATTCCATTCCGAATACCATTCCGAATTCCATTCCGAATTCCATTCCAAATTCCATTCCGAATTCCATTCCGAATTCTATTCCGAATTTCATTCCAAATTCCATTCCAAATTCCATTCCGAATTCCATTCCTAAATCCATTCCGAATTTCATTCCAAATTCCATTCCGAATTCTATTCCGAATTCCATTCCGAATTTCATTTTGAATTCCATTCCGAATTCCATTCCGAATTTCATTCCGAATTCCATTCTCAATTCCATTTCCAAATCCGTTTCGAATTCCATTTCAAAATCCATTTGGAACTCCATTTCGAAATCCACTCTGAACCCCATTCCGAATTCCATTCCTAAATCCATTCCGAATTCTATTCCGAATTTTGAATTCCATTCTGCATTTCATTCCGAATTCCATTTCGTATTCTATTTTGAATTCCATTCCGTATTCCATTCCGTATTCCATTCCTAATTCCATTCTGAATTCCATTCCTTATTCCATTCCGAATTTCCTTCCGTATTCCATTCCGAATTCCATTCCAAATTCTATTCCGAATTCCGAATTCCATTCTGCATTCCATTCCGCATTTCATTCTGAATTCCATTCCAATTCCATTCCGAATTCCATTCCAAATTCCATTCCGAGTTCCATTCCAAATTCCATTCCGAATTCTTTTCCGAACTCCATTCCAAATTCCATTCCGAATTCCATTCCAAATTTTATTCCTAATTTCATTCCGAATTCCATTTCGAATTCTTTTCTGATTCCATTCCGAATTTGATTCCGAATTCCATTCCGAAATTCCATTCGGCATTCCATTCCTAATTCCATTCTGTATTCCATTCCGAGTTCCATTCCGCATTTCATTCCGAATTTCATTCCTAATTCCATTCCGAATTCTATTCCAAATTCAATTCCGAATTCCATTCCGAATTCCATTCCGAATTCCATTCCGATTTCCATTCCGAATTCTATTCCGAATTCCATTCCAAATTCCATTCCGAATCCCATTCCGAATTCCATTCCGAATTCTATTCCGAATTCCATTCCAATTTCCATTCCTAAATCCATTCTGAATTCTATTCCAAATTCAATTTCGAATTCCATTCCGAGTTCCATTCCGAATTCCATTCCGAATTCCATTCCGAATTCCATTCCGAATTCCATTCCGAATTCCATTTCGAATTCCATTCCAAATTCCATTCCGAATCCTATTCCGAATACCATTCCGAATTCCATTCCAAATCTCATTCCGAATCCCATTCCGAATTTCATTTCGAATTCCATTCCGAATTCCTGTCCAAATTCCATTCCAAATTCCAATCCTAATTCCATTCCGAGTTCCATTCCGACTTCTTTTCCGAATTCCATTCCAAATTCCATTTCGAATCCCATTCCAAATCCCATTCCGATTTCCATTCCTAAATCCATTCCGAATTCTATTTCAAATTCAATTCGAATTCTATTCCGAATTCCATTCCGAATTCCATTCCGAATTCCATTCCGAATTCCATTTCGAATTCCATTTCGAATTCCATTTCGAATTCCATTCCGAATTCCATTCCGAATTCCATTTCGAATTCCATTTCGAATTCCATTCCGAATTCCATTTCGAATTCTATTCCGAATTCCATTTCGAATTCCATTCCGAATTCTATTCCGAATTTCATTCCGAATTCCGTTTCCAAATGCGTTTCGAATTCCATTTCAAATTCCATTTGGAACCCTATTTCGAAATCCATTCTGAACTTCATTTCAAATTCCATTCCGAATTCCATTCCAAATTCCATTAAAAATTCCATTCCCCAATCTGTTTCGAATTCCATTTCGAAATCCATTTCGAACCCCATTCCGAATTCCATTTCGAATTCCACTCAGAATCCCATTCCGAATTTCATTCCGAATTCCATTCCAAATTCCAGTTCCAAATCCGTTTCGAAATCCATTCCGAATTCCCTTCAGAATCTCATTCCGAATTCCATTCCGCATTCCATTCCGAATTCCATTAAAAATTCCATTCCCAAATCCGTTTTGAATTCCATTTCGAAATCTATTTCGAACTCCATTCCGAATTCCATTCCGAATTCGATTCCGAAATTCCATTCCGAATTCCATTCCGCATTTCATTCCTAATTCCATTCCAAATTCAATTCCGAATTCCATTCCAATTTCCATTCCGAATTCTATTCCGAATTCCATTCCGAATTCCATTCCGAATCCCATTCCGAATTCTATTCCGAATTCTATTCCGAATTCCATTCCGAATTTCATTCCAAATTCTATTCCGAATTTCATTCCGAATTCCGTTCAATTTCTATTCCTAAAGCTATTCGAATTTCATTCGAATTCCATTCAAATTCCATTCGAATTCCATTTCGAATTCCATTCCGGATTCCATTCCGAATTCCATTCCGAATTCCATTCCGAATTCCATTCGAAGCCTATTCCAATTCCATTTCAAATTCCATTTCGAATTCCATTCCAAATTCCATTCCAAATTTCATTCCGAATTCCATTCCGAATTTCATTCTGAATTCCATTCCGAATTTCATTCTGAATTCTATTCCGAATTCCATTCTGAATTCCATTTCCAAATCCGTTCCGAATTCCATTTTAAAATCCATTTGGAACCCCATTTCGAAATCCATTCCGAACCCCATTTCAAATTCCATTCCGAATTCTATTCCGATTTCCATTCCAAATTCCATTGAAAATTCCATTCCCAAATCTGTTTCGAATTCCATTTCGAACTCCATTCCGAATTCCACTCAGAATCCCATTCCGAATTTCATTCCGAATTCCATTCCAAATTCCATTTCCAAATCCGTTTCGAATTCTATTTCGAAATCCATTCCGAATTCCCTTCAGAATCCCATTCCGAATTCCATTCCGCATTCCATTCCGAATTCCATTCCCAAATCCGTTTCGAATTCCATTTCGAAATCCATTTCGAACCCCGTTTCGAATTCCATTCCGAATCCCATTCCGAATTCCATTAAGAATTCCATTCCCAAATCCGTTTTGAGTTCCATTTCGAAATCTATTTGGAACCCCATTCCAAATAACTTTCCAGGTTCCATTCCGAATTGCATTTTGAATTCATTTCCTAATTCCGTTCCGAATTCCATTCCGGACTCCAGTCTGCATTCCAGTTTGAATTCCATTCCCTATTCCATTTCGAATTATGTTTCAAATTCCATTTCGAATTCCCTTTCTGATTTCAGTTTCACTTGAACCATCTCGGAATCGGAAAATCTTTTAATTGCTGCAAATTCTATTCTAATTCCATTTTTGTTTTTTATGTCCAAACCGATCTCAATAACAAACGTAATTATTATTTTCCGATAGCTATCCGATTTTCTTCAGAAAGTAAATTATCTCACATTATGTCGTACTTTCAATATCTTTTTCTAGGCTTTAATCATCGATCAATTTTCGTTTCATCTTTGTTATGAGAATAAGGAGATGTTATGATATTTTGTTCTTCAAATGCTGCTAATACCCATCATAGTCGCTTTTTAGAGCAGGGACAGATTTGTATTAATAGGACTGAAGCCAAAAGTTTTTGAAGTACTGATGATTGAACAAAGATTTAGGATGGTAAATATAAAAATGTTATACTATAAAAAAGATGATTATTGATTTATGTTTGAATCCCCATCCTTTCACTTAAATCCAACCCTGCATAAGCCCATATTTTATTGCGACGTTCACTTATATCCCATTTCTTCCAAGCCTTCATGCTCCAGCTGCGTTCTTATCGTCCGTTCCGGAAAATGTAGGTTTACGGATTTAGGCTTGAAGGAAAACCCACAAAATACCGTGAAAGAACGAGAAAAAATCAGTACAGATAATTTTTTTTGTTCCGTTTAGTTGAGCATGAGAAATGGCGATCTATTCGAAGAAGATAAAAAAATGTACACATTTAGACGCTACAATGTTTGTTTCTACTCCGGGCGATGAGGGAAAAAGGAGATTACATGTTTCGGAGAAAAACTGCTATCACAGCCGTCTCTTCAGGACCGAAGCACCCAGATTGAAATGCTTTTGAAATAGAAATACCTACTGTTGATAATGCATCAGATCTCGCCGTATTTGCGCCGATGTGTGATGAAGAAACATTGAAAAGGGATATGGAACAAACAGTTGAGTGATTTATTAGCCATTGTCAGGTTGAGGCATTACTTTCCCTTGGGGATGGATTTTCCGAATGCTGGCTGGCACACATACACAATATCGATGGGTCGGGTCAAGATTTATTGTTTTGAGGTGGAAAAGAAATCGTGTCTTGATGTGGAGTGTTGCCTTGACTTCCGGGTGCAGTATCTTGATAAGCAATCGATTTTCTGCAACTCCCCGATTTTCCATGTATTTAATTCTATTTTTCTCTTTCATCTCTTTCCAGGTAAGATTCATTCAGACATTCCTTCAGGCAGTTCTATGAAGTTTCTGGTATCTGGAGCTGAAATACAAGATGGTATGTGGAATGAAAATTTGATTTCGAACAACATATGACAAATACATAACAATACAATACAATGAAAATATCAATTACTCATCCCGTTGAATGATGAATGATGAGTAACTTTCTTCCCAGTCAAACCTTTTAAACTTAGACTTGGCATCTTCAATATGCATTTTTCGTTAAAGGCTCCAAGCCGTGTTGGTACTTCAATGTTTCAATCAATAAGGTATCTGACTGACTTTAGCCGTGAACATTGCTATCGTCGATATGATTCTTAGATGAAAATGAGGTAATTTCTCACAAGCTGAACATGACTAGTCCACAAAGCCAGTCAATTAAGCTAACTACGTGTGAATCACAAAACAGTTAATGCATTTCTTCGGACTCAACATATGTTCCAGTGGAGAGTGCTTGAATCTTATCAACCACTTAACAGCTCGACCGGTAATAAATACCCTCAGCAGAAAGTGTTCATCAGTCAGTCAGTACTTCGATCCTACTCGTATCCCACCCAACGAAAAATGAGAACCATTCTCACCACATCCGTTCTGCTGCTCACCTTCGGAGCTCTTATCTACGCCGACAGCAGTCAATGGGGCCGTCGAGTGGCCGGCGATCGATTGCTCAACTCATCCACCTTGGTGAACAATTCCCTTCCGGTGCCGATCAAAACTGCCGTTTTTCAGTACTTGCCAGCGGTAAGTCGTCTCCCACACACGACACGTTTGCGTACTTAAACCGGAGAAATGGTGCGAACATTATTAACTTGGGGCGTTTGAGTGCGTGTGTATTTCAGATTGGAGCGGCACGTGCACCGAACGTGACCTACATCCTGGCCCGGGATAATGTCCGCAACGGCTTGGGCGGCTTCGCAGCACTGATTTCCGGCGGTGTCAACCAAACACATGCCACGCTGAAGCTCTCCTCCCGGCCCAATCTGGGGTTCAACTTCACGGTGGAGGTCTACGGGAAGTGAAACCTTGAAACTGAAATGTGAAATTCTTTCTGCTTGAATATAAACTGATGAGGTCGGATAAGTTCGTCTAGCAGTGGTTTTGATTTTCGCATGTGAACTGAACCAAACTTGCAGTATGATGAATTCACGTTTGAATCATTTGAAAATCTCATAGAGACGTTGCTTGAATATTATTTATCTGCAATTGATACACCCAATAGGGTAGAAATCCAATTTTCCTAAAGTTATCTTCTTCTAAATATCAAAACCAAATGGTATTGCTAGTTTAGGGCCTAAGTGGAGGTAAAACAAATCGTCCTACGATTATTAAACAACAGACTTAGACTATTTATAGTCCGGAATAGAAGCTTGTTTCGTTGTGCATGATGAGTTAGTTGAGGTTGGTATATTTCCATGGTCGCGAGTATGACGAAATTAGGAATAGCACATAGAACTAATACAGAAATAACCTCCTTCAATCAAATTCGACTAGAACGTTGAGTTGATTGTATCAAAAAATGTGTTTGACGTATATAATTTAATGCATATGATCCGTAAGAAAAGTATAAAGACAAACAATAAGCTTTGTATCCCAATACAAAGCTTCAAATTTGTCTGCCAAACAGCAGCAAATGTGTCTGCCTGAAATGTAAGCAAAACATCGCTTTTATGTATCGTGCAATGTGCTTCTCGGTAGCAATGTGTTTGGTTTGATCAAAGATCAAAGCTTTTCACTCTGCGTGAGTTTTGCACCGAAGTTCTCTGGTTACATTCAACATTGATTCCGAGGTAGCTATACTCATCCAACCACGCTTGAGACTGTAACAACCGCAAAAGCTTTGTGCACGGTCGATTTGCCTTCCACCGTAAGGTTTGTCTTGTTTTGGCCGTAGCGAGCAACCCGAGCAGAATCAGTTATATAAAATGTTGCGAAATATTTATTTTTTATAAAATATTTTTATTATTCAGGTGAAAAAAAGCATAAGCGTAGCTAAGTTGGATCAACTATTGCCCTGTTATCTTATTACAATAGTTTTTTTGTCTTTATTTGAGAGGTTTTCAATACAATAGTTCCAATACCCAAAAATATTCCGTTTGATCGTGTAATGGGATGTATTCTTGAAGAAATAAATAATTGAATACATTTTCTCATATCGTAATTTTGACCTTAAGAACTTTTGTTTCCAGTTTTCGAATTGCAGTGTAAATGAATACATCTTCCTCTTCTTCTTCGATGGCTCTACATTCCAACTGGAACTTGACCTGTTTTTCAACTTAGTGCTCTATTAGCTTTTTCTTTTGAAATTGAAAGCTATTATATGTGCGCCATTGCATGAGTATGTATCTTGTGTGGCAAGTACAATGGATACACTATGCCAAGGGTATTGAGAATGTTTCCAAACCTAAACCATCCTGGATTCCACAAGTTCGTTGGTAAGTTTTTCCAGGAACTCCTCCAGAAAGTCCTCCAGAAATTCCTCTGAAAGTTGCTCCAGGCTTCCTCCAAATTTCCACCAGGAGTTAGTTGTGAAGTTCTTCCAACAATTCGAAAAGTTCATCCATGAATTTTTCCGGAAGCTTCTACGAAAGTTGTATCAAAATTCCTTTAGAAATTCCTCAGGACGTTTTTAAAAAAATTTCTTCGGAAGTTTCACCAGAAATCCCTCTGAAAGTTTGTAACCGTTCGTAGCTTCAGCTCGAGGTTTAACTATAACCGGCGGCTTGAGCGCCACTTCCGGAATCCGGAAGACCACCGGTCGAGTTGTTTTGCCCGACTAATTCTCGACTTCTCACTACAGGGGTCACTCGAACGGTCGCTGGCTGATACTTTAAATATTGCTTTGCACCAAGGGATTCTCCAACTTGACCACTTCCCAAGTTACGTTACTTGAACTCTCAAACTCTTCCAACCCGCCAACAAATCCCGGCAGAAATTATGCAAAGAGAATAATCAAAGTAGACAACGGAACGGAACGGAAAAGCGAACTGAATGATCAGCGATTACTCCAACTAAAAAACAACTCGATATTCTTACTCAATAAATCGTGGGATTTATTTGTTTTGGATTGAACTCATATTTGGAATTGGTACGGAAATGTATATGTTTATCTAGATCATGGCCATGTCTATACACTAGTCACATACCTGCGCAGGTTTTCTTATTCGTCAAGTTGCTGGGTTTCGCCGGTGCGATAGCGGCGAACCTGTTCGTGGCGATGGCGGCGAGCTGTCCTTGACGATGGCGGCGACAGAAGAATCGCCTAGCTGCAGGATGGTGCGTAGCTATTGAGCCCGTGCAAGTATGGCCGAACTAAAGTTGCGATGTGGGTGGCGACTGGACGGAAGGCCTCCGATTTTATCGTGAGAGCTGCGTCGACGGATTTCGCGCTTCCCGGGTTGATTTTCCCCTCCGGACAAGGGCCAACGTACCTCCGCACGGCTTCGCTTTTTACGGCTATGACCGCTCGTGATGAAATGAACCCTTGCCTTCGGTTCCAATCCGGCACTGTGGTACGCAATTGACGACGTATTCCAAACGCCGAGCTCTCCGAACGATCCGTAGGGTTTGGAACGTTTTGGACCACCGTCGATTGATTGGCGATCGACGGTTCACTTTTCGCTTCACTTTACGCACGAAACTTCACCACACTTCGTTTCGCTACCGAAATTCCAGCCCGTACAAAAAAGCGCCACACGCTGGAAGTCTAACGCGAAACATTAATTAACCTTAAACAGATAACGAGTAGTTCGACAAAAAATACCTTTTTTGGTACACTACGTTATTTAAATTAGAAATTTGCGAGAGTCGGCTACGCCGACAATAGAATGAAATCTATAGAACGAACGAAAAAAATAATTACAATCACGTACAAAATCACTCCAATCACTTTTATTACCTCGACAAACTGAACCTTACTCAAACTCTTTGATGAAAAATCTCAAAACTCGCAAAACTTCTATATGCCAGCCGTTATGAAAGCGAAATGAACGAGTTTGAGTTTGTTCTTGAACAAGAAACCTTCTTCAATAATCAACCCATTATTAAACAATTGCGCTAATTTAAATTTCAAATGGCGACATAGAGTTCGCGCCTTCGGAAACATCGAGCTAACTTTACTACATAGAACAAGTATCGTTGTCATATTGAATATGGCTGTCGTCATAGTACTCAAACACAATCACAGCATTTAGTCGAGACAAAAACCATGTCGACGAATTGCTTTCTCATTGACACGTATCGAATTTAATTTGAATTTGAACATTATTTTATATGAAAAGAAAAAAACGTCAAAAGCTACAAATATTAAAATCAACTAAAATAAACGACACGTAAAAAACTATTTTCAGAAACATATTTACACTTGATTTTGCTTAAAAAGATAAAAACGTCTGAAGCTACGGAAATTTACGTAAATTTAAAACGGTAAAAAACGTAAAACGTTACAAGTTCATTCAGAAATTCCTCCGGAAGTTAAGTCAGGAATTCCTCCGGACGCTTCTCCAGGAATTCCTTCAAGAATTCCTATTGACGTTCCTCCTGAGCTTCCTGCAAGAATTCATCCAGTCCTTCAAATACTACTCTTGAAGTTCCTACAGGAATTCTTCCGGAAGTTCCTCCATAAATTCGTCCGAAAATTCCTCCATCATTTCATTATGAAGGTGCTCCAGGAATTCCGCCGGAAGTTCTTCCATAAATTTTTCCGAAGGTTCCACCAGAAATTAATTGGAATGGTTCTCCAGGAATTCGCCGAGAAGCTTCTCCAGGAATTCTTCGGTAAGGTACTTGAAAATTTCTTCCCGGAATTCCTTCAAAAGTTCATCCAGGAATTTCTCAGTGTTATACTCTACTGGTACGGCTCTTTTAGCCCTCGAGGATTTCTGTCCGGAACTCAGAAGGGGAATCCGATTAAAACCCCAGGCCACTGGTCTAACCTACGGCAGGCAACGGGGTGGGCGTGAAAGGCCTCCTTTTGGTCCTCGAGTCCCAGGGTCGCTTTGAGGAAGCGGGGAAGAAGGTGTTCGGATTCTGGTTAGCAACGGAATTGTGGGTTAGTTTTTGGAACTTATATTACTCACTCGTATGCTACACGGCAAGGGCGTGAATTGGTAAGGCTGGAGCCGTAGGGTAGTCCCTGACAGGACCGGCAAGTAATTCGGCCTAATTGACGGACCGAGTAGTTGTGCTTTTCATGGAAACGCTAGCCTTTGATGAAGGGGAGGGTCCAATAACGTGGCTTGACAGGTTGGACATGACACGCTATTGAGGGCAGCTGTGGCAGGGCTTGGACGGCTGATATCACGGCGAGAATCGCGATGGCGGCAGCAACTAGAGGCTAGCAGACTGGATCAGCGACAATCGCGACGGCGGTAATAGGTTGACAGGCTTGACAGTAGGGCAAGAATGCTGATGGCGACGGTAACTGGGGCAGTAGTCTTGCTTAGCGATGGTCAGGATTATTCACGATGGCGGCGATAACTTAACCGGCGAATGAAGCGGCGACGGTAACTGGGGCAGCAGGCTTTTTGAGCACTGGGCAGGATTTCCGGCGGCAACGGCGGCGATAGCTGAACCAACAGATTTGCGGGGCGACGGTCAGAATCAACGGCAACGGTAAAGGCGACGATAGCTGGGCCGGCGGTAAAACAGTCGATGGCCTCGCTGGCAAGCAGTTGACGGAATGGACAGAAAAGCGGTTACACAGTCGGCGTGTCGTATAGGCGGCCAGGAAGATAATGGAAGCCGAAATCTATTGCTGTCGCTCGATTTGCCAGTTTCCGAAACTTGGACCGAACTGTCCTTGATAACTCACGCACTATTGTTCGCACGTTTCGAAACTCGCTTTAATTTTGTTCTCCTTCCACGAAAAGAAAAGACTGTTCGCCACGAGGCTTCACATTCAACTCCTCCGAAAGCAATCTCCACTCAGAATCCCCTGTCCCCACCCATACAGTCATCCAGGTCTTTTCTCCCCATTCTCGACATTCTTCTTGTCATTTCCCGGCTTCCGTTCTCTATTCTGTCACCCAACTACCAACAAGAGCCATCTGTTGGGGAGTTTGTCATCCCCATTCGTTGGTAGCACATGCCCGGGTAATAGGGTTCTAAAACCGTACCACCGTATCCATATACTATCCAAATAGTGAATATCGCTATAATACTTTTCTCTACTGTTTTAGAACTTGCAAGGTTACATCAGGAAGTTTTTCAGGGAGTGCGTTTCCGCAGATTCCTGCACAAAATTCTTTCGGAAGTTCCTGAAGCATTTCCTCCAAATTCCAATGCAATTCGAATGCACACCAAAATCTCCCTGGAAATTATATACATTTCAAATTTTCTCAGCAATTCCCACAGATACATTTACAGTAACTCCCTCCGAAAGTCCTACATTTTTATTCCTGGTACTGCCTCCCGAATTTTGACCCTGGAAAGTCTTTCACAAATTCTCCCTCCAACTCTCGAGTTCCTCCAGGAGTTTCCATGGAAATTACTACAAGTGTGCGTTTAGGGTAAAAAAAATATCGATTGGCTGCCAGAAGATATTCTCGAAGAGATTTTTACGAATAGTAATTCTTTCGGGCCCTCCTTAGCCGTGCGGTAAGACACGCGTCTACAAAGCAAGACCATGCTGAGGGCGGCTGGGTTCGATTCCCGGTGCCGGTCTAGGCATTTTTCGGATTAGAAATTGTCTCGACTTCCCTGGGCATAAAAGTATCATCGTGTTAGCCTCATGATATACGAATGCAAAAATGGTAACTTGGCTTAGAAACCTCGCAGTTAATAACTGTGGAAGTGCCTAATGAACACTAAGCTGCGAGGCGGCTCTGTCCCAGTGTGGGGATGTAATGCCAATAAGAAGAAGAAGAAGAAGAAGAAGAAGAAGAAGAAGAAGAAGAAGAAGAAGAATTTTCTCGAAGAGTAATTTTACTAAAATAATGTCTGTAAAAAATCAAAGAGAAATTCATGATGTTGAAGTATTTTCAAAGAGGGTTTTAAAGACATTTAAAAAAATATTATTCAAATTAAATTAATTGAATTTGTGATTGAAATTCTGGAATAAAACCAAAACTCAAAAGAAGTTTCAATATCAGCTTCTTAACATTTTCTAGGAAAAAAGCTTTGAATTCATGAAAAATAATTGATTTCTTGGGCTGCGTCTTATTTCCTGATTCAAAACTCACTTGAAAATGATAGTTCGAAAATCGAAAATCACCCGGTCATATGAATCGCAGGTACTTTTCAAGAAGACAAATCTGTCAAACAAAATCTTGTCCTGTTGGACAAAAGAAATCTTGTAGATTTTTCCATAAAAATGTTCCACGAAAAAAACAAAATTTCCATAAATTTATTAATACTAGCAATGAACAGTTACAAAATTTTCCACAAAATAAATAACTTTTCACTTTTACAAATCACCTCTCTTTTCACTTCTCACTAATCATTTCTTACTTATAACTGTGAAAAGTGAAAAGTGAGACCTCTCACTACTCACTAACCATTTCTAACGTATCACTGTGAAAAGTGAGTAATGCGAAGTGAGAAGTGAAACGTCTCACTACTCATTTTGCATTTCTCACTTTTCACAGTAAGAAGTGATAAATAATTAGTGGGAAATGTGAAAAGAGACGTCTCACTGCTCACTAAGGTGGCTCAAAAAACACTTTTTCAAATTTTTTGATGGGCCGCCCTTTTATTCGGTTCTATTTGATGCCCTGATGCTCTGGACAAAATTTCAGCCAAATCGGTCAACGTTTGGGCGGTGCTAAACTCGTTGAAAGTTTACATGCAAAAATGTATGCAGAAACATCCAAAAACAGTGATTTGCAGTTGGACGGCACAATTCACGATCAAGAACCATGATACTCATTTAGTTCTTGTAGAATTAAATACAGAATATTATGCTGAAAACCGCGAGAAGATTAGAGTTTATTAGGCAAAGATATTATCATTTTACTGGAGTGTTGTAGGGGTGAATTTATTTCTTTTCAAAGGTAAAAGAAACGAAATTTGCTCAAACCCCACTTCAGAGAAATGCTAATAACTTAGCCGGGCAAACTCTAATCTTCTCGTGGTTTTCAGCATAACATTCTGTATTAAATTCTTCAATATTTGAATGAGTATCATAGTTCTTGATCGTAAGTTGTGCCGTCCAACTGCAATTCACTGTTTTAGGATGTTTCTGCATACATGTTGCATGTAAACTTTCAACAAGTTTAGCACCGCCCAAACGTTGACCGATTTGCTGTCAAGCATCACATCAAATAGAACCGAATAAAAGGCAGCCCATCAAAAATTGAAAAAGTTTTCCCATACTAATTTGAGCCACCCTACTGCTCACTCTTTATTTCTCACTTCTCACTTCTAAAGTAAGAAGTGTGAAATGAGTAGTGAGACGTCTCACTTCTCACTTCACACTACTCACTTTTCACAATCACTTCTCACTCATCATTTCTCAATTCTTACTTGTAGTACGAAATGAGAAGTGAGACGTCTTCTCACTTTTCACAGTGAGAAGTAAGAAATGTGAAATGATTAGTGAGAAATGAGAAGAGAGATGTCTACTCACTTTTCAAAGTGAGAAGTTAGAAATAAGAAATGATTAGTGAGAAGTGAGACGTCTCACTTCTCACTTTTCACTAGTCATTTGTCACTCCTCACTGTGAAAATGAATCATGTTTTAGAAGTGAGAAGTAAGACGTCAAATACCTATTTGATCAAATCACATATTCGGCCGAATGACTCGTTCAGCCAAGTGACCTATTCGGCCAAATGACTTTCAGCCAAATGGGCTTCGGCCTAATGGTTTGTTCGGCCTAGTTGCCAAATGCCTTTCGGCCGAATGGGTTTCGGCCAAACAACCCTTTCTTCAATTTGCCGATTTAGAGGACATTTTTTGCGATTATACCCATTCAAGAAATGGCATTTTTGCTAGTATGAATTGTTCAACCACAGATATTTAAGCAAGAACAAATTTTATTGAAAATCCTGTATAAACTTTTAAACTGATATACGTTGACCCACTACCTTACAGCCATCTACTCAACTGATTGCGTTAATACATACGGACGCAACTGATTAGCAACCATCGATCGCAGCCAATACGTTTGACAGCTGCCTTTTACATTATAACAATCGCCACGCCATCTCCAAATGATTGCCAATCGTATTCCTAATGTTGAACACATTTGAATCAATGGTTGCGGATGTTTAAACACGTATCGGATACCAGCCTCAATATCGGTTATCTGTGGTTCAACCTAATGTTATTTTCGGCCAAACGGATTATTTGGCTAAACAGAGTTTTCGACCAAATGACTTATTCTGCCAAACAACCGGTTAGGGCAAACGGCTTTATTTCCTGCCAAATGACCAGTTCAGCCATCACGACTCACGAGTGTATGTCGCATACGGTCAAACGATATTTTCAGCCAAGCCGTTTTCTACCTAATAGTTTTGGCAAAACATTCAATTCGACAAAAAAGAATTCAGCTGGATGATTTCAGAAATTTCAGCCAGTTTCGAAGAACCACCCATGGACATTTGGATTGGCACAATTGCCCGCGAAAATTGATCTTCCCCGTCAAAACTGCGCATGGAAATTTCAAATAATTTCCCCTACTTTGCCCGCGGAAATTGAAAAGAAAATTAAAATTGAATATTTTGGGAAAACTCAGAATTTCCTGGGGAAGTTCATTAGATTTTTCCGTGAAGTAAGAAGATTATTTATTTATAGTAGGTATTGGGAATATTCCAAGAAATTCATGGGTGTTTCTAAGATACAAACGAAATAAAAAATATCGCCAAATACTATCTCCGTATCTTCAACATAACCAATAACGTCACTTACCAAGACCTACATTGACTTCTAATTTCACCAACTGTACACTTCCCGTGGCGATCACGAGGATACAGAGGATTTCTTGGTGTCTAGTAGCAATGAGTATCGAACTATTTTTCTTTGTCTAATCCTGACTGTGAGGATGTGGCTGGCATTGTTATTGGTCTTGAATTATTGAAACTCCAAAGGCTGGACAGCGAGAATGGTTTTCCAATGCATCGAAACATCACCCAATGCATGAAATACCTCCGGTTTGGCACGGAAGTTTCATGAACGTTCGAGGGAGGAAGCGGACCCCAACTAAGCCAACATAAGGGCAAGCACCAGGCCATAACGAAGGCCTGCCTATAGCGTGGGGAGTTCTGAAAAATCTGTAAGAAGGCCTCAAACCGACCCTGTCCTTCACCGCCAGACGATCGCAACTTTCTGACAGTTCTGCCGGAGCAGTTGACTCCGGTCTTCAACAATCTTGCGGCTCGTCTACGTGGAAATCGACGACTGGTAAACTGAAACGCTTGCTTGATCAACAGCATAATCATCTATCACATTGGTATCCTCTAGGAGTAGGAGATTTACGTAACGTTTATCACCGAAACCCGCCTGAAACCCGAAGTAAGTGCAAAATTTTCGGATTTTAAGCTGGTGAGATTGGATCCTTTAGAGAAGAAGAAGTGGCTTTATATAAATAAAAATAATATAAATATAAATAAAATCCTTTGTATGAAATACTTCTAACATGGTTAAAAAAAATGCTTACTTATTAAATGTACGACCCCTAAGAAGGAACAAAGTCAACCTCACTAGGCGGCTGAGACATCATCAATGCCAAGCATCAAATGGGAGACAACGCTCGTTCATTAATACACTCACCAGAGATTTGATTCGAAGTGTTATTCGAAGGCAGGATTATTAACAGAAATGATTAAGGATGGAATGGTGGACCTCAGAAATAGGTAATTTTTCAACAACATCCGCGTTTTATGGACTATGCCAAGCCGTACTAGGAATTGACCTAAATTCTGCTAATGTTTATGTTTATGTTAATGTTAATGTTAATGTTAATGTTAGTGTTAATGTTAATGTTAATGTTAATGTTAATGTTAATGTTAATGTTAATGTTAATGTTAATGTTTATGTTTATGTTTATGTTTATGTTTATGTTTATGTTTATGTTTATGTTTATGTTTATGTTTATATTTTATGTTTATGTTTATATTTATATTTATGTTTATGTTTATGTTTATATTTATATTTATGTTTATGTTTATGTTTATATTTATGTTTATATTTATATTTATGTTTATGTTTATATTTATATTTATGTTTATGTTTATATTTATGTTTATGTTTATATTTATATTTATGTTTATATTTATATTTATGTTTATGTTTTATGTTTATATTTATATTTATGTTTATGTTTATATTTATGTTTATATTTATATTTATATTTATATTTATGTTTATGTTTATATTTATATTTATATTTATATTTATATTTATGTTTATGTTTATATTTATGTTTATGTTTATATTTATATTTATGTTTATGTTTATGTTTATATTTATGTTTATGTTTATGTTTATGTTTATGTTTATGTTTATGTTTATGTTTATGTTTATGTAGAGATCTTTCGGGAGCATTCGACTCCTAACTGCATTTCTCAACCATCAAACCAATTATTTCGTTGGCATCGCTGAGCAGTGCCTAGCACGTGTGGGCTGTTGTAGTCACTTTTATATGAACATTATCTCAGAAACTGTTGACATCTCGTATCTTCTAGTTCAGCTTCTCACGATACTGTTCAGTATTTCATTCAAATACCGTACACACTGGAGTTGAATTAATTACCATGTACAAATAAGCAAAGACCATAGATATTTCACAATTTTATAACAAATACAAATAAATAACTACAAAAAAATCTCTAAATTTTTGTATAAGGCGAAATACACGTCAAAACTTCGGATAATAGACGCAAAAACGATCCAACTGCTTTCATTCGATTGAACGAGTTTCATTTGATCTCATAAGAATGAACATCAGGGTTTCGACTTTTCGTTTCAATGAGACCAAAGCAAGCGTTTTTCGGGCCAAGGGAAAATCTTGTTTCGTTGTTTATGTCGAGGATCATCTTTCACCCATCAATCTTTTCTCTAGAATTAACATTGGAAGATAAACGAAAGTTTTGCCTATTAGACGAAAATCATTTTTCGTTTCATTTCTTTTACCTCTCACTCACTTTACGCGAGAATTATCGCAGAACAATTACAAAATTGCCTTTATGATGCCACGAAAAGACTCGAATATGAAAGAAAAAGAGCAAACCAACGTTTGGCGGCAATCGAAGTGAGCGAAAAATGGTTATCACTCTCCAGGCTGTTTTTCTTTCCCGAAAAGCGATTTCTCCCCGAAAACTTTCGTGAGGGAAAATCATGTGCTCCTGAGATTGAATGAGCATTACGAACCCTGATGAACACCATTTACACGTCATCGTCTTGATAAAGACCAGGGATGGAAATACTCGCGTCACTACTAGTGAAAAAAGAGCGTAATAGGGCCTACCGAAAATGCCGCATACGCGAAAACCTACTGTTTGCGTTTTTCTGGCGCTTGCTATGTTTGGAGTATGGGCAGAGCAAAGGCAAAAGGTATGGCAGTATTTTGTTCGCGTTTGCAAGTTTTTTTTAAAGAATGATGAATTTCAATTTGAGATAAACACAATAACAATGAATAAGTGTGTTTTTACTCGTACATCCTTGAAAAACATCTTCTGATGTTGTTTTATACCATTCTTCAAGTTAACCCGAATGACTCATGAAGCTTCACGAACACTATTCAGCGTTCATTTTTCTGGCTCCTGTGCGAGTAGTAGGGAGGCAAGAAAGACAAAAAATGCTAGCGATTCGCGATTATTTTGTATTGACTACTTCTCGTTTTATAGGAGGCACACAGATTTCCCTCACTGATTACGACCCGATATGATTCCTGACGGAATTTTACTATTGACTTAAAAATGTATATTCGTATACGAATGTCACTTTTCATCATAAATCAACTTTTATCACATCATCTGAATAACTTTTTCATTGGATGTCATTCTCTGCTCGGGATGGCGCTTCCGTTTCATTCCTCCCACGCGTCGTTGATTCGCGTCGAACGCTTCCTGTCGGTTTTGTTTCGCGAGATCGACGACCTTTGATATTTGCCAAGCCGCAAAATGTATGTATTTGTTCGACGGAACTCGTCTATGCCGGCAGTATCGGGTGACATTTCATAAACTTTTGAAAATCCGTTCCAACGACATACATCACAATAATCTGACAAGCACGGAATAACGATGACGATGATAACACGACGCGGTGAGGCCGTCAGCATGACATGATGGTCCCTCGAAACTTTTGCTATGTGTCGTCGCGGTTTTGCAACTTGCTGGAGGGTTGAAGAGGGTTAGTATAGCAGTGTTTTATTTTATTTTGCGCTGCTCACTTCTCTCTCACGTTTGATGGATAAAAGAATGGAAAGTGGTGACATGCTTTCCCTGTGTTAATATGATATTAACGTATTAGGATAAAGTTGCATTTGATGATTTTCTCGGAACACACACCTCCGTTTCTGAAAACACTTTTGTTGAACTGAAACATGTACCACGTTCTGATTTGATTTAAATTTACAATTGTCCTATAATTAAATTCCAGATTAATACCATGAACAAAGAGTTTGTTTATGGATATTCTTCCCCTGTGCCTTATTTACCAACAATTCAACAATTCTCATAAACAAGGCTAATCCCCACCAGATATAATCCCGATCCATCAACATGACCCACTTTAAATGGAAATCACCCTCGATTATGGAAATGATGATAACGATAGCATAAAGCTCTCGCAACTCCCTCTCGTCCCGTATCCCATCAGGACGAGCACCCATCGCAAAGGACGGTCTATGTCTTGAAACTGATGACATTGATACTTTTGCCCGTTTGTCTGTCTGTTCTCCGTCCATACATTCCCCCCAGAAGTTGGCAATCATCCTCGTCGGGACTGACAAATGCTGCTACTACACTCGTTCACTCAATGTGAGCTTGTGAACTTGGGCTTCGGCTTCGGTTTTCAAGAGCACTCGCGCGTCCTTTCGGTCGAGCATCCACTTCAGTGGCACAATAGGAAGCGGGAACCATGATGGCTGCATACATACATTCCATTCCATCATGACATATGTTTCATTCCGCATTTGTCTGGAAACGATTCTGGATCCCGTTCAATAAGACAAAAGGGCAAACGAAACATTCCACTGCCCAGGGTCGGGGAGCGGGCAGAGTGGGAAAATATTATCCATAGCTGCTATCGTTGGGATATTGAAGCACCTAAAAAAGAAGTGGGATGAAAGATAGGAATTATTATCAAATATTTGCGAAAGTCATATGTTCAAGTCGTCTATTCAAGAGTATGTCGGTGCTTCATAGATGCAAAGTCGAATTATTCAATCCAGCTGATTTCATATTTATTTATTTAAATTCATGTATGGTGAAAAACATGTTGATTGTTAGATCGTTGATGAATAGCACGAATAGTAGAGGTCATACAAAGTTTTACTAAATTGTGCATCTCTAAGAAGCTAGGTAAAATTTACCTAACACTGTGAAATAAATTGAATTTGGACTGGTAGAACTCCTGGAGGAACTCCAAAAGAAGGTGCTGGAAGAACTCCAACAGTAATTTCTGGAGAAACATTAGTTATAATTCTTTGAGGAACTTCAGGAAGTATTCCCGAAAGATATCTAGAAACATAAAGAATTCCCGAAGAGACGCTTGGAGGAATACCTGAACAAATTTCTTAAGGTACTCCAGGACACGGTTGTTAATCGATAAATTATCGTCGTTAATTTAACGCCAACTTCGATAACGATAACACTTTTACGATAATGCTTCGTTGACGATAAAATGAGCGTTGAATTAACGTTATCGTTATCGAGTATTCGTTGATTTATCGATAATTATCGAGTTAACTGTAACATGTACTACAGTTTAAAGTGCAAATATTCACAAGTTGGATTTGCAATATCTATTTAAAAAATATTGTATCGCCTTACAATATTCGAGAACGCCTTTAAATCCTGAAATTAAATTGGGATTCAAGGAGGTCACCGAATTGAACAAAACATTATTTCGTTCAATCATTAAAGTTCTTACAGAGTCGCAGTTGTCCATAGTAGAGAATCTGAGAGCATGTTTAATCTAGCATTATTAACAAAACTTCTGTTTTGAAGATCCGGAGCACCAAGCTATATAAATATTTTATGACTCACTGTTTAGACAAAACTTCTTAGTCTAACCAAATCATAGGTGACGAGGTTAGCCCACCAATCTGTTGAGAGAATGTTTACTCGGTACTGGTGCTGCCTGGAATGCAGCACTACAGATCGCTGCATCAAATAAATTTCTAGTACTTGGATCCCAATATATTGCCGATGGCATAAAAAACTCTAACCACCAGCAGAGCACCTCACTTCTCATAATTTCGTAGAGCAGCATGCATTAAGCAATAATTTTAGAGTGCCCGCTTCAATCAAAATTAACTTTGATCAACCAGCTACAAACAATTTGTTCCATTCTCGACTTCTGTCAAAATTTTACACCAACTTTATTTGCCTAATCTAGTAACCACTTTATCGCAAAATTATCGAGTTAACTTACGTTAAATTATCGAACTACGATAATAATTCAGTTGATTCATCGTTATCGTAGCAACCGATAACGTTGATCTCAATCAACTTTATCGGCGATAACGATAAATTAACGATTAACAACCCTGCTCCAGGAGGAATCCCCGCAGGAACTCCAGGAGGAACTCCAGAAGTATTTTCTGGAAGAGCTCCAGGAAGAAATCCTAAAGGAGCTCCCGGACTAATTTCTGGAGGATTTCCAAGAAGATTTATTGAAGAAACTTAAGGGAGGAATCCTGGATGAAACCCGAGTAGAATTCCGGCTCCAGAACTCCAAGAGGATTGATGAACTCCGGAATAAATTCCCAACGAAACTCTAAGATGAACTACCGAAGAGACGCCACTAGAAATCCCTGGAAAAAAATCTGAAGGAATTCCTGATGGAACTTTAAGAGGAATTCCTTGTGGAACTGCAGAAGAAATTTTTGGATAAACTCCAGGAGAATTTCAGGTGGAAAAAAACTAGCGGAAGGAATTCCTGAAATAACTCCAGGAGGAATTCATATGGAATTCTTTTGGGAATTCAAATAAATGCCCGGCGGAATTCAGAATGAATTCCTGGGGTAGTTTAAAATGTATTCCTGGGGATATTCAGAATGAATTCCAGGGGGAATTCAGAATATATTGCTGGGGAAATGAAAGATTATTTCCATGGGGAACTTAGAATGAATTCCAATTCAGTATGCATCTTATGTGGGCCCTCCAAGCCGTGCGGTAAGACGCGCGATTAGGATTGGAAATTGTCTCGACTTCCCTGGGCATAAAAGTAAAAGCAAAAATGGTTATCGGGCTTAGAAACCTCGCAGTTAATAACTGTGGAAGTGCTTAATGAACATTAAGCTGCGAGGCAGCTCTGTCCCAGTGTGGGGATGTAATGCCAATAAGAAGAAGAAGAAGCTGCATCTTGAGTGACTCTTTCAGAAATTAAAGGAATCCTACCTGGAGTTCCTCCAGGAAATCTTCTTGGAATTCCTTTAAGGTTCCGAAAATTCTTCTTGGACCTCTTCCAGAAATGACTCCTCCTAGAGTTTCTTCAAAAATCCATTTTGAGTATCTCCAGAATCATTTCCAGTTGTACGCTCAAAGCAGTCGGTTTGTTTTCGCGACGTGCAATTTTTTTCGTGAGTTTTTCTCGTAATAAGAGTTTTTACCCACGGGTTTTCTTTGCCAAGTTGGCAAGAGCGTCTTCTTCTGGTCCGGGGAAGCATCGTGTCCTGACCGAGACATCCGGCATTGGAGTCGACGACCAGAAAATCAGATCGCCATCAATATATCGAATCCATCGGTAGGGAGAAGCCAATCATCACATTCATCTCGTGTCGACCGGACCCTACACTAATGCATCACTCTGCAGCTATAGCCAAGCAGAAACCAATGCGATCAGCCAGCCGCAGTGCAGAAGCTGTTTATGTTGGATAAAACAGACTGAGAAACAGCAGCATCCACACAACAGAAGGCACGCAGTGAAGGCTGTACACTGAAAACCAAAACTACCCAAAAGTGGGTTGTTTGAACTCAAAACCGTGGTTTGGGCCAATAACCCAAATTTGAGTAAAATGACTTTTCTGGCACTAGGTAGTTTGCCTTTAATCCCATGTAAACAATTTACCCAAAGCTGAGTTTAATTTATCCAAAGCGGACCTTGATCAACCCAAAATATAGAATATTGAATTTACTCAAATTTGGGTTATTGGGCTGAGCAACCTCGGTGAGGTGTTTGCATCTTGCTCTAGTTTTCTAGCAATTATGGGAAAGAACAGGAAAACTACCCAAATTTGGGTAAATTTTTTCTGCGATATTCTCAATAGTGCGTATATTGAACTCAAAGTTTGGGTTGATTTATCTGTCCGTGTACGGCTAGGTATAAATTTGTGATTTTTTATTCCGCTATATCTGCTGAAGCTAGGTTGGTCTTTATTGCTAGCAGTGGTTCTCAACACTAGTTTTTATTTCCTCTTTGTCCACCTAGTTTTGTAAATATTTTTTTTTACGTAGGACTTACGTCTTTCTTTACTATACTGGGTGTCATTTACATTTTTGGAAATCGAGAGCGTTACGCTGAAAGAGAAGATTTCTCGCTTAACTTTTCAAAAGGACCTAAGTAACATTTTTTTCATGAATTAATTTGAATAGCGCAATCAACATAAAAACATGAAAGCTTTCGATTGCAGTACTCAAATTAATTCATGAAAAAAATGTTACTTAGTTCCTTTTGAAAAGTTAAGCGAGATTTCGAACGTTACTAGCGCCTTTATCTTTCGATGGATTTTTAAGCTTTATATATCAATCGACTCGGACACTCTCCAGCAATTTGTCAAATTCATAGAAACTTTAGATTATTAACGATAAGCTATTGAAATTTTCAATTCTTGTCAAAGCCAATAACAATTTCATATATAACCAATCCCGTACATTCCTAACACGGACATCAGAATGCAGTATCCCACGGGACTTCAGGTCCACCGCAATATTTTCTTTGTGTATAAAAGAAGCTGTGCCTGCCGTGTGTGAGTCATTTCAGTTTGTGACAGCAGCGCGTACTGACGTGATTTTTGCTCGTGCATTTTTTTCGTTCGTTCGCTGTGTTTGTGTACAGTCGTCAGCGGGAGAGCATCCAGCCGGTCGGTGGGTCTGCCAGTATTATGTTTTCTCGTTCGTTCGCTGTGTTTACGTACACAGCATGCAGTCGCCAGCAGGAGTATATACATGAAAGAAGTTGATATTTTTTTTTGTAATTCTATGCTTGATGATGGTCGGATGCAGTGGTATCGGTTGGGATCGATGCGATCGCCCATCGCATCGCTCGGAGTTCACGACTATTCAGATATCTGATTATGTTTTTATTTATTAATTTTATTTCCTGAAGTAATGAATACACAAATTGCTAACAATTCTACACAGCTTGTTGGTTTCCAAAATCAATAATAATAGGTGGGGCAAACCCCTGAAATTCAAAAGTTGAATGTAAATACATTACGACAGTGGCGTAGCCACGGGGGTGGTTTTGGGTATAACCCCCCCCCCCCAAAGACAAAATTTTTGGAAGAAAATTTTTTTTGCGAAAAAAATTTTTTCAGAAAATTCCCCCAGACCAATTTTCTGGCTACGCCACTGCATTACGTTTATATACGTCCTACGTCTGCTCGCGGTTATGTTCAAAACATTACCCATTGCTCGTTTTCATTCCACCGTTATTATTCCCATTCCATTTAAAAATTATCATAACATTATCACACATCTCTTATTATTATCTCTTTTTTTTTGTTTTTTTTTTCACTAAGTATTTGATAAAACGCCTTTCGTTTTTAGTATATAAGTAAAACCAAGTAATAGGCTAATTTGGCCTTTGAACTTTTTTTTTAATTATTTTTTTTTTGTTTTAAATTTTTTTTTTTTGGTTTTTTTTTTGTTTCTGTCTCTGTTGCATTTTTTTAAATTAATATCGCTACGATTCTAATCGTTTGCAGTGCTGAATCCACAAGCTGAATGAATATTAATGATAAAGGCGGGGGCTCAGAATTTGAGATTTCCTACGATGAGATAACTTCTCCGTCACTTTTTACTGTGCCGGAGGCCAAAGATTCTATCAATACGGCACCAATGGAAAGTAAGTCATCTGCCACTCCTACGTTAGAATACTCAGAGCGAATGGATACTAACCCAACTCAGTCTGTTGGTGCATACCAACATCATGGTCCTTCTTCTGGCTACCCCACCCCGGTGCACGGTGCCCCCAGAAGCGAATATTATCGTACTTTCATGAACCTCCGTGGTTTTCTCACGAAAAGAAAGCTTAAAGCACCAGGAAAAGGATACGGGGTGTTTTAAAATCTTTCATCGGTGAAATCTTGAATATGCCCAATTTTAAAATTGTATGGCTTTTCCCATATACATACATGTTAGCTGCAAAATATAAATATATAGTGCTATAAATTTATACAGTATTGTTGAAATGCCATTAGCAATACGAAATCTTCCAAATAAATTAATGTTAATGATATGATATGGAATGTTCTTCGACATTCGGATAATGTATCCAGCCCACGTAGGTCTGTCATATATTAAGATTGGTCGAACTATAAATCTCATGGAACAACATTGATCACGAAAAGCGCCTAAACTTAGTTTGCGTTCTGTGTTTGGAAAGCAAATCCTAATAAAAGATGTGTGTAAAAGCCAATTCACTATTGCATTATAAAAAGACAGGGACACCATCTTAGACCAGAGGTCGTACAGACTGAACACTTAACACCTAGCATGAGACAACGTACAGGACACATAACACCCAGTGGACCAGTGAAGAATTTTTCGATCACGAAAAGTTTTCTCCTTACCGGGGCGGAAATCTAACCCACACTCCATAGCACGTGCGTCTAGGCGATTAACGTCGCTATCCGCACGGCCACGAAGCCCACAATAAATCACGATAAATTCAACGAATTTTATGTGATAAGGGATTCTAAGTAAAGTAACATGTAAAAATAATATAATAAAACAAGCATAAAATATTCGCTTTGCTAATGCATCAGTAATTGTCTGAGCACAAAGATGTAAAATTGAATGATTATAAAAAACAAATCATTGGTTACAAAAACCTACACGGACAGATAAATCAACCCAAAACTTGAGTTCAAAATACTTGCTAAGAATATTGCAACAAAATTTACTCAAAATTTGGTTTAGTTTTCCCTTTCTTTCCCATGATAAAAAGAGAGCAAGACGCAAGCACCTCACCGGGGTAGTTCGGCCCAACAATCCAGACAACCCGTAGCAAAATACTCAATACCTATGCAATCTTTACACGGTAAGCTTAGCAAGTTATTCCATCCAAATAACTTGATTTTTAGAACAATGAGTAGATCCACTTACTCTCCCAAAATGGGTAAATTTTCCAGCAGAAGGAAAGAGATAGCAAACAAAAGTACCTATTAATGAGTAAACGAGTTTCTCCGTGTATTGAAATAAGCCATGTTTCAAAAACCAAGTGATTTGGATGGAATGCAAAGTAATAAACGCCAAAAATAAGAATAATGATTATGTATTTTCCCTTTTTTTCGCATTTGGACAAATTTTAGAATGATTGAAATGCGATATTTTCCGTTTTAAACAATAGAACTTCCTAAGCTTACCGTTTACCGATTGCATAGGTATTGAGTCTTTTTCTAGATTCTTGTAACCAGTGATTTGTTTTTATTATAATCATACAATTTTACATATCTGTGCTCAGGCTTTGACAATTGATGATGCATTAGGAAAGCAAATATTTTATGTTTGTTTTAATTTATTATGTTTACATGTGACACTTTTCTTACAATATCTATTATCCTATAAAATTCGTTGAATTTATCGTGATAATGCAATAGTGAAATGGCATTTGCACACATAATATAAAATGATTTCCTTTCCAAACACAGAACGCAAACTAAGTTGGGGTGCTTTTTGTGATCGATCTTCATGACTATTGGGAACATATCACTTACTCAATATCATAACATGTCTTGACATATGGGTTTATTACCATGAAAACATTGAATTGTCTAATCTGGAGAGTAAGCTGTGCAAATTAAATGCAAAAACTTACGCGTCCAGCACTATTGTTCCATGAGATTTATAGTTCGACCAATCTTAATGTATGACAGACCTACGTGGGCTGGACACATTACCCGAATGTCGAAGACCATTAATTTATTTGGAAGATTTCGTATTGCTACTGGCATTTCAACAATAGATGATTTAATTACTATTGAAAAGGTAAGCACTATATATCTATATTTTGCAGCTAACATGTATGTATATGGGAAAAGCCATACAATTTTAAAAAAGGGCGTATTCAAAATTTCACCGATGAAGATTTAAAACACCCCTTATCCTTTTCCTGGTGCTTTAAGCTTTCTTTTCGTGAGAAAACCACGGAGGTTCATGAAAGTGCGATAATATTCGCTTCTGGGGGCACCGTGCGGTGCACCCCGCCTAAAGGCTTATCCACCCGGATCTAAGGGTCCCTTTCTGGTTTTCTTTCGGCCCAAAGGCAAACCGCTAAATAAATTACAAATCGAAAAAGATCTGGGAGCGTTTCGGAGCATTGAGGAAGTTAACTGCCGCAATAAACTTCGCACCGAGCCGCAATAAGCTTCGCATTGAACAAGATTGCTGCCTGTGAACTCTTTCGAATGGAATATCATGTTTACATTTTAAGTCACGAAGTTGAGGAGTGGTCACCGAACCATTTCTAACAAGCGATGACTTCAAGGCTGGCACTGGTGGATTTAAAAACCGAGCGGTTCCAGCAGTTCAGATCCTTGATGTCAGGCAAATGAACTTTGTGTCAGCAGATGGCACGAAAAAACCATAAGATTCTTTTCGAGTGACCTTTTCTGGATCAGTGCTGCCTAACTTCTTACTAATGGGAAAACTTCGTTTACCTGTCCGTCTCTATGTGCCGACGGTCATGCACTGCAACAGGTGCCAGCAAATTGGGCACACCGAAATGTACTGATGTAATAAGCTACGCTGCAACAAATGTGGCGAACAACATGCCGACGGTCCCTGCAGCAAGGAACCCAAATGCACTTGCTGTGGCGATTCTCCGCATGATATCTCTGCATGCCCGCGGTACATAGAGCGGGGAAAACATCAAATCCGCTCTCTCCAACAGCGAGGTGAACTTACGCAGAAATGCAAAAAAAGATTTTTTTAGGTACCAATAGGTACCTTGCAGGAGGTACCCCATGCAGCCATCTATCAACATAGACAGTCCTCACTCAGTATGGTGTTCACCCCGTCCTGCAACAGGGTGGCACCACTTGTCATCCAAGCCGGAGGCGACCCTAGGTTTGTGGCTCCTATACCGCTCCTACCTCAGCTACGAGGCAGACCCTTTCATGTCTCCTATTTCTGAGGTGCCGCAGAAGCATCAACCCCCGAAACTGCTGTCAGTCATAGCGAGACTTTCGTGTCCCCTACTTCTGAGGTGCCGCAGAGGTATCTGCCCCCCCGACACTCCTGCCAGCCCTCACCAGACTCAGTCATTCTAACACTACCGACCATGCGTACCGTGCGAGTCTTACTTGTGTGTTCACCCATACACTCGATCCCTCACTCTGTGGGGGTATTACTAGTAATACCCACAACTCCCATTCACTTGCACCACATGTGCACCACTTGGGGGTGTGTGGGTACCACCCACTGCCACCCGCTTGCCGCCGAAGCAGCCCTCACTCTGTGGAACCTGCACAGGCTCCGTTAACGACCTGGCTAATTGTTTCACCCCCCAGGTTCATTCATCCCTTCGGCACGGGTCGCCTGACAGCTTGGGATTCGGGGTTAGGGACGCCATATTGTCAGCTTCAGTGTTGTACTGAGCCTGACGATATGGCCGGATTTACACCGTTACACACTACTTCCAAGTATCCATATCCCAACGTAACGGGGAACGGGGAACGAGGAACGGGGAATCCATATCCCAACGTAACGGGCTCTGACTCTGGGGACGGTGAAGAATACACTGTTGTCGAAACAGGAGTGAAGCGGAAGCGTATGAGATCAAAGCTACTGCGCCAACAAGTATCTCAAAATGTCTCTGTCGAACAACAGGTTTTCCGACCCTCCCCTGGAAAATTGGCGGAAAACCCAAGAAAATTTCTTCTCCTGGGTTCAAATTTGTGGCTAATGATTTTCCCTCACTTCTTGGAACATATAAAACCCCAGTTGTTCCACTTTTTCGCCCAGAAAGCAGGAAAAAACAATATGATCAATACGAGTCTCAGCAACAACAAGCATCAAATAAAATGTCGCTCTCTGGGATTGTGGATTTCATCTTCAACATATTGGAACTTTCCCCATCAACAAGAAACATCATTAATATGATAATTTCTTTAATGAAACCCTTTTTGAAGCAACTAAGTTTAAAGTGGCCTATTCTTGACTCGATCATATCCTTCGATGGCTAATACAACCAACGAGATCAGGAATGTGATCACAGTTCTACAGTGGAATTGTAGGAGTATCATCAAAAATTTAGCAGCGTTTAAATATTTTGTTCACAGCACAGGTTGTGATGCATTTACTCTCAGTGAAACATGGCTAACATCAGATAAAAATCCCTCTTTCCACGATTTCAATATTATTCGCCGAGATCGAGGCTATGGATATGGAGGGGTGCTTTTGGGGATCAACAAGCTCCACTCTTTTTACAGAATAGATCTTCCCTCGATGCCAGGCACTGAAGTAGTCGCATGTCGTGTCACCATACGACGAAAAAGCTTCAACATAGCTTCTGTGTATATACCGCCGAATGCGACGGTGCGACACAGAGATCTCACCACCATTTGCTCAGCTATGCCGGAGCCGCGGTTGATTCTAGGAGATTTCAACTCACACGGTACCGCCTGGGGGGAACTTACCGATGACAACCGTTCTTCCTTGATTTATGACATATGTGACTACTTCAAAGTGCTTAATGATGTAATGCCAAGAAGAAGAAGAAGAAGACTACTTCAATATGACATGTTTGAATAACGGAGAAGCAACACGTGTGGCACCGTCAGGACTCGAAAGTAGAATTGACCTCTCAATCTGTTCAATTTCACTAACATTGGATTGCACGTGGAAAGTGATTCCGGATCCCCATGGCAGTGATCACCTGCCTATCGAAATCTCAATTACCAATGGATCGCGTAAGAATCATCAGATCGACTATACATATGACCTCACGAAACACATTGACTGGGGAAAATATGCTGAGGCGATCATCGATGGTGAACTATTGGTCGACGTACTTCCTCCGTTGGAAGAATACCGATTTCTCGCCGGTTTGATGCACAATAGCGCGCTTCAGTCACAGCGTCGACCTTTACCGGAATTCTAAGCACGTATTCGTCCTCCCACTTCCCTTTGGTGGGATAACGAGTGCACTAGAGTTTATCGAGAAAAATCCGACGCGTTCAAGGACTATCGAAAGCGCGGTACACGGGATAATTACGACCGATATTTTTCTTTTTTTTTATGGATAAACTAGCAGACCCGACGAACTTTGTTTCGCCTAAAATCGATTTAGTCTCTGCTTAGGTCTCAAGTTATGTATACATTTCTGTTTCATTTGTATGGGAGCCCCCCTTTCCAAAAGAGGGAGGGGTCTCGAACCATCTTAAGAACCTTTCCCGACCCCAAAAACCTATGCATACAAATTTTCAAGCTGATCGGTTCAGTACTTTCGGAGTCTATAAGGTTCAGACAGACAGAAATTCATTTTTATGTATATAGATATATGATTTTATATTTTAATACATAAATGAATAAAACTGGTTTTAGAGAATATGAGGTATAGTCATAGACTGTGGCTGCGGATGGTGAATTAAATCCTCCATGCAGGATATTATAGTCTGGTCAAATTGATCACTTGAATATACATATTGGTTCCAGGTTCCAAGTCAATTAATCGTGCGTGACGCTAAGGTTGGTCGAAGTGAAATGGATAACCCCTTTTTGATGATCAAGTTCTCGCTTGCCCTCCTTTCATGTAACAATTCTGCTCCAGGAATGGATGGAATTAAGTTCAACCTGCGTAAGCGAAGAGGCGCTTGTTGAACTTATATAATCAACTCCTGGAGAACAACATTGTTCCAGATGAATGGAGACTGGTGAGAGTGATCGCCATTAAAAAGCCGGAGAAACCTGTGACGGATCAGTACCGTCCAATCGCGATGTTGTCGTGTATACGGAAGCTGTTTGAGAAGATGATTCTTAATCGGCTCGACAGATGGGTTGAATCGAACGGGTTTCTGTCAGATACCCAATTTGGATTCCGCAGAGACAAGGGAACGAAGGACTATCTTGCGCTGCTTTCTACAGAAATCCAACTGGCCTACTCACATAAAGAACAAATGGGTTCAGTTTTTTTGGACATTAAGGGGGCTTTTGACTCTGTTTGCGTCGACGTCCTTTCAGACAAACTCCATGAGTGTGGGCTTTCACCAATATTTAATAACTATTTGTACAACTTGTTATGTGAGAAACATATGAGCTTTTCTTATGGAAACTCAACAACTTCTAGAATTAGATACATGGGTCTCCCCCAGGGCTCATGTTTAAGCTCTTTATAAGCTCTTTATAATTTTTACGTTAGAGGCATCGATGAGTGTCTCATGGAAAATTGCTCGTTAAGACAGCTTGCGGATGACGCCGTTGTATCCTTCACAGGAACAGGGGCGAACAATCTGCAAGGACCATTGCAAGATACTTTAGACAATTTGTCTTCATGGGCTGGGTATCGAATTCTCTCCAGAGAAAACTGAGCTGATTGTCTTTTCTAGGAAGCATAAGCCACCCGAACTAGAGCTTCTCATAAGGGGTAAGAAAATCGCTCAAGGCATTTCCCATAAATATTTAGGGGTCTGGTTCGACTCGAAAGGCAACTGGGGAAAGCACATTATGTCATGGATAAGAACAAACTAATGGCACACGATATTGATCACTTCTTACAAATAGCAGAACCTGATCTTCTCATGATATTTTAGTGCAAAATATTGATATTATCGTTTGATCTTTTATCTCTTATATCAATCATGTCCATATCACATTTTGCTATCTAATCAACATTAGATGTTGTACGATCGGCCTGTGACACTTATTCGTTCTACGGCGGAACAAGTTCGACAGCAGCCTTCTTTGAAGCTTTTTTTTACATTCTCTTTTATGGTTTTGCCTTTCTCGTATACAAAGTATACGTAAAGGCTATATGTTCGCTCAAAAACGAACTTTTTATAGGAGTCCCGGAGACCCATAGTGTTATATACCGATCGACTCAGCTCGACGAATTCAAGTGATGTCTGTGTGTATGTGTGTGTGTGTATGTGTGTGTGTATGTGTGTGTGTATGTGTGTGTGTGTATGTGTGTATGTGTGTTTGTGTGTGCGCAAACTAATCTAACTCATTTTTAGGCACCTATACTTAACCGATTTGCTCGTAGCAAGTGGCATTCGACGTGGAATACTGTCCTTTTGTTTCGTATTGAATATTGGCCGAATCGGACTATGGGATTCGGAGTTATGACCAAAACACATTTTATTACAAGAAAAGTTCTCACTCATTTTTAGGCACTTACTCTTAGCTGATTTACTCGTAACAAGTTTCATTAAACGCAGAATCATGTCCCATTGTTTCGTATTGGAAATTGGACAGATCGGACTATGGGTTTCGAAGTTATGGCCAAAATCCACTTTTCACATGAGAAACACGTACAAAATTCTCACTCATTTTCAGGCACTTATCCTTAACCGTTTTGCTCGCAACAAGTTCCATTCGACGCGAAATCCTGTCCCATTGGTTCGTATTGAAAATTGGTCGAATCGAACTATGGGATTCGAAGTAATGGCCAAAATACATTTGTTGACAAGAAAAATTCTCACTCATTTTTTAGGCACTTACTTTTAGCCGATTTGCCTGCAACAAGTTGCATTCGACGCAGAATCTTGTTCCACTGTTTCGTATTGAAAATTAAACAGATATGGCCAAAGTTTATTTTTTTGCCTTTTTGCCTTTCTCGTATACTAAGTATACGGTAAAGGCTATATGATCGCTCCAAAAACAAACTTTTTATAGAAGGCCCGGAGACCCATAGTGTTATATACCAATCGACTCAGTTCGACGATTTGAGGTGATGTCTGTGTGTGTGTGTGTGTGTGTGTGTGTGTGTGTGTGTGTGTGTGTGTGTGTGTGTGTGTGTGTGTGTGTGTGTGTGTGTGTGTGTGTGTGTGTGTGTGTGTGTGTGTGTGTGTGTGTGTGTGTGTGTGTGTGTGTGTGTGTGTGTGTGTGTGTGTGTGTGTGTGTGTGTGTGTGTGTGTGTGTGTGTGTGTGTGTTTTTTTTTTTTTTTTTCTTCCTAAACAATGGAGGGGGAATCTGCTCAACAGACATCCTGGGTTGACCAGGAAGTGCTGGGTTAGGGGCTGCATCCCCGACCAGCTAAACCGTTTCCATTGCCGCCAAGCCCATCGTCCCTTCGGTACAACCAGAAAGTAATGCTTCAAAGGGGGGCCAGTGCATGACGCACCCTCGAGGTTAGCTGCGTGTCCTTGCAGCATCGAACATCGTAACTCGCTTTTTTAGAAGAACACCATGGTATCGTGCCAGCGCATTGCCGGCTTTCCAGGTGGCCTTACCACGCCCTATGTCCTCGGAAGGTGGGCAGGGTCGACTTCGCGCCTGCTTCCCTCTGCACGACTGGTATCAAGAATGATGATGCCGCGTGCACCCAAATTGACCTTTCTGCGATAGGGCCTATTCGCCAGCACACACTGCCCTGCTGCCCTGATGTATGTTTGTGTGTATGTGTGTGTGTATGTGTGTGTGTGTGTGTGCGCAAAACTACTAAAAAAATGTTACTCATTTTCCGGGCACTTATCCTCAACCGATTTGCTCGCAACAAGTTGCATTCGACGTAGAATCCTGTCCCATTGTTTCCTATTTGAAATTGGCCAGATCGGACTATGGGATCGAAAGCTATGGCCAAAATACAAATTCATACGAAAAAATCGCGTAAAAATGTCACTCATTTTTCGGGCACTTATCTTCAACCGATTTGCTCGCAACAAGTTGCATTCGACGCAGAATCCTGTCTCATTGTTTTTCCTATTTAAAATTGGTCAGATCGAACTATGGGATCGAAAGTTATGGCCAAAATACAAATTCATACGAAAAAATCGCGTAAAAAATGTCACTCATTTTTCGGGCACTTATCTTCAACCGATTTGCTCGCAACAAGTTGCATTCGACGCAGAATCCTGTCTCATTGTTTCCTATTTAAAATTGGTCAGATCGAACTATGGGATCGAAAATTATACCATTTTTTGCCTTTCTCGTATACTAAGTATACGGTAAAGGCTATATGATCACTCCAAAAACAATTTTTTTTATGGGAAAATCGCTAAAAAAATGTCACTCATTTTTCAGGCACTTTTCCTCAACCGATTTGCTCGCATTAAATTGCATTCGACGCAGAATGTCTCATTGTTTCTTATTGAAAATTGGCCAGATCGGACTATGGGCTTAGAAGTTATGGTAAAATTACTATTTATTGTGAAAAAGAGTTCAAAAAAGTCTAGCTCACTTTTTTAGCACTTAGACTTTATCTATTCCCCAAGCAACACAAGTTCAACAAATCTGGTTGCAGTAACCATATTGTGACTGAATCCGGTCATATATAAGTTACTGTGATAGATGTGCAATATGTGTGCTTCTCATGTCGCTCGCAACAGATTGCATTCGACGCAGAATCTTGTCCCATTGTTTCCTATAGAAACTTGGCCGCATCGTACAATTGGGTCAAAACTTATGGCGAAAATACTAATTTTATAACTACAAAATAAAATGCCATTTTTTGCTCTTATGCTCATCCGATTTGTTTGCAACAAATTGCGTTTGGCGAGAATTTTTTTAAATGCATATAAACAAATATGAAAAATGAGACTAATCCACATATTAGTGTTATTTTAGATTTTTCCAAACCTTTTGAACGAACGAGAAAGGCACCATCACCGCTAGGTGGATTAATCTGGGTTTTTTAGATTTAGCTTTATTGATAGTATAGGTATAAAAGTAATTATTTACATAATGATATTCATTTCACTGTTTAAAAAAAACTCTAATGCAGGAACATCAACTTCATTGTTTTATTTTTTTTTTATTCCTTTCTTTATTTGGTAGGCACTCTGTGTTACTTAACCGCTACTGTACCGAGATCTACTGTGGCATTCTGCTGCCAGAATCCACACAGAATCTATTTTTAGATTTTCCATTATCATTGTTGTTGTCGTTTGCCTGTCCATCTCATCGTGAGTCCATTGTGTCCGTTTGTCCATGTCGTCTATCCAATGATCGTTGCATTGTTCGGTTGCCATTTATCCGGGTAACGTTGGAGGAATGCCTCCGAGAAGAACAAGTTGTCAGTCGTCATCAGGCAGCCGTGACGGTAAGGCGCGTACCCCAGAACGCCACCGTATGGGCTGCGGATCCGGCGACTGACGAGGGTTTGGTGGAGGGGCTGGGAATCGAACCCATGACCATTCGCTTGTAAGGCGAACGTGTAGCCAACTACGCTACGGGACCCCCCTGAACTTCATTGTTGTTAGCTTCAATAATATAAGAGATGTAAAGTGCAAATATTTTCATAACAATACTACGTTTAGTTAGTTCAATATTAGGAAGTACAGGTATCATAAAGTCTATAAAGTCGAGTCGTCTCCAGCCACCAAGTACAGATGTGATCTTGTTTTGCACAGCTGTCCATGCAGCTGCGGTTCTTCTGCATTCGCTGAATTTATGCTGTAGTGTTTCTATTGCTGCTCCGCAGTGAAGACAGTTTTCGCTGTCCGCTCGTCCAATGACATTGTATAGTTTCCTATGTTCCGTTTTTTCGTTGACGAACATGAAGAGCACCCCACGTAGAGTGCTATCAATCCGCTTCGATGAGATCGTTTGCCATGCACGTTTCCAGTTGTTGTTGGGATGGTTGCGTTCAATTCGGGGTAGCTCTGTCTGCTCCAGATAAAAGGACATAATCGCTAGAGATGACGGATTTTCTAATATTTGAGCAGGAATGATTAGCAATTGCTGCCGGATCAAACGCAGATCAGGCAAGTCTGCCGGAATCGTTTGGTTGGGGTTCTCGGAAAGTAGTATGGATTTGTAGAACGGAAGGATATCAATTTCCTGAATATGTCTGTTCACTATCAGTGACTTCGTTTTAAATGCAGGCAGTTGCAATCTTATTCCACCTTGTGATATATCTCTTGCAAGCTGATGCATTGGTATCCGAGCGGCAACCCTATGCCACAGAAAAGTGCCCATCGTTGACGTCAGTTTAGCCGTGTGTATGTTGTATGGTGATAAATTTGAGGAGAGGTACCAAATTTTGGACGTGATAAACGTGTTCAAAATTATCACTTTTTGATGCAAACTAAGAGCACGGAGAGAATGCAACCAAGTGTGTTGGGCGAATTTACTAACCATGTGATTCCAATTTAACGAAGTCATTAATCGAATAGAGTTAGCAAATGTAACCCCCAGAATTCTAATTGTGTTCGTTGTCTGCAACCACGCTACAGGTAGATGATCCCCCTGAATGAGTCCAACATCAACAGCTTTCGTCTTTTGCACGCTTAAAATCAATAACACAGAGATGTGTTTGCATCACACAAAACGGACCTAATGCGGAACATCCCCTTGATGAGCGATAGTTACACAGCCACAAAAATAGCTCGTGTGGTTTTACTGAAGCTTGGATTTCAATATTTTCAACAGTATTTGGTTCCTCATGAAACAAGGAATCTGTACAAACGTTAACATGTTGAAAAGGACCGTTATCACGACCGTACGAGGCATTTTTGTGCCTGTGTAACTGTCGCTCATCTAGGGGATGTTCCGCATTAGGTCCGTTTTGTGTGATGCAAACACATCTCTGTGTTATTGATTTTAAGCGTGTGCCAGTTTAGCCTAGCTCCGGAAACAAGTTCAAAACGAGAGAAAGTTTCTCTTACCAGCTCTAGCTTTTCTAGTGACGTGCATATTACGGTTATATCATCAGCATACGCAATCACTAGATCTCCCCCACATAGCTGTTCGAGACGACTGAGCAAAGGGTGTAAGTACAATACAAATAGCAGCATACTTAGTGGACAGCCTTGTCTGACCGATCGTTGAATCGGGAATGCGTCCGAGAGGTGTCCGTTTACCAAGAGACGAGATGAAGAGAGTTCTGCAATGCGGGAGAGCAGCTCTACCAATTGCCGATTAATGCCGAGTGAGCACATGGTTTGAAAAAGAAACGGGAGATGAACACGATCGAAAGCGTGATCCAGGTCGAAAGAGACGAGTTTGCCTTTTAGTTTCCGATTGATCAGCTGAGCTATTCGGTCTTTTAGAGAAAGTGTTGCTTGAAAAATGTTTCGGTTGGGATTTGCACACTTTTGGCCATCACTCAAGATACGATGTGCACTCACTACGGTTTCAAGCCGAGCCTTCAATATACGAGATAGAATTTTGTAATCAAAATTTAGGAGCGATATTGGTCGGTACGCTCTGACAGTCTCATCGGCTCCTTTCTTCTTCACTAAAACAACCACGCCGTCAACGAAAGCTGCAGGAAAGTTTCCGGCAAGCGCTTCGTTCAGTACAAGATTGAGTTCACGGTGGATAACGTCGAAGCATCGGAGATAGAACTCTTTGGGAAGCCCATCCGCTCCCGGAGATTTCCTGGAGGCACTTCTCTTGATCGCCGAGAGAATTTCTTCAGTGGTAATAGCATCCATACAGCCATCATTGCCCGGATCGTTTTCAGGTACTACATTTGGACACTCGAAGTTGTCGATTATTTCTCCGCGTGTTTGTTCTTCGGAGTAGAGATTTTGAAAATATTGCAGCATGTGTTGTTGTATAGCTTCGGATCCGTTTATTACTTCGTCATTTTCATCACGAAGCTGTGTGATTGTTGTCCGCTTCCGTCGTCTTTCGCCAAGTTGAAAGCTAGAGAGAGCTTCACCCGCTATGTAGGTTTCGTTGATTCTCACAAACATTTTTGTAAAGTTGCGCTGGTGTGCTAGCATGCGGCCTTTGATCAAGTTGATGGTAGCTAGTCTTGACGGATCTCTGTAGTAGTTATCATAAGCCCCACGAAGTTGTGCGTACAGTCGTTGATGCTCGCGATGGAAGTTGTCGAATGCAAGTTTTGATTTCCATTTGAAAAAGGATTTTATCCTAGGTTTTGCAACAGCCAACCACCATGCCAACCAGGAAGAGTAATGTCTACGTTGTCGAGTGTTATATTGCCAGCGGTAACGAAATTCCTCTATGTTATCATCTGTCAGGAGATGCGGTCGTAGACACCAAAATCCACGGCCAGGTTCTTTTCCTAGGTGAGGGAGGCATATTCTTAGGGTTACTGCTTTATGGTTTGTAAAGGAGCAAACATGGATTTCCGCGGACCGAAGATATTCACGCAGATTATTGCTGACATAAATGCGATCGAGTCTTGATGTTGAGTTGGCTGTGATGTATGTGTGACCTGCACACCGAGGTCTTAGGTGTTCCCATACATCTCTAAGTTGAAGTTGGCGGACCGTTGCCTGGAGAGCAGGGCTGAAATTTATGCCAGTAGCGTCACATTGACGAAGAACGCAGTTGAAGTCCCCAGCTAATAGCAGATTCCTTGTGTTATGGCGAAGGTAGTAGGCGATCGTGTTGTTGAGAAAGCGTTCTCTCTCGGCTCGTAGTTGAGTTCCACTTGGGGCATAAACATTGGCAAGTGTTGTGTCTTTTATACGAACTGCTGTTAAACGACCGTCCAAGCTCTTTTCAACGTGAGTGAATTCGATGTATTCCTTAAGGGCTATCGCTGTTCCTCGTCGCGAGTAATCGACATTACAAATAACGTTGTATCCCGGGATAGTGAGTTGCTCATTTTCAACCTCTTGAAGGAAAACAATGTCGAGATCCATTGTTCGTATAAAAGTTCGCAAACTATTTAATTTGGTTTCATTAGTGATAGTGTTAATGTTTATAGTTGCTATATTATAACTTGAGTGCTCCATTTTTATTGTTTCGTGTTTTCAGCTGGTTCTTCGTTCGGGTCCGTGATTTCGTTGTGGCGGAATTTTTTAAAGAGCGGCCGACCACGCGTAGAGCGTCGACTACTGTTGGAAGCTGTTGATTCATCGGTGTCATGCCCATCGTTCTGTTGGAGAGAAGCAGCTGATTTTGTTTGTTGTAGTTGTTCTGTTGACGGCGACCCTGTTCGGCTGAGGGGTAGTTTGAATTTATCGGAGTGTGGATTTGCCGTAGAGCTAGGCCTCTGTTCTTTTGCCAGTGGATTCGATGTTGTTGGTACTGTGCTTTCTGGAACAGTTGGTTGTTTTGTATTGGTTACAACAGCAGCGACCGCTTGGCCTCCAGATCTGGCCTGCTGTAGTGCTTTCACTTTAGAAGAAGACCTTTGTTTGGCGACGTTGGCATAGGATTGCTTCGACTGATCTGCACCAAGTTTTTGCAACAGAAGCTTTCTATTCTGAATGCATGTGATTCCATTATGGATTAGCTCGTTACAGTGACGACACGTCTGATACTGCCCCGAATAAGCCACACAAGTGGTTTCTGAATCGATAATGACCGTGGAGGGAATATTCTTCTTCACGATCATGCGAGCGACACGCACTCCGCTCGGAATACCCCCTAGGTATTTTGAATCGTAGATTAATTCTCGCACTGATAACACATCGCCAAAATCGGAGAGAAACTTGATGATCTCCCGATCCTGTACATCTTCCGATAGATCGAAGAGTTTCACATCCACGCCGCCATCTTCCATCGAAAGACGCAGAGTGTAGTTTTTACCATCGACACTTATGACATGCTTCGCGTTATGTTCTTCGACGGTCTTCTGAGCGATTTCAAGATCACTGGCTTTCACGAATGCTACACCTAGGTGTCTGCTACACTGGATGCGTTTGACTTGCTCTTTCGACAGGCCGAGCACTTCACTAACGAACCGATGTATCTCCTCATACGATGGCTTTTTTGGCACCTTCGCATAATCTATGCGAAAGGTGTTTTCGCGTCGATTCATCGCGATATCGGAAGATAATTACGGTATTCGCGATACGACAGGCCCGACGGTGCCTATTCGGTATGCGATCGATAAAGCTAGTTGATAATAGCCGGTGTTCGACTTCCATACGAGTTCACAATAAAAAAACGTCTGCTCGGGTTGGAAGTTGAGCGCTAACTGACATTGAATATGGTTTAGTAGTGGACAATTTGGTGCTTCATCTGAAGAATTCAAGACAACCGGCACATCTAACGAATCCGTCTCTGCTACACGATCTTATATTGGAAAATTGCCTTCCGAGTACAATGTCAAGTAGTCATATAACAGTCATATAACACTATATGGACTAACGCTGATCTGAGTACGTTTGCGTGGTAAAGCGAGCCATTTGTATTCTCTGGAGTGGCCTCAGCCATCTCCAGCTCCTGGGGATGTGATATATGGCGGAGAGTAACGAGTCCAATGCGCTCTACCTTAACTCTATTTTATTGGCTACTCACATACTATATACAGGGGTTAGACAAAAAGGTTGAGATAGGCAACATTTTGTCAAAAGTTCAAGTCAGCATAACTTTGCATAGGATGATCCTATTTTGATAAAATTGAGACCATCGGACGCGGAAACTCTTCTAGTACACTATCCCCATGCAAAACCTGAGATTGGCCATTGGCCACCGGAGATGTTCCGGGTTTTCCGAGGGTAAGTTCAAGATGCATTTTTTCCACTGCTTGTCATTTTATGTGACGTTTACTTTCATCATGTTTTATACTTTGTCCAAAAACTAGAACTAATATGCCGACGAATGGTGGCTGTAGATCGAGAATCCATCAAAACTACGCAGATATATGGCCATTTCCGTAAAAACGGTCCCGGGAACATGATGAAATGATAACAGATCTGAATAATACAAATATGAGTATGTAACTTCATGGCTTTGCGAAACGATGATTACAGAAACATTTCCAAAATGATAGTGTCCATTGCCATCCTTATAGCAGGTTACAAGGGCCTTCCAGGAGGAGCCGGTTTTTGCACCATCTGGAACCAAATGTCAAAATTCATGTTTTCTCAAGACGATGAATATAGAATCTTTATTAAAGATACACTTTGAGGATTGTAAGACTCTCTGGCCAATTTGTAACAGGTTCCGGATGTTCTGCGAAAGTTACATTTATTCAGGGTGTATGGCCAATCTCACACCGTTTTCACGAAAATGGCTGTATTTCTGCGTATACCTAATGGATTTTAGACCTGCAGCCAGCATTGGTCAGCATATTAGTTCTAGTTTTTGGGGAAACCATAAAACATGATGGCAGTAAACGTTGCATAAAATGACAAACAGAAGAAAAATGCACTTTTAACATACGCTTGGAAACCTTGGAACATCTCCGGTGGCCAATAGCATATTTCAGGTTTTGCATGGGGATAGTATACTAGAAGAGTTTCCGCGTCCGATGGTCCCAATTTCATCGGAATCGGATTTTTCTACGCAAAGTTATGCTGATTTGAACTTCGACAAAATTTTGACTATCTCAACCTTTTTGTCTAACCCCTGTATATACACGATCAGGTAACTATCGAGAGGTAAATATTCATAATGATTCACCTATCGATGAGCTGCCTGGTTTTCATCATCCTAATCTACCTACCTCTACTTGCACATGAAGTAGCGGACGACTTCCCAGTGATGAGAGGAAGAGGACCCCAACCACTCTAAACAGAAGCGGATGCCCAAAGCTCAGACGCATCACCAGTGACCTAATCGACAGTCCCAGAATGCAAGAATTCGCTATCGAAAATGAAATATATGTTCGGTGTCAACAGTATTATTAGTATAACCCGGGCAGAAGCCATGAACAGAATAACAAAACATGATATGGACTTGATTGATATAAGAGATAAAAGAACAGGCAACAATATCAAAAATTTGCACCAAAATATCATTTAAATATCAAGATATGCTATGGATAAGAACAAACTAATGGCACATGATATTGATCACTTATTACAAATAGCATAACTTGATCTCCTCGTGATATTTCAGTGCAAAATATTGATATTGTCGTCTGATCTTTTATCTCTTATATCAATCAGGTCCATATCTCATTTTGCTATCTTATTATTGAGCTATTTTCGTCTGCTCGGGAACTTCTGCTACTTTGATCATATGAAAATTGTTTTTATATGCAAATTTTCTTTGAAGTGTCAGGAAAAAAATGAGGTGCCTGGATTTTATTTAACACGTTTCAAAAAATTAAAAAAAAATCAGAGTAGATTTTTAGGTTGAAAATATCTCCTTAAATGGTAAAAAAGTCAAATTTTCACCGATAAAATATTTCAATCGACACGGATCCTTAAACTAGAGGTCAAAAACTATGACCTAACGCCTTAACATCCGAGGTGCATTAACTTCGCATAATAGTTGCCTTTAAACATAGCGTGCGCTAATTGAGGATACAGTGGTACATCAGCTTGGAATTGAAGTCCTACGGAAACTCTAGAATTGCAGTAGAGGGAAGTATCATCTGCAGTGAGCAGATCCCTTTCGATCAAATGATCCTTTCGGCCAAACGACCCTTTCGGCCAAATGTCTTTCGGCCTAATGGTCTGTTCGGCCAAACAACTTTCGACCTAGTGGCAAATGGCATTCGGCCGAACGATATTCGGCTAAACGGCCCTTCTCCGTTATTATTACGCTGTAGCAAGTTTTGCCAATGTCTATTACTCCTCTCCAACAATTGCCTCCACTGCCACTTTTTGTCTATAATATTTTTATCTAAAGCTAGGTATTAAATACTCCAATACTCCAAAGGAATATCAGCCATCGTTCTTTACTTGGACCGATCTGATTGTGTTCTACCGATGTTGTTTATTTATGTCTTAATCGTTATCATCACAATAGCGGTTATGTAAACGACCAGAAAATTAAATGTCCGTATGTTTATAAACATAATCGCCCTGATTCTTTTTTTCTCGGAAGGAAACTAAAACATTATCAGGCGTCATTATGAGAAAAACGCTTCACGTTATTCAATTTGTATCAACATCCTTCCTCCGGCTCCAATACCGCCTGCCTACCACCCGCAAGGTAATCAACTTCATCACTTCTTACCCTCCAATCGCACTTCGCCATCGAGGTTATGACAACCGTGCCCCCGGTCTTTCTCCATCAGGACAAAAGCCATCGAATGGAACGAAAGTCACAGCCATCGTTCTTCTCCATAAAGAGCGCTTGGCCCTGCCAGGCGCAAGATAGGTATAGGTCGTTGTGCTGCTGATTGAGTTGACGTTGCCGTAGCTGGAGGAGACGATAATTATATTTTTTTCGGTATTCGACTGACTGGCTGACACCATCCTCGAAGGCCAGTGTGTGCAGTGATCGTCCAATCGTCTGACGAGCGAAGTTTGCCGGAGCTGTCTCACGAGGATGTCTGCCATGGAAAGGAGACCATCTTGTGCAGCTTGGTTGAATACAATAATAATGACATCGTTCGGTGGTTGTGGTAGAATGGAAAATGTTGACGCGGAGGGTCGAAGGTGACAATGAGGCGTTTGTCAGCCAAAAGCTAGCTGTTAAAAAAAACTCTTCTCATAAAGCCCTACTCAAACAATTTGGCTCAGCTAACCTGACCCTTATTCGAGCGAGGAGCTTTAGTTCAGCGTAGATGAAAAGAAGTCGTAAGGGAAATGATAATGACATTTCAGTTAAGGATAATGATTATTACCAAGACCAAGTAAGACTGTTTCTTCGTAATTCGTAAGAATACCGGAATAGAAGCTAATGGCAAAGAATCCATTAATATAATATAACTGATCATCATTTTTTCTTATATTTCTACATTACAAGTTTTTTTTAACAAATACCTAATTACCAAAACATATTACCCATGTATTAAATCGGAACAACAAACCGTTCCGAACAATGATAAGAAAATATTGCAATAATAGAAAATAATAAACAATAATAGATGCAAAAATAATATAATTAATTATTGAATAGATTTTTTTCTGAACTTCGTAGTGGAATACCTTTACTTATCAAAATACGAGTTAGACGTTAGAGTTTGATCCATGCTCAGATTAGTAATTTAACGTTTTTGCTCGTTAGAAAAACTCGAGACCCATTTCATGGTTGTATCATCAATCTATGATTCATCTCTACACGGATACGGTAATTGCTCAATGCCAATAATCAATCATCAAAAAGTCATTATAGTACAGTAGGATTTAGTACATCAATATCACAAGATGTATTTCTTGAGTGATTAAACATTATGACAAAAGGTTTTCATTGTATAATGCGCAGTCGTTCCAGAAAATTCTCATTACCGTTTCTCGGTTGATAAGCCTGCATCTGACATCCATTATGCGATTCTTCTATCGCACCTTTTTGCACAGTTGCCCACAACACAGAAAACTGAACCACATCGTAACAACCATCCTGAAGCAGCTGGAGGGTAATTGTAACACATTTAAAGCTACACGAACGAACAACCAACCAATTCCACCCACTACTACTCGGCCCGACGAGGAAAGAAATTAAGATCGACATAGATAGCAGATAAAGCCGGACCCGTCGCGCTCGTTTTCCCATAATAGTCAGTGTGTGCCCTTGGGTGGTAAGAAAAACTGAGAAAAAAGAAAAAGACTATTGATTGCAGTTTCTTTCTGACTGCGATTTTTCCACGCGGTCATGTCTTGGTTATGCTTTCACCTCGAGGGTACGAGTTGAAGGAAATGGACCCAAGAGCCACTTACACGCACACTCTTAGCAAGCAGTTCTTCTAGATTGAAGCATCCGATAGAAGATAGGGACAGAGTTGGAAATCGGTAACATGCTGTTGAGGATTGAGCACATGGTTTGAAAATATGTTCAGCCCAATGAAGAAACATTAACGGTAACGTATCTACCTATTATTAAATTTAAAAAATAATTTTACAGTTTTTTCTTTTGATTCCCCTGTCACATGATGACAATTCATTTCATTTATTTAGTCTTAGATGTAGATGTAGATAACACTGAATCAACAATTTGACGCCACAATACACGGTTCGAGGCCGCATCTCTCCATCCTCGAATACGCCCCACGCTCGCCAAGTCGTTCAGCACCTGGTCTGCCCATCTCGCTCGCTACGCTCCACGTCGTCTCGTACCTGCCCGATCGTAAGCGAACACCATCTTTGCAGGGTTGCTGTCCGGCATTCTTGCAACATGCCCTGCCCATCGTACCCTTCCGGCTTTAGCTACCTTCTGGATACTGGGTTCGCCGTAGAGCTGGGCGAGCTCATGATTCATTCTTCACCGCCACACACCGTCTTCTTGCACACCGCCAAAGATGGTCTCAAGCACCCGTCTCTTGAATACTCCGAGTGCTTGCAAGTCCTCCTCGAGCATTGTCCATGTTTCATGTCCGTAGAGGACAACCGGTCTTATTGGCGTCTTGTACATGACACATTTGGTGCGGTGGCGAATCTTTTTCGACCGCAGTTTCTTCTGGAGCCCGTAGTAGGCCCGACTTCCACAGATGATGCGCCTTCGTATTTCACGACTAACGTTGTTGTCAGCCGTTAGCAAGGATCCGAGGTAAACGAATTCCTCGACCACCTCGAAGGTATCCCCGTCTATCGTAACACTGATTCCCAGGTGGGCCCTGTCGCGCTCGGTTCCGCCCCCAAGCATGTACTTTGACTTTGACGCATTCACCACCAGTCCAACTTTTGTTGCTTCACGTTTCAGGCGGGTGTACAGTTCTGCCACCTTTGCAAATGTTCGGCCGACAATGTCCATGCCATCCGCGAAACAAATAAATTGACTGGATCTGTTGAAAATCGTACCCCAGCTGTAACACCCGGCTCTCCGCATAACACCTTCTAGCGCAATGTTGCACAACAGGCACGAAAGTCCATCACCTTGTCTTAGTTCCCGGCGCGATTCGAACGAACTGGAGTGTTCGCCCGAAATCTTCACACAGTTTTGCACACCATCCACCGTTGCTTTGATCAGTCTGGTAAGCTTCCCAGGGAAGCTGTTCTCGTCCATAATTTTCCATAGCTCTATGCGGTCTATATGTCGTATGCCGCCTTGAAATCAACGAACAGATGATGCGTTGGGACCTGGTATTCACGGCATTTTTGAAGGATTTGCCGTACAGTAAAGATCTGGATTGCCGTACAGTGAAGATCCCCTTCCTTCCACTCCTCCGGTAGCTGTTCAGTTTCCCTGATTCTGACTATCAATTTGTGCAGGCAAGTGGCTAGCTTTTCCGGGCCCATCTTGATGAGCTCAGCTCCGATACCATCTTTACCAGCTGATTTATTGGTCTTTAGCTGTTGGATGGCATCCTTAACTTCCCTCAAGGTGGGGGCTGGTTGGCTTCCATCGTCCGCTGAACTGACGTAGTCATCTCCTCCACTGCCTTGACTTTCACTGCCTGTACTCTCAGCATCATTCAAATGTTCCTCGTAGTGCTGCTTCCACCTTTCGATCACCACACGTTCGTCCGTCAAGGTGCTCCCATCCTTATCCCGGCACATTTCGGCTCGCGGCACGAAGCCTTTGCGGGATGCGTTGAGCTTAGAGTTTCCATTTCCCGGCCATTTTCGTTGTCCCGGGATTCGGGATGAACTTGTCCGTATATCCCGGGAAATCCCAGGATCCCGGGATTTTTCGATATTTCCTTAGAAAACTTATTTTTGATTTAAAAACGATTTTATTCAATGTTTAGGGGTAAAGTTCATATTTTAAAAAGGCCAGATAATATAGATTTCTAATTGGAACTCAATTCAATTCTAATTTGAATCGATCCTTTAAAAAAAAAACGACTTCAAGAAGCAAATAATATTCACGTTTTTCTTGGAAGGTAGAGTACCCTTTTGGTATATATGATCGCCGAGTCCGAGAAGAAGAGTTCGCTGGCGGTTGAAGTCGGCTTGACTATTTGCATTGTTTTGAATCACATTGGGTTTAAACAGTTGCTGGAATTGCATTCAATACCCTAGTGACGAAAGATGGAAGATGCGCAGTAGAATCGTAGCGGGCCCATAACATATTGGATATATGGGAAACCCCTTACCAAGAAAATTAGAGAAATACAGAGTATCCTCCAACCCATGGCAGGCTACTAATTGATACTTTTGCCAAGAGCTGCAGCTCTTCCTAATCTTGAACAGATCGCTTCCTAATCTTGATGTTAATCGTTAATTTATCGTTATCGACGATAAAGTTAATTGTGTTCAACGTACTCACTTGCTGCAATAAAGATGAATCAACTCAATTATTATCAAAATTCGATAATTTAACGTAAGTTAACTCGATAATTTAACGATAATAGGTTAATAGATTACGCGATTAAAATTGGTATACAATTTTGACAGAAGCCGAGAATTGGACAAATTGATTGCAATACATAAAAAAATTAGGCAGAGCATCGGGGTCGGACCACTTGTACTTGCGCATGTGCTGGAAAGTTTGTTGTACGATCGTTGATTGGAAGGACACGAATTGGATCAAGAATTGTTTTGGAGGTAAGAAGCTCAGGAAGACAGTCTCAATGTTGGGCGGCGCGAAAAGAATAACAAGGCAAATATCAGCTAGTATACACAACCTCGCTGTAGACGGAAGATGGCAGGCGCCAAATAGGGAAATATTTTTTTTGTTAAGGTGTTCTATTAACTATATCTCCGATATTTTCATGTCTGTTCCTCTCTTACTTATTTAATAATATGATGATATCGATTGTGCATCACAATGAACCTTGGCTCGAAAAAAAAAGTCTGATGGGAGGTATGAAAATATGATTTGAGTTTTTCACCAAGTTATCAAGTTGGGTTTCGCGTTCAAAGAAAATAACTTTTGTGAGAAGAAAAATTACACTGTTTGCGAACCAGAAATGAAACAGTATTTTTTGTCCCGGGTATCCCGGGATTTTCGGGATTTCAAAAATAATATCCCGGGAATCGGGAAATCCCGAATTTTCCTAAATCCCGGGATTTTTTGTCCCGGGATGGAAACTCTAGTTGAGCTTCATATAGAACTTGCGTGTATCTTGAGAACGGCACAGCTGTTCCATCTCCTCGCACTCCGCTTCTTCCAGGCGGCGTTTCTTCTCCTGAAAAAGGCGGGTCTGCTGTCTCCGCTTCCGTCTATAACGTTCCACGTTCTGCCGGGTACCTTGCTGCAGCGCGACCGCCCGCGCTGCGTCCTTCTCCTTCAGAATCTGTCTGCACTCTTCGTCAAACCAATCGTTCCGTCGACTTCGTCCCATATACCCGACGTTGTTCTCCGCTGCGTCGTTAATGGCTGCTTTGACTGTATTCCAGCAGTCCTCAAGAGGGGCCCCATCGAGCTCACCCTCTTCCGGCAACGCTGCCTCGAGATACTGCGCGTATGCAGTGGCGACATCAGGTTGCTTCAGTCGCTCTGGGTCGTATTGCGACGGTCGTCGGTACCGAACATTGTTGATGACGGATAGTTTTGGGCGCAGTTTAACCATCACCAGATAGTGGTCAGAGTCGATGTTAGCGCCACGATATGTCCTGACGTCGATAATGTCGGAGAAGTACCGTCCATCAATCAGAACGTGGTCGATTTGTGATTCTGTCTGCAGTGGTGATCTCCAGGTGTACCGATACGGAAGGCTGTGTTGGAAATAGGTGCTGCGAATGGCCATATTCTTGGAGGCGGCGAAATCAATTAGTCGTAGGCCGTTTTCGTTCGTCAGCCGGTGAGCGCTGAACTTCATCTATCTATCTATCTTCTATCTATCTATCTATATATATAAAAACCAATCTATGTATGTATGTTCGCTAACTACTTCTGAACCACTTGGCCGATTTCAACCAAATTTGGTACAGACATTCTCTATCCTCAGAGGAAGTTAACAAAGGGGTGGGATGGTCATGTAGAAAAGGGGAGGGGTGGTGGGAGGGTTTTGTTCAGAAAACGAACAATTCTGTGTAACTTTCAACTCCCAGGACCGATTTCAACCAAATTTGGTACAGACATTCTCTATCCTCAGAGGAAGTTAACAAAGGGGTGGGATGGTCATGTAGAAAAGGGGAGGGTGGTGGGAGGGTTTTGTTCAGAAAACGAACAATTCTGTGTAACTTTCAACTCCCAGGACCGATTTCAACCAAATTTGGTACAGACATTCTCTATCCTCAGAGAAGTTAACAAAGGGGTGGGATGGTCATGTAGAAAAGGGGAGGGTGGTGGGAGGGTTTTGTTCAGAAAACGAAAATTCTGTGTAACTTTCAACTCCCAGGACCGATTTCAACCAAATTTAGTACAGACATTCTCTATCCTCAGGGGAAGTTAACAAAGGGGTGGGATGGTCATGTAGAAAAGGGGAAGGGGTGGTGGGAGGGGTTTTGTTCAGAAAACGAACAATTCTGTGTAACTTTCAACTCCCAGGAACTATTTCAACCAAATTTTGTACACATATTCACTACGAGGAGGCAATCATATGGGAGGGGATTTGGGAAAGGGGGAAGGGTCTGGAGAGAGGGGTTTTGTTTAGATAATTTAAAGTAAATTATGAACCCCTATATCGATTTCAACCAAATTTGGTACACACATTCTACATTATAAGGAAAAGATAACAAAGGGGGTGGGATGGTCATTGGGAAAAAGGGGAGGTTATGGGGGGAGGTGTTGTCTTTGGAAAACGAACAACTCAGTTTAACTCCCAACCCCCAGGACCGATTTCAATCAAATTTTGTACACATATTCACTATGAGAAGACAATCGTACGGGAGGGTAATTTGGACAAGGGGGGAGGGGTCTGGTGGGAGGGGCATTGTTCAGAAAACGGGCAATTTAGTGTAACTTCTGAACCCCTGTACCGATTTCAACCAAATTTGGTACACACATTTTCTATCCCAAGGAGAAGATAACAAAGGGGTGAAATGGCCGTTGAGAAAAGAGGAAGGGTAAAGGGAAAGCGGTTGTCTTTAGAAAACGGGCAATTCAGTGTAACTCCTGACCCCAGGACCAATTCTAAGCAGATTAAATGATTAAATCATTCAACTCTATGATTAAAGATTATGATTAATGAATTATAATTTTTTGAAAATGATGACTGATAATGATTAATGATTAAATTCATTTTTGACAATAATTAACGATTATGAATAATGAAAAAAACCGTTGGATTATGATTAACGATTACCGATCGCGATTAAATGTTGACACACTATGTGTATGGTTAATGATTAACGATCGATATGATTAATGATTGATGATTATGAATGATCAAATTGCATAGTGATCCATAATCGAGTAACCTTTATTCCAAATTTTAAAAGGTATGATAATTATATGATAATGATTCAAGATTAATAAATAAAAGCAAGGTATGCAATGATCCAATGTTCCAGCATAACTTCTGTACCCTTGCCCGATTTCAACCAAATTTGGAACAAACATTCTTTTCTTAAGAAGGCGAAGATGACAGGGATCGATCAACTCAACACTTCATCGAAATCATGGTTTGCCCAGAGAAAAGCAATGATTAAAGTGTTTCCTTCTGGACGGTAAATGTGATCATTTCTTTAAAAATAGACGTTTTTCCGGAATAAAGGCATCGGTGTATGTTTTTCCTTCTTTAGAAATAGACGTTTGCCGGAATAAAGCGATTTTGGGTTTGATCCCATTTTCAAAATCAGTCAATGTTTTCAAATGTAATCTACCTTCTTTTAATCAAATGATGAAATATCAATAAGAAAACACAATTATCCTTTTGACCTATTCCAATTCCGATGGTGAAAAAAACTGCGAATTAAACTGGCAACACCGAGCAAGGCCGGGTACATACAGCTAGTTAAAAAATAAATATAAAAAATAAATAATAAAAATAAATAAAATAAATAAGTATATGTGCAATGTCTAAGTGAAAGTCTAACCTCGTGGTCTAAATCATTTTCAAATACATATCATTTTGAAATTTTTTAAACTATTTGGAGAATTGCATCCCAAATCTTGTTGCGGAAATTTGTTCGTGAAAATTCTTTTGAAAATTCTTCAAACAAAAATCCTACAGGAATTCTCCAAGAATTTTATCATGAGTTTCGTTCCTTCGAGAGTATCTCCAGGAATTCCTTCGAGAAATCCTTCACAAATCTCCCTCAGGATTTTTTTTTGAGAAGTTTTCTTGCATTTTCTTTGAAAATCAGTACGAAAATTCAGTTGAAAACAATTCAGAAAATTCCTGAATTAACTTCTGGTATTATTCTAGGAATTCCACCTGTAATTTTTTTAAAGTAAATATCTTCCGGAATTTACTATTTATTATTTCTTTAGGAAATCTACTAGAAATTACACCTAGAGATTCCCTAAAGTGTCTTAAATTCTTAAATTGGGCATGGCTTTTAGAATTCTTGAAGTAATTTTCAAAAGAATTCCCAAGAAAATGTTCAAAGAAAATTCCGGAGAATTGCATCCTGAAATTTCAATCCAAGTTTATCGGAGAATTCCTCTGGAAATTCCTCAGGGTATTCCTTTGTGAACTCCTCCTGAATTCAGTAGAAAATTCGTCCGTAGATTCTTTTGGGAATTCTATTACGAATTCCACCATGAAATTCTTGAGGTTTTTTCTGGGAATATATTCGAGATCTCTTCTGCGAGTTATTAAGAGACATCCTATGGAAACTTTTTCTGGGCAATTAATTGCATATTATTCGGCAACTCGGCCGTACGAAAACCATTTTTGTTAAATATCTTGGCTGTGCATATGCACAGCATATGTTTCGAAATGGACAAATTGATATGAAATTTGCGAAAAGAATCCACGTGTCTTGGAGGGACTCAGAACCCTCAACCTCCTACTCTCTAGATAGGCGTGATTTCTATACCGTCCCGCCCAGTCCGTTGCTGGGGGGCATGGAGTCTGATCCTCTCGTTTAATAAACAATGTGCACTCGCTTGGCTGTGGATATACAACAGTAAAGCAAATGTGGAGATTGGGCAAATCACGCATCCGAAAGATATTCAATTTGCAAAAAAGAGAGCTAACCGCGGTGGAGGTTGGTACTCGGATTCTGATGGCTTTTCCGCAAACGTGACCTTTAAGTGGTCTTGTTGTGTAGGGGTTATCACGCCTATCTAGAGAGTAGGAGGTTGAGGGTTCGAGTCCCTCCAAGACACGTGGATTCTTTTCGCAAATTTCATATCAATTTGTCCATTTTGAAACATATGCTGTGCATATGCACAGCCAAGATATTTAACAAAAAATGGTTTTCGTACGGCCGAGTTGCCGAATAATATGCAATTAATTGTAATCAAGTGTCGGTCTTTCACCGTCATTAGTCGTCTGAGTACACGCGACCGTTTACGTAAAGGCAATCAAACTCATCAAATGCTTTAGCCAAGCAAGCCTTTGGCACAGCAGAGTGCGATTGAATTCGCATTCTATACCGTCCCTTGCCCAGTCCGTTGCTGGGGGGCATGGAGTGTGATCCTCTCGTTTAATAAACAATGTGCACTCGCTTGGCTGTGGATATACAACAGTAAAGCAAATGTGGAGATTGGGCAAATCAAGCATCCGAAAGATATTCAATTTGCAAAAAGAGAGCTAACCGCGGTGGAGGTTGGTACTCGGATTCTGATGGCTTTTCCGCAAACGTGACCTTTAAGTGGTCTTGTTGTGTAGGGGTTATCACGCCTATCTAGAGAGTAGGAGGTTGAGGTTCGAGTCCCTCCAAGACACGTGGATTCTTTTCGCAAATTTCATATCAATTTGTCCATTTCGAAACATATGCTGTGCATATGCACAGCCAAGATATTTAACAAAAAAAAAAAATTTTTCTGGGATTTTCATTAGGAATTTCCTTCTTTTGAGAATTCTTTTCGGAAATCTTTTGAGAGTTACTTCAGGAATTAGTTCTATCGAGAACACCATCGGGAATTCCTGCGTGATTTTTTTTAGGAATTCCTTTGGTATTCCTTTGAGAACTCTTCTGTGAATTACTTTAGGAATTATTCCGAAAATTTCTTTGGGAATTCCTCTAAGATTTTCCAACAAGAATTCCTCCTGAAATTCCTTTGAGAATTTCATCGGAAATTCCTTCGAACATTCCTTAGGAAATTCCTGCCCCGGAAATGAATTGCCCCGGAAATTCCCTTGGGAATTATTTCGGGAATTCCGTCCTACGAGAATTCCTTCGGGAATTTCTTATGGAATTCTTTCGAGAACTCCTTCGGGAAATTCCCCCGGAACCTCTATTATAACTTTCTCCGGGAATTTAACTGGATTGCCGTCTGGAATTTCTTCGGGAATCCCTTTGGGAATTAGTTCGAAAATTCCTCCGGAAATTTTCTCGGGAATCCAGCTTGGAATTCCGTCGAGAATCGCTCCAGGAAGTAATTCTCGAAGGAATTCCTGAAGGAATTTCTGGAGCAATAACGGCAGAATATCCGAAAGAAATCCCGTAGTAATTCCCGAAGGGGCTGTCCATATACCACGTGTACAGTTTATAGGGAGGGGAGTATGGCGAATGTCCACGGTCCAAACACATTTTTGAAAATTTGTGTGAGCAATTGTTCACGCTGGGAGAGAGGGGAATCTAAAACCAATCAAAACCAGTCCTGAAGAAAATCCCGTAGAAATTCCCAAAGTAATTTCTGTGGGAATTCCTGAAGGAATTCCCAGAATAACTCCTGAAGGATTTCTCCTAAGAATTTTCGACAGATTTCTCGTAGGAATTCCCGAAGATTTCTCAGAGAGATTTCTCCTTAATGATTTCCCGGAAGGATTCCAGAAGGAATTCCCGTAGGTATTCTCGGAGGAATTCCCAAAGCAATTTCCGAATGAATCCAGGAGAAATTTCCGAAGAAAAGATCACGAAATCGTGTTTCTTATCTCGGATATACGATTAAAGCACCTTCGGAACGTATAAGAATGAGAAAGTTTAAAGAAGTTGACTCATTACAACTGCAGACTGATTTTAGGGAAATGAACCTGGACAACTTCTATGGTTCGGACAATATCAATCATAAGACGGAAGCAATAACTAGGGTACTTAACGACCTCATGGTGAACTATTAGCACTCTCTGACTCGGTCACCAACCTAGGGTTGCGAATGGACAAAAATATGAGCTGGACTGGGCAAGTGAATGAAGTGACAAGGAAAGTTTTCGGCAAAAAAAAAGTTTTCGGCACCCTTCAAACTTTCAGACAGTTTGGATCAGTATTGTCAAACTTTACTCGCAAGAAACTTGTAAAATCAGTCATCATGCCATTCCTAACATATTGTGACGTGGTCTACTACAACGGACTTACAGCATCTCTCAAGGAACAATTGCATCATTGTTTTAAAGCTTCGTTAAGGTTCGTACATAAGCTACGTCAAGGGGATCCACAGCAGCTTTACGCGAAACGATTATTGGACACGATCTCCCGAAAAACTATCGCTGCAGGATATGTTGTTTCATGAGAAACTGCTACTACGATGTACTCCCTGATTACATTCTCCAAGAACTGCAGAAAAGACGACAAGAACGGTTCCGATGTTTCATCATCCTGAGACACACTACATCGTTAACGTTAACCTGGAATGACCTGCCACTAGCCATCGAACAAGAACCAACACTAGGTCTTTTTAAGCACTCCCTAAAGGTAACCTTTTAGTATCAGAGATAATTAGATATTTAAAACACATAGTATTAAGTAGTATTGTCCAATAGTAAAACCTTGTTTTTGTACCTTGCTTGACCTGACTTAAAGCTATGTACTACAGGCTAACGTATTATTCAATAAATACAAATACACATTAATGAACTCTTGATGGAATTTCCGGAAGAAATCCCGAATGGATTTCGGGAGAACTCCCGAAGGAATTCTCGGAGGAACGTTTGTGGAAATTTTCAGAATTCCCGGACGGAAGGAATTCCCGGAGGAACTTCCGATGGCATTTTCAGAGGAACTCGCACAAAAATTTCCATAGAAACCCGAGAAGAAATCCCTGGAGAACCTCGCAAAAGAATTTCCAGAGGAACTCCAGAAAAAATGCCCGGAGCAACTCTCGAAGGAACTGCCGGAAGAACTTCCGAAAGAATTCCCGAAGCAATCCGAAGGAATTCTCGGAGGAATTCCCCAAGGATTTCCCGGAAGGATTCCAAAAGGAATTCTCGGAAGAAGTTCCGAAGGAATTTCAGGAGGAAGTCCCGATGGAATCCCAGAAGAAATGCATGAAGTAACTATTGTCGGATTCCCGAAGAGATTCTCGAAGGAATCCACGAGGTAACTCCCGCAGGAATAGCCGAAAAAAATTCTTCATAGGAATTCTGAAGGAATTCATGAAAGAACTCTCGGGAGGAGGAAAGCCCGATGGAATCCCAGAAGAAATGCATGAAGTAACTATTGTCGGATTCCCGAAGGAATTCTCGAAGGAATCCCCAAGGTAACTCCCGCAGGAATTGCCGAAAAAAAAATCTCCATAGGAATTCTCGAAAGAATTTCCGAAGGAATTCATGAGTGAACTCTCGGATGAATTCCCGGAGGAGTTCCCGAAGAACTCCCGAAGGAATTCTCTAGAGGAAGTCTCGAAGGAATTCCAGAAGAAGTCCGAAAGAAATTCCCGGATGAAGTCCAGAAGAAATCAATAAAGCAACTATACAAGTAATTTCTGAAGTATTTCTCGAAGGAACTCTCTAAGGAATCCCCAAAGCATCCACACTGATACTCTTCCCTCCGGCTTCATATGGAAGCTGGGTAGAAGGAAGGTCGTGCAATTTAAAACATCGCAAATATAGCCCTCCGCTTGTTTTCAAATCCGTTCAAATCGTTAATCATAATTATTATGCACTATTCTTAATCTTAATCTCTACTCATAGAGTTGAATGATTTAAGCATAACAAATTTAATCATTCGTTGGAAACTTTATTCATCAACGTTCTGATTTCAGATAAATACAAGGTCTTCATAAAAGGAATAAAAACCAAAATAGTCTGAATTCCCATGATTTTGAAAAAAAAAATAATCTTCAATATAAAAATGAGTTGAGGTTTCCTTTGTAACCATCCAACTCACGAACGGGTTGACCGATTTGCAAGATTTTGTCTCTAATAAATTGATATTGTCCCTTGCAACATAATGACAACTTTCGTGATCATTTTCCAAGGCACTCATAGATGTGAAAAATTTATCCGCAGTACAAATAGCACGTGCTATCCACCGCCAGAATGCACCACGTGGCGACCAAATTTAAAAATATCGAAGTAGCTTTTATTCTGGAGGTATGTTTAATGATACGTTTGCGTGCGTTTTGACATGGGAAAACTGTCAAAACGCACGCAAACGTATCAATTGTGTTTAACCCTTTAGGCGACTATCTGGCCCGTATTTTTTGTTGTGAACAAAAATGAGCTGAGGAGTAGATTTTTTATTAGCTATACAGTATTAATTGAGATTCACATAGTTTATACACTACCCGCCAAAAGTATGGAAGCGCAAAAATAAGTATTGCAACACCTACTTTGAATATTGCAACACCCCCAAAAAAGTTTAGCATCACTTCAGAACTCCCATATTACCATCGGATCTTTTCCATTTAGAATAATGGGACCTTCAACAAAATTGTTCACAACAATAAGTGCATTAGGCCGGACGTCAATTTAGCTCCCTGGGTGCCTTGGCCAACGGGTGGACATCCGGATGCTCCGGATTCTGGAGCACGTGTGAAGTCACAATTTAATAAATGCATTCATTCCAGCGAGATGCGGTTTTCATCATCTTTCGTAATCGCAATATGACAGGAAAATCAATGCTGACTGACGTTTGCTTGACCAGTTAGTGGTAGCCTCCCACTGATTCTCCGGGAGTTCCGGAACATCCGGTAAAGTGGTCAATTATCAATATTCGTCCCAGAAAGCTGCGATTTTTTCTAAACGGTTTGTGGAGGCATTGTGAGAGAAAAATCAATGAAAGCATCACTAATTGACCCCAGTTGGTCTCCCAGTAGTCCTTCGGATGATCCGGAACATCCGGTAAAGTGGCCAATTATTTAAATTCGTCCCAGAAAGCTGCGATTTTTTCTAAACGGTTTGTGGAAGCATTGTCAGAGAAAAATCAGAGCAAGCATCACTAATTGACTTTAAGTGGTCTCCCAGTGTTCTTCCGGAAGATCCGGAACATCCGGTAAAGTAGTCAATTTTTAAATTACGTCCCAGCAAGCTGCGAGTTTTTCTAAAACGTCTGTGGTAGCATTGTGAGAGCAAAATCAATGCAAGCACCACTCATTGACCAGTGGATAATCCAGTGAAGTGGTCATATTTAATGGTTTTATAATGCATCCCAGAAAACTGCGATTTTTTCTATACCGTTTGTACAGGAAAACCTCAATGAGTCGATAATGAAGACTCGTTTAAATATCGAGACGTGGAATAGAGAATCATTGAAAATCTGTTTGAAGGGACCATCACAGTAACCCAGAATATTTTTTTCAATATGGCATATTTTGCCTCCATGAGTCGATATCGAGTCATAGAACATCAACTCATAGAGGTTTGACTGTAATAGTAATGCCAGAGTTAAATCAATGTATGCATCTCCCATTGACGCCTGGTGGCCACCTAGTAATCCTCCGGGAGCTTTAGAATATCCGGAGAAGTGGTAAATTTCTGTAATTCAACTCAGAAAGCTGCAACATTCTGAAAATCGCTTGTTGTAAAAATGTCAGAGCTAATTCAATATAACAACCAGTCGTTCTCCTCGGATGGTCCTCTAGAAGTTCTGGAACATTCGGTTTTTTAAATTCGTCTTAGTAATCCTCCCTCGTAAATTAGATGTAGCAATATGAAAGCAAAATTTCACTGAGTGGTCCTCAGGAATAGACCTGTGCGCCGCCACCATCAAAATGAATTGTATGAAAATTTACCACGTCCAAATATTTTTTACAACGCCGATGGCTATTGTAGGCAGTAGGATTATGGCAAAACATACTTTTGCATATAAACGACAAAGACGGATCCATAAAAAACTGGAAAACGATCCATAAATACCATCTGAGTGTTCCTTAAAATGCTACCATAAATCCATAAAATAGTTAATGAGATTCCATAAAGAATAATTTTTCGATCCATAACTAAGCTAAAATTTAGCAATTAATTGGGAAATATGTTCCATTAACATGGTCAAGAAAAACAATACAATTCTTGCTATTTTCCCATGAAAATATGACAAATGATCCATAAATCTTTGGAAAAAGATCCATAAAAAACTATATTTTGATCCATAAAACTTCAAATTTGCGCATTTTTTCTATCGTGATGATGATCCATAATTTCAGTAATATGATCCATAATTTTAGTCATATGATCCATAATTCTGGCCATTTGATCCATAACTTTGTTCAAATGATCCATAGTTTTGGTGATATGATCCATAAATTTTGATAAATGATCCATAGATTTTATAAAATGTGTGGATCAATTAATATAGTTTCATTGGCCTTCTTTCCAAGCATTATGGATCACATTATCAAAATTATGGATCATATGGCTGAAATTATGGATCATCATCAGGATATAAATTGCGCAAATTTGAAATTTTATGGATCAATATATAGTTTTTATGGATCATTTTTCAAAGTTTTATGGATCATAAAAATATTCTTTATGAAATCTCTCGAACTATTTTATGGATTGATGGTAGCGTTTTATGGAACATTCAGATGTTATTTATGGATCGTTTTTCCACATTGAACGGTGAAAAGTAAGGGCTGCCTAGGATTATGGATTTCGAACTTTTTTCCAAAAGAGCATTAACAGTAAAGTCAAGTTCAGTTTTCCAGTTTCGTCTAACTCCTGTCAGAAATACATATTTTCCACCATGTTCATATGACATTTTTCCACTTCTAATGATGCAGAATATAATCTCATTTCCGATATAGTTTATAAATCGGAATCACCCAAAATTATTTCAAACAATTTTGTAAAAATTTCTTCAAATATCTTCGAGAATTTCTTAAGAACGTTGTTAAAAAAATCCTTCAGGAATTTCGTTATGAATTCTTTTAAGAACTCCTTCAGATATTCGCATAAAAATTCTATCGTAAAATCTTTCTGGAAGGGGAATTTCCCGGAGCTATTCCTGGATTTTTCTTGAGAATACCTTGAGAAATTTTTGGGGGAATTTCGAAACGAATCTATAAAGGGATATCTGGAACAATTCTCCACGTAATTTCCGCAGAAATTCCTGGTCATTTTTTGGCAGAATTCCTTGTGGAATACAAGCCCCTCCTTGTGGAAGAAAAAGTGGGAGCATTTCTGGGAGTATTTTCAGGTTAACTTCTTTATAATATTCCAAGAGTACCCGACCAGTTAGTCATAACAAAATTTTATCACAATTATATTAATTTGTGTTATAAATAACAAAACTTGCAATAATTTTGTTATAAATTCTGTGTCCAAGATGGAGGAAAGAGAATTTCAAGATCGTCATAACATGATTATAACATAATGTGTTCTGTTTATTTTCGCTGAATAAAAATTGCCTACATTTTTGGTAGATAGGAATTGGAAAAAAAAACGAAGGTACCACCTTCAGTATAACTTGAACCTACATTCAAAGTTGAACCAGCTGGACAAAGTTAATTGCCTACATTATGGATAATCATAATCTTTTCAAGAACATAATTTGTTATAGTATAGGCGATTTTCACCTCTATTTATGTAACACAACGAGTTATATTTTTGTTCAATAAATAACACATTTAGTAATATTTTTGTTAAAACTAGAAGAGATTTTGTTACAATTTTTGTTATTTTAACTACTAATGGTACATGTTTTATAACAACCGCTGTTATAAAAAAAATTCTGTAACAGAATAACAAGCTCTGATATAAATCTGTTACCATCTACTGGTCGGGTATTTCCTGAAAATAAATCGTGAACGGTTTTCTGGGTGATTTCTGGGGAATTCCTGAAAGAACTTCTAAAAAATTTCCAAACGGTTTTCTGGCTGAATGTGGAATGCGAAATTTCAGGAAAAAATATCGGAGATCGGAGATAGGTGGGCTTAAAAGAATTCCATGTGTATTTAGAAACGAATTCAGAGGAAATTTCTGTATAGTTCTCAAAGTAATTTATGTAGAGATTTTGGGGGATTTCTGGAGTAGGTCCTAGTGGAATTTTCGGACTCCAGTGGAATTTCCGGACGGAAAAACATTTGGAGGAATTCCTGGAGAAACTTCCGGTACACTTCCTGAAAAACTCCCGGAGGTATTCCTGGAGGAAATTCTTGAGTAGTTCATGGAGGAACTTCTTAAGGAATTTTCCGGAGGAATTCGGAGGGACTTCTTGAGGAATTCCTAGAGGAACTTCTTGAGGAATTCCTGGAGAAACTTTCGGAAGCAGTCCTGGAAGGTGAAGGATCTTCCGGAAAAATTCCTGGAAAGAATTTCTGGAGGAGCTTCCTGAGGAATTTCTGGAAGAACTTCCGAAGGAATTCCTGGAGGAACTTCCGAAGGAATTCCTGGAGGAACTTCCGAAGGAATTCCTGGAGGAACTTCCGAAGGAATTCCTGGAGGAACTTCCGAAGGAATTCCTGGAGGAACTTCCGAAGGAATTCCTGGAGGAACTTCCGAAGGAATTCCTGGAGGAACTTCCGAAGGAATTCCTGGAGGAACTTCCGAAGGAATTCCTGGAGGAACTTCCGAAGGAATTCCTGGAGGAACTTCCGAAGGAATTCCTGGAGGAACTACCGAAGGAATTTCTGGAGGAAATTCCGAAGGAATTCCTGGAGGAACTTCCGAAGGAATTCCTGGAGGAACTTCCGAAGGAATTCCTGGAGGAACTTCCGAATGAATTCCTGGAATTCCTGGGAGGTCTTCCGAAGGAATTCCTGGAAGGTCTTCCGAAGGAATTCCTGGAAAGTCTTCCGCAAGAATTCCTAGAAGGACTTCCGGAGGAATTCCTACAATTTTACCACAATCGGCTTAGAAAAAATCGCAGCTTTTTAGGACGAGATTCAAGAATTGGCCACTTCACCGGATTTCCCGGATCTTCCGGAAGAACAAAACGAGGCCACTTGGGATCAATTAGTGATGCTTGCATTGATTTTTCTCTGGCAATGCTCCCTCAAACCGTTTAGAAAAAGTCGCAGCTTCCTGGAGCGAATTTTAAAAATTGACCACTTCATCGGATGTTCCGGAATTTGCGGAGGACCACTGGGAGGCCATCTGGGGTCAATGAGTGATGCTTGCATTGATTTTGCTCTGATAATTCTGCCACAATCGGCTTTGAAAAAGTCGCAGCTTTCTGTGACGAGTTTCAAAATTTAACCACTTTACCGGATGTTCCGAAACTCCCGGAGGACCACTGGGAGGACGCCAAGGGTCAAGCAAGCGTCAATCAGCATTGATTTTTCTGTCATATTGCGATTACGAAAGATGATGAACATTTGGCATGTCGCTAGAATAAATAGATGTATTAAGCGGTGACTTCACACGTGGTTCAGAATCCGGATAATCCGCGGTCTACCTGGTGGCCAGGGCACTCCAAAGAGCTAAATTGTCCTCTTTCGCAATGCACTTATCGCCGTGATAAATTTTGTAGAAGGTTCCACCATTCTAAATGTAATGGATCCGACGATAAATCTTCACGAATATGTTAGTTCCGGAGTGATGCTAAACTTTTCGGAGTGTTGCAATATTCAAAGCAGGTGTTGCAATATTTATTTTTGCGCTTCCATACTTTTGGCGGGTAGTGTATATAAAAAGAGTTGGGTGGTCTAGAAGGCGGCGTCGCAAACGCAGAGAACGTTCTGCTAGTATTTCTTTAAATACATTGAAAATTTTCAAAAATCTAAGAAAATTGGAAGAAAATGCTTTGTAGGACTCCAATTTCCAACATTTAGATTTTTTAAGAAATCATCAGAATATCCAATACACCTTGTACACATATTGGATTGATTCTTCTTACTCCTCAAAGTTTACACATGCTTCTATGAATGGCTAAGATTGTCAATCCCTACAATTCTAACGAAAATTATTTTTTTTTACATTTCTTTTTGATTAGGCTATTTTGAACGGGTTCTTTGACATTCGCCAGAAAGTAATTTGCCAGAATCAATTTGCCAGAATGGACCATTCTCCAGAAAGCCGTTTGCCAGAATGCACCAGTCTCCAGAATTGGTCTCCTATTTGGCATTGGATGTGATCCCTTCGTTAGAAATAGACGTTTGCCAGGATTAAAGCAATGGTAATTATGATCCCTTCTTTAAAAGCAGGCGCTTGCCCGGATTAACGCAATGGAGGATGTGATCCCTTCTTTAAAAATAGGCATTTGCCAGGACTAAAGCAATGGTTGATATGGTCGGGGTTCAGCCAAACCACACCAAGCGGCTTTTCGACTGACTTGTGATATTTTGTTCGTTCAACGACAACGATAAATGTTTCATATCAATTTAAGCAGACATTTGCAGTAGGATCAGTTATGGGGTTGAGGGATATCCAATAAGATTTGCGATCAATTAAATATGATAAACGAAAGTTTGAGCAAAAAAATCAGTAATTTTTCTTTGGCGCTTGGTGTGCTTTGGCTGAACCCCGATCATATAATCCCTTCTTCAAAAGAAGGCTCTTGCCCTGATTGAGGCAATGGTGGATATGACTTCTTCTTTAAAAGTAGGTACTTGGTCGGATTAAGACAATCACAGTGGGGAAAATCCGACCCAAAAAGGTACCTATTTATTGCGGCTACTTGCTGCGCCGGAAAAATACCTTTCCTAAAGGGAAAATCCACGACAAATCGAATTGTGCTATTTTCAATCGCCGGAAATTATGGGAACTGGCCGCTTTGTCCCATTTACTCTTGAAAATCATATTTTTTCTATGACAGCAACAATTTAAAATCGATTGCGGCTAACTATTTCTATATTTTCTGATGCTAACCCGACTAGAAGGTCATATCAAAATTATATCAACCTATGTTATTATGTTATACTAAATTTTTATAACAAAATTTGTTAGAAACATGGTGCAGGATGTTGTTTAAATATCTAAGTTTCTATCAAAAATTACACTACTGGAAACAAAAAACCATCAAATTTTGTTACAACTTTATCATAAAAATAACATATTTTGTTAGAAATTTATAACAGAATTAGATACAAAATATATTGTTTCTGTGCAGTTGCAAATTTTTACAGTTCGTGATAGGTCTCCAGATTGTGATCAACAATCAGAAATTTTTGTTTTTGTCTGAACAAGAATATTTGTCGAGAAATTGAATCTAACAAGGTTACAAATAAGACAATCTTTTTAAATTATATCAGCGTTATGATATCTGTATGGCTGGGAGACTTTGCTACATCTTTTTCAATTGCCTACTGTTGGGCAATTCGGTGTTAAATCATATTATGATAAAATTCTTTTACAACATTTGAAAGATAATGGCTACTAAGAACAAAATTGTATCAAAATAAGTTATAAATATCACAATATGTTAATATTGTATTCAGTTTCTGTTATGCTCTTCTAGTCGGGAATTAAGTAGCAATTATGAGTGGTATCTATTCCGACCTTTAACCATGATTGGAAGTGGCTCTTTTGCCCCATTTTTCCCCGCAATCGTATTTTTTTCTATGACAGCTCCGATATAAAATCAATTCGGCTGTCTATTTCTATGTTTTTTGATGCTATGTCAGTAGAAAATACGAATGGTATGAATTCCGGCCGTGAAAAATGACTGGAAGTGGCTATTTTGCCCCATTTACCCACGAAAATCGTAATTTGTCTATGATAACTACAATTTAAAATCGAATTCGGCTAACTATTTCTATGTTTTCTGATGCTTGGTCAGTAGAAAATACGAAGGTATCTATTCCGACCTTATACCATGACTGGAAGTGGCCGTTTTGCCCCAGTTACCCCTGAAATCGTATTTATCTATGAAAGCTACAATTGAAAATGAATTGCGGCTGACTATTTCCATGTTTTCTTATGCTAATTCAGTAGAAAATAAGAACGGTATAAATTTCGGCCTTGGATCATAATTGGATGTGGCCTTTTTGCCCCATTCACACACGAAAATCGTAGTTTTTCTATGACAACTTCAATTTAAAATCAATTTCGACTAACGATTTCTGTGTTTTCTGATGCTAATTTAGTAGAAAAAACGAATGGTCTAAATTGTATATAATCTGGCCTTGGACTGTCACTAGCAATGGCTGTTTTGCCCCCTTTACCTCTAAAATTCATCGCTAAGACTGAAAATCGATTTTGGCTAATTATTTTTTAATGCAAATTAAGTAGGAACTACAAACCTGGAATCGTGACTAAAAATGGCCAATATGCCTTATTTTCAAAAAAAAAATAAATCATTTTTTGTATGACCGCCAAGATTTAAAATCAATTGCGGCTTGGTATTTCTAGATTTTCTATTATTAATTTGTAAGAAAATACGGTTGTTACATATTCCAGCCTTGGATCATGACTGCAAGTTGCCGTTTTACCCCATTCAGTGTTGTAAAATGTCATTTGCATTCGCTTGTCTAATTTTCCCTGAACTTTTTTAGAAGTTAGCTATTGATTCTTGTTGTATGACGAACTTATAGCGCTTGAATGTGGCTACAACTTTGTCCAACAAGACATTGCTGTAAATATGTAATTTGGGGCGTGGGAGGCAAAATGTCATTCAAATGACATTATGTCAAATGACACGTGACATTTTGGAGAGTTTTCACTCTCCAGTCTTAGATGTTATATTTAGAGTAATGTACCCTTGACCAAAAATATAGCCCTACTCAAGCTTTATAAGTACATCTAAAATTATGATGTGAATTTTACTTCTGAAGTAAGTTATTAACAAATTAGTCAAATGACATGCAGATGACATTTTACAAGCCTGACCCCATTTGCCTCTAAAAATCCTTTTTTCTAGCACAGCTACTATTTGAAATCGATTGCGCCTTACTACTTCCATTTTAATTATTGAGAAGAGCGGAAAATCTTCCTGAGGTGTGAGGCTACTTTAAGCATCAGAAAACATAGAATTAGCTAGCCGCAATAGATTTTAAGAAGTAAATGGGGAAAAACTTTCAGTCATGATTTAAGGCCAAAATATATGACAATTGTATTTTCTTCAAATTAGCATCAGAAAACATAGAAATAATTAGCCACAATCGACTTGAAATTGTAACGTGGGTAAATGTGGTAAAATAGCCACTTCCAGCCATTTTTCATGGCCGAAATTTATACCATTTGTATTTTCTACTAAACTAGCATAAAAAAAAACAAATAAATAGTCAGCCGAATATGATTTTAAATTGAAGCTGTCATAGAAAAATACGATTCCAGGGGTAAATGGGGCAAAACGGCCACTTCCAGTCATGGTATAAGCTCGGAATAGATACCATTAGTATTTTTTACTTAATATACATCAGAAAACATAGAAATAGTTAGCCGCAGTCGATTTTAAATTGTAGCTGTTATAGAAAAAATATGATTTTTAGGGGTAAGTGGGGCAAAACGACTAGTTTCCATAATTTCCGGCGAATGAAAATAGCACCATTCGATTTGTCATGGATTTTCCCTTTAGGAATGGTATTTTTCCGGCGCAGCAAGTAGCCGCAATAAATAGGTACCTTTTTGGGTCGCATTTTCCCCACTGTGAATGGTGGATGTGATCCCTTCTTTAAAAATGGGCGTTTGCCCGGACTAAAGCAAAGATGGATATAATCCCTTCTTCAAAAGGGGGAAGGGTAATTTGGCTGAAACCCATTTGGCCATATGCCACTAGGCCGAACAGACCATTAGGCCGAAAGGGTCGTTTGGCCGGGTTGTTTGGCCGAAAGGGTCGTTTGGCCGAATGGGTCATTTGGCCGAAAGGGTTGTTTGGCCGAAAGGGTCGTTTGGACGAATGGGTCATTTGGCAGATAGGGGCATTTGGTCGAAAGGGTCATTTGGCCGAAAGGGTTGTTTGGCCGAAAGGGTCATTTGACCGATAGGCGCATTTGGTCGAAAGGGTCATTTGGCCGAAAGGTTCATTTGGCCGGAAGGGTCATTAGGCCGAATAGTTCATTTGAAAAGTGAGAAATTAGGAATGAGAAGTGAGACGTCTCACTTCTCACTCTTCATTTGGCCGAAAGGGTCATTTGGCCGAAAGTATCATTTGGCCGAATAGGACTTTCATATAATAACTTTCACAACTAGGTTTTATTTGAAAGACAAATAATTTGATAAACAGTATCCAAGGAATTTTACTTTTCCAAACGTCCCCTTCATACGCTTATTATTTTTTGCGACTTCTGTACTTCGCCTCTATTTCCGTCAATCATATTTACATCAAAATTGGTACTGTTTACTAAGATTCGTTTATCGAATCCCACATAAAAGGCGTATTTATCTTCGTTCTTGAAATTCTATAACTTTGGTTATTTTATTAATTCACTGTCAATATGCCGCTTTTCTTTTTCCAGTTTCAGGAAACCTTTACTCTCCACAACGGGGGTGCTTCCGACGTCGGGAAACTCCCAGTTGGATTAGGCTTGATCTACCGCCAGGGACTATCCGGGTAGTTCGTGGAAAAGGCGGGAGTTGAATGATTCAACGGCTTAGCAAGAAGCCGGTGCATGGAAAATCGATTAATCGGAGTAGGCTAGGTCCACCGTCGGAACCAAGATGAATACACAGCTAGGTGTTGCAGTCTGCCCAATTTATGGACGAGAAGAAGGCGGGGGTGAAAAATTCATTTTCGGTGCAAAATATAAACAAACCGGCTGGCTCTCCCATACTAAAATCCAAGATGGCAGATTGGAACACCTAGTGGTGTATTCATCTTGGTCGGAACCAGTTCAGTAGATCGAATGCATGAATGCACCGGCTTCTGATCGTCGGGGCACAACTGAAACGGAATTATCTCCACCCGGAATCTATGGTCTGACCTCGGCACTCGTCCGGTCACCCGTTAAAGTGAGAAAGTGCGTAGGACTTGAGCTAATCTAGGAATATGCTAACCATGTGAAAACGTAGTGTTGATACTATAATAGCGGGTAGCTTCCACCGCTGTTAGAGGACTATCTGAGCCGCTGGGGACTATCTGAGTAGCTTTTTATAAGGGAGAATGCATTTACTCACGACCCAGCACACATGATTAGTAGTTGAGTAGTTTCAAAGCTACTATACGAAAGTATACTGGAGTGTCGGACTCGACCAGTGAAGGTAATACCGGCTAAACTCCCTTGGGCTCCGCCCATCGTTTCCCCCAAGAACTGCCTCCAAGCATGGCTTCTGGGGGAAAATATCTTAGTAGCTTGCGAGTACGTAAAGAGCTAAATGGCTCAACAAAAAAAAAAGATGTTTTTCTGAATGGCCCGAGGAAAAGAGGTTTAAGGGCTCAAGGCTGTTGGCACAAACCAGGGAGCCAAAGGGCTCCAGAAGTAATATACTGAATGGTAGTCCCGGTAGAAAGTAGCAAATTTTCCTTTCGCATCTATTCAACTCGATTCAACATGCAAGGAATAGTGTGGTTCAAATGTAGAATGCAAATGTGTCGCATCATGTTGGAATACAGTATCGATATTCGAACGAGAACAGCCTTTTCGCCTGTCATCTTACTGAAACACAAAAAAAGAGAAAAAAGACAAGCCTTCCAGTACCGAAAAAAAAAACCATTTCCTGCGTCCCCAAATTGGAATCAGTCTTTTTCCATGCGAATAGAAACTAGCATGAAAAAAGTACGTGCCCATTGAACCGGCTCTTCAAACTTTCTCATCCATGCCCCACTGGCAACCATTCTCGTCCCATACAACAAATCATCACTTCACCGCTTCACGGCCTTCTGGAGTACGCTGGGGCTGCTGCTGTTTAGTGTTTCTCCTTCATCCTTCTTTCGGCTCAGCTCAGCAAAAAAAAATCATATTTTTTCTATTTTCCTCCGCCATTCATCCAGTGCTCGTGAAAAAGCATCTTCCGTGCCGATACTTTCATTTCCGCCATCTCATTTACAAAAAGCCCGCTTTCCTGGGGAAGTTTTTGTTGCCTTCGACACCCCTCGTCTGCCCACTTGTACTGACTGCCTCTTGAGACTTTTTTTCTTCTGTCGCATTTTTCCATTCTCTGGTATTTAACATCTTGGTGTGTACGGAGAGAGGCTGTGATTTCAAACGAAAATTGAATGCCTGTTAACTTAATGCTTTCAATAGATTCAGTACTTGAAATGATTCCTAACCGGAATGCGTATTTCAATCTCAACAATAAGATCGTCTCGTTTTTCAACTGTACGAGAGCAACTGAAAGTATTTTGAAATTCTACTCCTTGTTACCGTCAACCCTAGCATTATAATTCTTACAAAAATAATTGACTTTTCAAGATTTCTTTATGATATTATCTGTGCATCTCTCACGTACCATGATCAATAATGTGAATACAATCTCATGATAACATCGTTCTTGTAATTAAAATGTTTCCAAAGTAGTGTTTGCTCATGGTTTCCAATAGAACTTTCAAAAACAAGTTATCAAGAATTAATTTTTACTCCAAAAATCCTACAAGTTCTGCAGTTAATCGATCCATGGTGTGCACCTCGAACTGAACTACCAAGCTTCTCCATAGATGAATTTGTCCAGATTTTTTCCTCCTTCCAAGTAGGTAGGTAATACAAGCAGGATTTCAGCCTGTTATCAGAGCGAAAAACCATCACCTTAGTCACCGAACCCTGCTTGGCGCCACTCTTGCTTTCGGCGGACACACACAATAACAAGAGAATGGGATGACGTGGCTGTCTGCAAGGGTTTTTTTTCTGGTTTTCCCTCCCCGTACCTGTACCTTTTTCCACTTTAAGCTCATCGTCATTACTGGCGCGTTCTCAACGAGTCGGTCCCAGTCTTTTCTTCTCGGTCAAAGATCTTCTCTGTCCCACCCAACCATGCCGCGTTCCCTGGCTGTCGTCAGTGCGTCGCATTTGGTTGTTCGCGCAAAAGGCAGAAGTCGGGTGGGCGGATGGGCGAAATTTCCGACGTGTCGTCTTGTTTTTCCAATGCGATATGAATGGATACGATGTAGAGCGGAAATGTTGTCATGTTTTGTCGTAAATGGAGTGAATGGTGGGCGCAAAATGGAAATGAATTGGAATGTATTGGATAAACAAAAGTGTTTTGATCATAACAATGAAAAATGTTTAAAAGCACTTTGAGGTGTATTCAAAGAGGGGTTTGCATAAATAAGAGGGGCAGAAAAGTAGGCAACAATTTTTTTTTCGAACGATGAATAATAAAATAAAGCGCAAGCAGATTTGGCTGGTATCCAAATATCGTTTTTGACATATTAATGGCAAAGCACCGAAAATAGATGAAGTTTCGCCCGACGAAATTCACAAATTATCAAAAGCAATTATTATTTTAAAAATTAATGATATTTCAACGGTTAATATAAAATCTCGAATTTATCAATTTTTTCAAGATTTTTTGCTGAAATATATAAAACTTATCCTTTTGTATCGTACATGCAAAAATATAAACGATTCAGTTTTTGAGTGACAATTTTTAAACGTCGTTTCTGAACATTTTCAGATTTCGAGCTGTGCCTGTATTGCACGAAACCGTCGATGTGTCACTTGTGAATGTCTGTGAAATATTTCAATACCAGATACACAGATGCTTATGCTGCCCCCTGGTTATCAGGTTCCGACTCCATATGTCTGATGTTGTCTAACACAAATCATTAGTAAGCAACAGCAATCCACAATCCACCAGAATTCGATGCAACTAATAAATAATTCTGATCATGCAAATGTCATCCATTCTAATGCAGTATTTTCAATATCTTATCGGCTTGGTCATACTCCAGCCATGCCATTTGTTCGCTTTCATTCCCTTTTCCAAGAGAGCTTCAGTCAAACCCTCCACCATGAGCGGCCACACTCAAAGGCTATCCAAATTGGAACGTCACGTACCCATCACAAAGTGTCATTCAGCTTACCATCTCTGCCATCACGCTGCTATCAACCGAACATTTAGTCGGACAAATACTATCAGTCCGGGACAGGCGTCCGAAAATCCCCAAAGCACCAATTACTCCCACCAGAATCCACACGAACAAAAACAGCGACCATTCAGCCACCCCACACAAAATGATCCTTTTATTATTCGAAATTTCACACCCAACGAAACAAGAAAAGCAAGAATGCCTCCACTCGACTTCCTCTTCGGTTCTTTGCCTTGGTTCCATGTCCCCGTTTGACCATAATTCATTCAAGTTCATATATTACTGGGAACCCATTGCCCCACAGTTGGACCTGCTGCGAGCAGTGCTATCAGTGCGCCGGATTCTGTCTGCGCGAATCTCGGAACGGCACAGGATTGGTCTCCATGTCCTTCCCCGTGGAATGTGTCACCATCGCACCGCACCGCGCAGCCAATCACCGCAGGACCATACCGGCCGTGTCACCACTGTCTGGACCACCTCACGTGAGCCGAGGACGACGATGACAGTCGGTGCCGCTGATGGGTGCTTTGTGTCAAGTGATGATATAATTTAATTGTAACTTTTAACGGGATGGTCCTCTTCGGAAAATGAAATGCTCGTAACGGCCGTTGTTGGATCGTGGTGCTCGGTACGTTGCCGGGCGGCTTTTTGTGAGTTTATGTTAGTCGTTGGAGATGATTTTTTTATGATAGAAACTGTTGGATGAGACTTCAGGATTGTGTGAAGTTATGATTTTTTATTTCTCAAATAGAGATCGATTGAAATATTTTTTTTGCTTGTCTTTTGAACAATCAGGAAAAGTAGATGAATTCTTAACTGCATTTCAATCATTGTTCAGTAAACGCTCTAAGATTTTAGAAAACTATTGTAAATAAATAATTCAATGCATTTTACTATTAAAATAATTAATTTCATCAGGCAGTGTTGAAATTTCACTTTAACAGTAAATTGCCTACATTTCGGTTATTGGCCATCCGGCATGAAAATGTACAAAATTTTGATGATCGTATTCCGTATCCACTATCGCACTACATTTAGGGTTGAGACAGACAAAATTACAAAAAAAAAATGTAGGTATATAAAAATGCACCGTTTAAAGGCTGTCCTCGGTGTAAGAAGGTCACTAGATGACTTTATGAAGTTGAAACTGTCCCGAATCCAAAAAAGTAACAGTTTCCCAGACACCAATCTTAAGAAAGAAGCAACGAATAACTGTCATATTTTTATTTAAGCTTTGCGGTGTCGCAGCAAGTGTAGAATGAAAAGATAACAGTTCGTCCTAAAATGAAACAAAAATAACGGTCTGTTTACAAATAATGTAATACAAATTTGGGCAATTCCATATCCCTCTCTAATTTACAGCGCAACGTAATTTGTGAACGGTTTCTGAAAATTGAAAATAAATTTATTATATTTGTTAATATTTAATTCAAAACAAATATTACTCTCGGTCTTTTGATTCCGTTTTGACTCAAATCCCGAACATGACTCATACTCCGAACACAAACGTTAAAGATCTCTAAAACTGAAATTTGCATCAGTTTTACGTACGGAGAATCAAAACTACGAACGAATTCAGTATCCTGTGGAACAAAATACACCCCTTTTAAAAACGAGTGTTCAGAACATGAGTCATGTTCGGGATTTGAGTCTAAACGGTATATTTCGAATATACCGAATATACGAATAAAAACAAAAATATGCGGAACTTATGATTAAAAGGAGAAAGAATTCAACAATGAAAATCAAGTTCAACGCAAACCAATATAAATGTGCAAAACTTGAAACAAAAGCCTTTGATGAAAAGAAGGGAAAAATCAACAATAAAATTAATCAGGTGAAACACAAATAAACATAAATGTGCAAAAGAATATATAAGAGAGATAATAGAGAGCGTGAGAGTAAATCATCGATTTCCCCTCTTGGGAAAAAAACTTGCAAAAGGCAATTTTTTTTGAAAACTAAAGCGAAATACAGCAAAATAAGCATCCACCGGATATAATTACGTCTTCGCTATTGGATGATGTAGTTTTGAAACAAAAATACTTCTGGAGACTGCATTTTCTTCTCGGTGAGTGGTTTTATTACTGGGGGGTGGTACGAGCACGTCGCTGTCTTTCTCGTCAATGACTGGATGATGGTAATTTGAGCCTTAACTCTCGAAGTTTTACCATTTTTTTGTATTCTCGGCCTTTCATCCCAACCAGTGTTGGACTGAATCATTATCAGACGATAATGATTGCAATTTTCATGTGAGAACTTTTCAGCGACAACTTCTCAAATTGTGTACTCAAACGATAATAAACACAGAATTTTCATTTGAGCATTAATCTTTACTAATATCTGCTAATTCACTTGTCGTAAGACGAGTTTGTACAATCTCATTCAATTCCACCACTTAATTATACCTTGACAGATACGTATTCAGTGTCTCGTACTTGACTCGATTTATCTTATAAGCTTATTGTCAACAGTCCCGTAATATCTTATATTTGGCGTTATGATACCATGGTAGAAAGGAAAAAGAGCTTAAAATGTAACGGTAAATGCTCCAGATACGAATTGCAAACGATTCCTAATCGTTGGCGAGTTTTTATCACTTCATAATCTAAAAATAAGATTGCGGAGAGTTTTGATCAACCCCGATTTTTTGAAAATTTGATTTTTTAACATCCCTGATCCCAACTCATCTTTTGTCTTTCGACTTTTTGACCTTCGATATTTTATTCCTTCGACCTTTCGTCCTTTCAACCTTTTGACTCATTTTTTTCTCATTCTTGTCATAAGACGAGTTCGTATAATCCCATTTAATTCCACCACTTTATTGTACCTATGATAGATACATTTTACGACCTCAACAGTAAAGCCGTCTCCAGTGCTTTGTACTTGACTTGATTCAGATTTTTGTTTTGACCTTTAATCGCTTCGGCCTTTTGACTCTTCGACCTTTTGTCTTTCAACCTTCTGACCTTCAACCTTTTGTCCTAGAACCATAATTTCTATATTTTGTCTTTTCCCCCTTTTGTCCTTCGACCTTTTTTCTTTCGACCTTTAGACCTTTTGACTCAGATTTTTTGTTTCGACCTTTTGTCCTTCGACCTTCTGTCCTAAAACCGTGACAATGTAGCACAACAAAGTTGCTACGCTGAAGTGCTGAATAGCGGATGAACCAGGGAATGCAACATTACGATTTTACGGACAGCAGATGCCCAGCAACAGCGACAATCACGTCGTTCAGGTTTTGCAGGTGCACGAAGAAATTTCGGGAAATGCCGAATCTCAGGATTGTCCGGGATTCACTTTCCTTAATATGAGGGAACATAGATTCTGCCATTACGTCTGTGAACAGCTAGTGTATAGGAAGTGTGCGCGTTTGTTAGTTTATTCGTTCTGTCTAATAAGTATGTTAATTAGAGTGACGTTAACTGCATAAGATTAATTAAATATTTGTTCGTCCTTAGATTAGTGTCGGGGCCGAGCGAATATCCTTAGAACATCCGTAGAATATCTGAATTATCATGGACTGTGTACTCACAAGTATGCTCTGACAGAACGAGTAGCTCTAGTGATACATAGAAGATGTACCCAATATTCGAATTAGTATCGTCTCGTTCTGTCAATCGAGTTCATATTCATGTGCTAATGGGCGCCTACTATTCGAACGCCGATTGCTTCGATTTAGAAATTCAAATCTCATTCAAATAATTCATGCTTTCATTTCGTATCTCCGATTATTATTTTAACACAATCCGCTACTACCACAATATTCGATATATTCGACGGATGTCCTAAGGATATTCGCTAGGCCCCGACATGACGCGGTTGGTAGCTGGCCATGATTCGGGGAATTTATTTGTGTAAAAGAGAGAAAGTAGGAGGAGTAAGAAAAAGAGATAAGAAATGCTCTCCGGTGAAAATAGACGGAGGAGCAAGATTACAAGATGGGAAAAGGGAGAAAAAAACAAGATGAAAAAAGGGAGAAAAAAAAAAGATGAAAAAAGGGAGAAAAAAAAAAGAAAACACAGTTTTGAACTTTGGTAGTGATGGACAGAGTACAAGTACAAAAAAAAAGAAAGAAAGAAAGGAAACAGTTGGCCTTTGCCTGAGATAGACGTAGAGCCACAAAAATAATATGAAAAGCAATGAAAAAGAACGATGGTTGAAGATTTTCTGATTTTGTTGTTTGATCGATGTTCTTGGGACTAGAAAACTAACATGACAGAGAATTGAAAATTCAACAAAGTGTTGTTTAGCGATTTTTTAAACCAAATAGAATCATACAAAAGAGTAGGAGTGAGCGGGATTGTGGTAGTAGCGGATTGTGTTAAAATAATAATCGGAGATACGAAATGAAAGCATGAATTACCTATTTGAATGAGATTTGAATTTCTAAATCGAAGCAATCGGTGTTCGAACAGTAGGCGCCCATTAACTCAATCCGCTACTACCACAATTAGTAGTTAAGTGTGCTTAGTCAGGATTTGTGTGCGATAATTAAATCAAAGCCAACGATATAAGGTAATGTGCTCGATATGTGCTGTACTGTGCTTGTGCTTAAGTGTTCTGTTTAGCCGTTTTGGCTATTTAATTCGCAGCAAACGTAGTCGCACCCAATTAGAATTCCTTCCCCTCCATGGACGAAAGTCTTCCCAGCAATCGTCAACCCGCTGGAAGTCGGACGATCCGTCAACCAAACGTCCGGGCGAGGCCTGGGGGACCTCATCGTGGACAGGGTCCAGAAATCGGTCCGTTTCATCGTACCGCCGACCGCCATCACAAGCTGCCACCGCGTGTCGCCATCGCTGCATCGCCGCTGTTAGAGCGGGCAAGCCAACCGCCAGCAACCAAGCACGCGCTTGGCTTCACCGTCGCCGCTCGAGACCTGCACTAACCGCATTGCCGCATTGACCTGACCGTAGGTCAACGACTGGGCCATCAGAATCCGGTGAGTCCATCTAGTGGATAAAGTCTTTTTTGTGGAGTGGGGCGTCCGCGGAGGGCGCCTTTTTTGTCCAGTCAAAAGACTGAAGGAATGCGCCTTTAAAAGCCATTCAGAAGAATTTAATGACCACATTAACTATGAGAAATACCCATGAGAAATACCAACTTTGGGAATAATGTCTCGAAATTGGATCCCAGTTCGAAACCCTTTTAGAAATTAACGAAAGTTCTTAAAAAACCTCAAAAGCCAATTCCAGCGCTTAAAGAGGGAAATAAAATGTTATTAACAAATGGCGAAAAGGCTCAAAAACTTTCTCAGCAGTTCGAGAGTGCCCATAATTTTAGTCTAGGTCTCACTAGTCCAATTGAGGATCAGGTTACACGGAGCTTCGAAGACATTCCCAATCAAGAGAATGTTTTTGACCCTTCGTTGGGAACTAATTTGGATGAAGTGAGATCTATTACTAGAAAATTTAAAAATATGAAAGCCCCGGGTGATGATGGTATTTTCTACATACTTATCAAAAAACTTCCTGAGAGCTCTTTATCCTTTTTGGTTAGTTTATTTAACAAATGTTTTCAATTGGCGTACTTTCCAGATAAATGGAAAAACACCAAAGTTGTTCCAATTTTGAAGCCGGACAAAAATCCAGCTGAGGCTTCTAGTTATCGCCCAATCCGTTTGCTTTCTTCAATAAGCAAACCGTTTGAAAAGATTGTTTTAAATAGAATGTCGGTTCATATTAATGACAATTCTTTTTTTGCTGATGAGCAATTTGGTTTTCGCCATGGGCATTCAACCACCCATCAGTTATTAAGAGTTACGAATTTAATTCGGCTCAACAAATCTGGAGGATATTCGACTGGAGTTGCTCTTCTTGATATAGAGAAAGCATTTGACAGTGTTTGGTAAGGAGGTTTGATTTTAAAATTGATGAATTTTAATTTTCCTCTGTACATCATTAAACTAATACAAAATTATTTATCAGATCGCTCACTGCAGGTAAACTATCAGTATACTGATACGCAGTATCAGTATCAGTAGGGCTGGTGTCCCCCAAGGCAGCATACTGGGGCCCATATTGTATAACATTTTTACTTCTGACTTACCTGATTTACCACCAGGGTGTCAAAAATCTTTGTTTGCAGATGACACAGGTCTCTCGGCCAAAGGGCGAAGCCTTCGTGTCATTTGTAGTAGATTGCAAAAAAGTTTGGATATTTTCTCCACTTACTTGCAAAAATGAAAAATTTCCGAATGCTTCCAAAACTCCCATTTTCCCACATAAGCCGAGAGCTTCTTATTTGAAACCTTCTAGCAGAAATATTGTCACTATGAATGGGGTTCCAATTAATTGGTCTAGCGAAACCGGGTGTTTAAGGGCGGATTGGCCCTGCTAGCTACAATACACAACTGAAGGTTACATTTGAGGGGTCCGCCGTTAGGCATAAGTACCCCAAGCAGCACAAATTTTTTCACTTCTGAAAGAAAGAAGAAATCTTTGCGTATGTACCATCAAATATAACTATCTTGCAAGCTAAAAAGCGCAAGAGGTGGAGCCTACGGAAACATCCTTCGATTGCAGTAAAATTGCAATAATGTTGCAAAATACTACAGCGGAAAAAAAATAAAATAAAAATATAAAACTGGATTCGATTTATGGATCTTGTGATTGATAGTCCTTCACTCTACCACAGCACCATTCAACACTTCGAAGGGACTGCATGTTGACTCACCATAAAACCATACGATTATGAAGTTTTGTACTCAGGTTTCCTGTTACTTGATTGCACCATCACAGGAAAAAATGTGAGTTGTCAAAACGTTGAACGATGCTAAATTAAACATGAAGACACATTCAACTTATCTGCAACTTAATTTGAACAAACAATTAAATTTTGAAAGACGCATTGAAGTTACATGGTGAAAAATATGAAACTGATGATTTTGTTTCGTGTTTGTAACGTGAAGTGCAGTATTCTTTGTTTGTTTGTTTCCAAATGTCAAACAAGTACTGCATTGCAATTTTAATGAAACATTGATCACAATTCGAACGTTTTTGACATCTTGATGCAACTTTTTCGTGCTTTGATGTTTTTCCGACGCCTTTAATGAAACTGAATAGGAACGAGGAGCTTTTAGAAAGATGTTGCATGTGCTACTTGGGACGTTAGGTATAATGGACGTCATTTTATACCTAACGTACTTATGTCTAACGTCTTTATGCCTAACGTACTTGTACTTCCTACTCCCTTTGAGTTTGCAGTAGCCATCGAACAAATAAGTGCAGGGCGTGTTTTAGTTGTCGCTAAAATAATAAAATATCTATTTTGTGTTCGGTGGCTCATGTATTACGCTTTACTCCGGTCGAATCAAGCGCGATCTTCCATAGTTTGTAGTAGCTATCAGGCAAGTAAGTACAGAGTATTGCGCGTCCGTTTGGTCGTCCAAAACGCGAATCTCCTCAGTTTTCATATGCCACCGGGCGTGCATGGTTTAACAGTTTTCTCGTGGCGAGACAGCGATTTAGTGTTTTTCCCATCCCATAGATCGTATCACTTACCGAAGTTACTCCAGATAGATTATCCTTTTACCTAAAAAGATCTCCTATCCCAAGACAATCGTGGAGATACAGAGGTATACTCGGTCTCTAGTAACAACGAGAGTCGGACTAGCAATCTTTCCCTTCCTATATGACCGTAAGGACGTGGCCGCACCGCTATTGACTTTAAATATTTGGGCTCTCGAAACATGTACATTGTTAAAAGCTAGCTGATCCAAAGCCCCATTTATTGTGTTCTCTGTACAATTTCCCAAATTCTAGTCAATCACGGAGTTCTTCTTCTTCTTCTTCTTATTGGCATTACATCCCCACACTGGGACAGAGCCGCCTCGCAGCTTAGTGTTCACTAAGCACTTCCACAGTTATTAATTGCGAGGTTTCTAAGCCAGGTCACCATTTTTTCATTCGTATATCATGAGGCCAGCACGATGATACTTGTATGCCCAGGGAAGTCGAGACAATTTCCAATACGAAAATTGCCTAGACCGGCACCGGGAATCGAACCCAGCCACCCCCAGCATGGTTTTGCTTTGTAGCCGCGCGTCTCACCGCACGGCTAAGGAGGGCCCCACAGTCAATCACGGAGTAGCAACTATGAATTGTGCGATCATAATGCTCATGCTCATGCTCATGCTTCTTTCTTCCTACTTCCTACTTCCTTCTTCCTTTTCCTCTCTTCCTTCTTCCTCCTTTGTTCTTCCTCTTTTCTCCTTCCTTCTTCCTTTTTCTTCCTTACTTCTTCCTACTTCCTATTTTTTTCTTCCTTCCTTCCGCTTTCTTTTTACTTTTTACTTATTCTCTTTTTTCCATTTTTTCTTTTTCCTTCTCTTTTTCTACCTTAATCTTCCTTGATTCTTTCATCCCATTTCTCTCTTCGTTCTTTCTTCACTCATCTTTCCTCTCACTTATCACTTCTTACTTTTCATTTCTCACTTCTCAATTGTCATCCCATTTCTCTCTTCGTTCTTTCTTCACTCATCTTCTTTCTCACTTCTCATTTTTCATTTCTCACTTCTCATTTGTCACTCCTCACTTCTCATTTGTTATTCAGCCTCAGTTCAGGTTCAGTGACCTTCGGTCTAACGGCCTTCAGCCTATTGATCCCGGCTCCTTACCGCACGCATCACTACTCATTTTTTGCCTTTTACACTCCTTATGCCCACTTCTCATTTTCCATTTAACATTTCCCACCTCTGACTTCTTACTTATCTTTTAAACTTCCCAATTTTACGTTTCATTTCACATTCACCTTTTCTTATTGTTTGCTTCTCTTTGCTCTCTTCTCATTTTTCGTCTTCAGCTTTTTCCTCTTTTGCCACTTATATTTATTCGATACGGATTTGACGTCAATTAATGAGTTGTTAGAATTCTTGAGGTCATAATGATGGTCATTCTTGATGGTCATAACAACTCCAAAACTCCTAATGCGCCGCTGAAAACATGTTTGGACTTCAGCTGCCTTTATATCCGTAACCAGATATAGTCTATTAACATGGAAATTCAGTGACCTGTTCAAGCTGACAGGTGCATTTCTAACTGATTTTCTCCAATAAGGAGAGGGATAACATTGGATGACAAATCCAGATTGTTGTTTGTAATCTGGGTTGTGCTCATGCCGCATTTATAGCTCACGATCTTAGAAACTAACGATCTTAGGTGACTGGCGATAGTACCTAAATTGGATTTTTAGATTATTTGGTCACAAATAGAGACTGTTCGTAGCTTTCTCGTCGTCTTGTACATGTCACTTACATATTTTATGTCCAAGGAAGATGAAGTATTAAGCTATTTATACAATCTGATATGTTTATGTCTTCATGAGTGTTTTTCTCTGTTCAAGAAAACATATGGGCTTTTCAGTCGGCAGGATAGCACAGTCGTGCATTGATGCCTCAAATTCTTATGATTAAACTTGTTGGGGCAAATTCCAACACATCTGTTAAAGTGCAAGAATGTTAGCATTTGAAAAAAAAACTTGCATTGAGAAAAACCCTAAACCAAATTACGTGTTTAGAAGTTCATGTTTTTGGTTAATATGATGAACACCGCGATCAGGAAATCATGAGAATTGAAATGGATGGCTTTTTTTTTTCTTGATTGAATTACTCACATACTTTTATCTAGTTCGTTAGCTCTCTATGTTTCTAGGATGCAGTCATACATGATACAGAAAATATTTACATCTTTTAGAAATAATTCATAGTTCTATTATTGTCCATATATCCCATACGAATGATTTACGGATCCTCCAAACACATGCGACACGATAATTACGACACGATTCTTACGCATGGCGACTGCGATACTGTTGCCGTTGGTATGGAAGCGTAAATGGAATGTTGGCTCCAGCGACCCAACGATTGAATCGCGACGACTAGTTGTCGCCGTCACAGCGATGAAATCGCTTAGATCTGAGGGAGCCTTTATTCCGCAAATTTATACAAGGCAATTATTTTGGACTGGAGATCAATTGACCATGATCAACCATGCGTCTCCATATGCTCGTATGCTTAGTGATTATACAAATTTCAAATATTCCGGTTGGCTAAAAAAAATGTTGATTGCACCGAAATACGAATTTTTATGACAAAGAGCGATACACTTTAGTAAAAATATGCTACAAATATATTTTTCTCAGTTCGAATATAATAATACATTTATTGAAAAAGAGCCGTCATGAATAATTCACTTCTTCCTTTTCTGTATATCATCGCAATAAAATTTAAATTTCGTCTTCAGTCATTTCAATATAAACCTTCCCGTACTTCCCGCATTGAAAATTTCAATTTGTTTCAAAAAAACCGCATTCTTTCCGTGCCCATTTCTGCATTCCCAAAACTCAAACAAATGTTGCTATTTGAGGAAAAATCCGCAATGCTTCAAAGTACTCCAGCTGAAAAGCTGATGCGGGGTGGTGGTTGGTTTGCGCGTTACTTCAATCACGTGCTGCACTTCCAGAAAGCAGTCAGTGTGCTGCTCGGCTCTCTCGAATACATCAAACGTCGACGACCTGCTCCTTCGCCTCCGGTTTGCATCCAACCTGCAGGACCCTACACCGCGTAGTTACTCCAGCCACTAAAAACTGTCCCGATACAGAAAAAATGTGTCGGATTTCTGCCTTCGACAGTTTCTGCATACTGGAGCGAAATCATAATTTTGATGCATCGAAGCTGAAGCGTTTTACCCAAAACAATTTACCGAAATCACCGAAAGTGCAAAACGTAGAGATATTTTCCACGAAATAAGATTCTGCTCCAGTGTGTTGCAGTTTGTTCGGTTGTTTGCTGGCGAATTCCACAAATAGTGCACAGTTTGCGCGTTCAGCTTTTGTTCGGATTGGTGCTGAGGCACACTGACTGACTGACTGCAGCGCAGCAGTTAGTTGATTCTTTCTCATCGCTGTAATTGGGGGTGGTGCGGTAGAATCCAAGAAGGACTGCTGCAACCCCTACTCGATTTGATGGGAATGAACGAGCAAACATTCCTCCCTTTTTTCGCGTTCTTCTGATTGCAGTATTTTTGAGAGCGCCAAATGAAAATTGCCTGCAGCCATCGAATCATCATAATAGGTATATAATAGCGATTGGGAGTCAGAGGACTGGCAGCTGCAATAATGAAAATAGTAAAAATAGCTGGATGATGGGTTCTGGGTCTGGGTCGACCAAAGGGTTGAGTGATTTTGCTTCTCGGTCGTCCCTCCGATGGGTGGATGATCCGATTCAGCGATGAAATACAATTTTTACGGGTCAACGACTGGCTTTCCGCAGGGAGGTCAAATTTCATCTGCGGATGAAAATAGCCACTTGGACAACTGATACGTGAGTGTTGTGGGTACGAAAATAATGAAAATTGGCTGCATTAAAGTGTCATCTATCGAACGAGATGATTGTGCTTGTGATGTTTTATATATAGAAGTACTATCAAGTACTATGTTAATTGATGCGGCCGCTCCATTAATCAAGAAGACGATGGCCACAAAATGTGGAAGTATTGTATACCGATGGGAATATGCATTTGTATGTTATCATTGGATTATAATTTAGGAAAAAGAAAGTAATTTGTCTCGTGTCCTATGCTTTTGCATTGAATGCCTCAGATTTTGCACTCAAAACTGTGTATCGAATGAAACATAGACCGACAGAGATTATGTGTCATTAATATTTATAAAAATCATGTCGTACAAAAGTTTGGGAAGTCCTATTATGAAGGATTGCCTGCGGTACGAGTGTATTGGCAATTCCACAATAGCTCAAACCTTAGAATCACAACTTGCACGGTACGGTAACTTTCCACTTTATCATAATTCCAACGTTCATAAATTTTCCGGAAAACTTTCCGCCAAGTCGGATTGAACGAAAACTTTCGCTCACATTCACTCACACACACAATTTCCGTCGGCGTTTTTATTCAACCCAAAAGCAAAACGAATCCCAACAAAAGCTCAAATCCATGCGCGCATTGTCTTTGCCATACACACATACCGTCCTATCTCTCTGGTTCTTTCATTGAAATGCAATGGAAAATATTGGTTTGAAACGAATTCCAGACATCTCTCCGGGAGAGATCTATTTTCGCTACCCAACTCTCCGCTTTCCCAGCCCCTTGCAATTATCTTCGGGTATTCTTCTGGATAGGCCAACACGCCAACAAGCAACAAGAAATTTATAAATGTGGAAAAATTGTGGACGGTTTTCCGCCAGAAAGTTGCAAAAACAATGCGCGATAGTCACGAGAGCTGGCGCAGAGGATGGGGGTTTCGCTGCGAGAATGATGTAGTACTTAAAAGTTTTCTCCGGAGTTGACGAAAACTCATCAAAATCAAATTACGTATGGATGATGCGGAGATTTCTGGAGGGCGATGGTTTTTTTTTTTTTGCTAAACGGGAGATTAAGAAATGACAGGCAAACCACAGGAACGCAATTTTGCTGCTTCTTTAAGGCCGTCAAATTTACATGTCGTATGTCAATGCGTGGCTGGAATCTTTTGAGCGATGATACCGACAACCTTTTGCGCCGTAATGGTGTCATGGTTGCGTGAAAATGGCAAAGCAATTTATATTTTTTAATATGATAAGACTCCGAAGAACTCGTTCCAGACTTAACTACAGGAAGACTCCTTCATTAAGGTTTAACATAACAGTTGGTCTAAATATATACCAACTTTTATGTTAAACTGTTTGTTAAAAATCATTAAAAAAAATATAAAAAGGAACATTTGTTTTCATTTCCATGATTGTGACAGAATCAACATGGAATATATGAAATGAACAACCGGAACAGTTACCTCATCATTTTTGTCTCCATATCTTTAGTAAAATGTCGCTTTAGAATCTTAGGTACATTACTGCTCCGCCTTAAAGTCGACCCGATGTCATTACTCTTAACCAACGTAGCATTTTGCTATACAACACTTACCGGATGCTCATAATTTTTGGTTGGCTGGTGGCAATCCTTCGGTCGGCGTAGAAAGTGTACATTAGACGTAGACAGCAATCACGAGAAAATCCAATATATTATGTATACTACACATATAGCGATACTCTCGACGCGTGGGTAAAAGCTTTTGCACGTGATCCTTAAGAGCTTTTAACTGCCACGGGTTTATGACCTTTTTTCACAGGATGTCCGTTGGATGATTATACCAAGAACTGAGAGTAATAAAAAGTGTTGACGTCTAGTGATCTTCTATTAAGGGCACTGTTTAAAAGTGTTATACCATATTTTGGAACCTTTTACGCTTGAATGCTTCAATAGCTTAGGTCAAGGCCTCACGAATAACACTTTTTTACCTGAATTTATTAAGGCCTTATAATGGATTATGGCAGCAATCGACAGTGCTTATCAATCAGTTTTATTGACGCACTTATATTACAGCGTTATTAATCTTTGCATCCCCAACCTTTTCTGCACAACCAAATTTCGATGGTCTTTTTGCACTAACTCATTCAATTTTTGATCAATTATTTTGAAATTTCCAGACGTAAACAAGAATCAATCATGGTTTAAGAGGCTCGATCGATTGGACATGTCGGATCAACGGTTCCGCATTTATACGGGTGATTGTTTAGGACATTTTTGACTTTTTTTGTTTGTTATTCATACTTGTACCGTGAAGAAAACTTAATTGCGATGCTTCTTTTTTCATCGTTACTACAGCTGCGTAAATTGCATATTCTAAATTGTGCACGTTTATCGAAATTCGAAGTTCGAAGTGCACCGTTTGACCAAAGACCAAACGGCCGAATGCCACGTCATTTGGCCGAATCGGACATTTGGCCGAATAGGACATTAGGCTAAATAGGACATTTGGCCGAATAGAATATTTGTATTACAGACGTCTCACTTCTCACTGTAAAAAGTGAGTAGTGCGAAATGAGAAGTAAGATATCTCACTACTTACTTTTCACAGTGAAGTGATGTGAGACGTCTCACTGCTCATTCCTCATTTCTCACTTTTCACTGTAAAAAGTGCAAAATCAGGAGAGACATCTGAAATCCAAATGTCCTTTTTGGCCAAATTTCCTATTCAGCCAAATGTCCTATTCGTTTAAATGTCGTATTCGGCCAAATGTCTTATGCTGTTGGATACTGTTTTGCCGAAAAACATTTTGCGGATTTTTTTTGCTATTCGACATTCCGAGGAATGTAAAGCCCAGATCATTTAGAAATGAGGCACTTTTACGTATATTTTTAAACCTTTCGTTCAATCAAAAAACTTTTCAAAAATGGAACAAGGCTTATATTATTTTATTTCTTATAAATAATTGAATTAAATCTCACATCGTTATTTCGAAGAAATACTCGCACTTTTCTGTTGATGCCGCTTGTCAGTCGGCGCGCACCTTTAGTCATGATTTTGGCATAATTTTGTCCACCAATTCTTCATTTGACCAATGTCACTGATGACTGCTCCTTTGTCTCCAGCTTCTGGTTAATTATCACCCAAAATTTCTCTATTGGTTGGAGCTGAGGACAATTTGATGGATTTAGATTTTTAGGATAAACTGAAATCCACTATTGTTGAACTATTGCAGCACTTCCTAGATACAATGGCAGCTGGCTAAATTCAATGAAACAACGAGTTAACCCCACGAAAAAATTCACAAAAAATCTAAGAAAATTCAGGTGCTATTTAAAAAGCTGTGAAAGTTCGGGTTAACCGAGGAATTGATGAATTCCAACCGTGTAAAAAAAAAACCTGGGTGTATTGTACATCGTCTTTAACTTATAAATTGCACAGACTGATTGTTTGTCTAAATCCTATTTTTTAAAATTAATTTGCTAACATTAAAGTCGAATAAACAACACACTTCGTTGAATTGTTTGTTTGTCTGCAGCATAAGTCTAATGGATTATTTTGACCGTACACACTTAATTTTTTTTACCGGGATCTCAGCAAAATGTTGAACTTTTACCGAGAATCGCACAGCCGTGCCCCAGCAAACATGTTTTTTGCCGAGATTGCTGTCAAAATTGCTGACAATCAGCAAATAATTTGCCGAAAATCAGCTAACAAACGCTATTTTTACCGGAATATCAGTTGTTTATTTTGCTGGCGCACGGCTGTGCGGATTTTTGCCGAGCTGCAGAAATAAAAACTGAGTGTGTAATGTGTGCGTTGGCCATGGATCCTTGTTTTATGATTGAATTCCTTCCCGAGTAGCACACTTGTCACATACTAGTCACTGTGACTCCTATGCAACCAAATCCAGTCACATTAGAGTTCCTGCAACCAAATCGAGCTGAATTGTGCTACTAGGGTTAGCGTGCTCATTTTACTACTTATTCCCCAATAAGGCGAAAGGAGTTAATCCAACATTCTTTGAGAGAACGCGTCTGCCCGGTATAAGGCGAAGGGACGAGTAACGCCTATTTAAATGGATGCATCTGCCCGGTATAAGGCGAAAGGAGTTGATAAAGCATTCTTTTAAAGAACGCATCAGCCCGGTATAAGGCGAAGGCAACGGTAATGTTTTCTTTAAATTTATGCCTCTGTCTGTCATAAAGCGATGGTATGATCTGCTCATTATAAGATTAAAGGATGAGATAAAGCGGTCTTTAAAAGAACGAGTCTGCTCGACATATGGTGAAGGAAGGGAAAATGCCTTCTTTGAATGAATGCGTCTGCCCGGTATAAGGCGAAAGAAGTTGATAGAGCCTTCTTTAAAAGAATGCATCTGCCGGGTATAAGGCGAAGGAAGGGGTAATGCTTCTATAAATGGATGCACATGCTCGGTATTAGGGGTTCCATTCCCGGAAACGATTTCCCGGGAAATCAATTTTCCCGGATTCCCGATTCCTGGGATGCATACTTTAGTTTCCCGAATTTCCCGGGAAATTAATAATTTAAAGTATTTACCAATTTTTGGAGTTGACTGTGATCTATGGTTAAAGTACTTGGAAATCCTTTTCTTGTTTTGCAAATTTGATGAGGGAGTATCAATTATATTTTTGACTAACATCTTCTCACTGTTCCCATAATGAAATTTCTATTTAATAGCATATTTCGCTTTCAAAATAGGTTACTCCCCATACCATAAAAAAAAGTTTTTATCTGTAGATGCTACAGTATTGTACGATTCAACCCTAATGCGTGTTGAAGGGAGCCGAAGCAAAGCATAAGTTTCCATCGGTCGTTTATTTTTTTGGGCCTTCGAAGTAGAATTAAAAATCTAGTATTTAATGAAATTTCTCAATAGCAAGAACAAAGTTATTTAATTGTGCAGATAAATTGTGCAGATATTTAAGCAAGGGCAGGGACGGCTTTGGTAGGTTTATTTTTAAGACTTTCAATACTTTTTAATTCAAACCCCGATACGTGTTCCAAACAGACTCATGTTCCGAGCACTCGTTATTGTTTTGAGATATGTCTTTCTTTTTCTAAATTATAATGAACAATTGAGAATTTACTGTCTGGAAATGTCAGAGTACAAATGTTTATATTTTAGGTATTTACTATATGGTCATGACAACAGTCTAATAACAAAAACGCGTCAAACTTATGAAATTTTATGCGTTTCTGGTACTGCTCGGAATTTCAAACAAAGTTTGACAGAAAGAATCATTTAATGTTGCATGGTACAAAAGTCATTCGGTGAAAATGAATTCCGTGAAATAGTTTTCGGTGAAATGTCATACAATCGTCCTCTGCAGTCAAATATCCTTTTCGGCCAAAATTTTGTGTTCTATTATATGTTATATGTTCTATATGTTATATGTCCTATTATTATATGTTCTATTATATATAAATTTAATGTTCTATTCAGCTAAATGTACTATTCGGCTAAATGTCCTATTCGGCCAAATGTCTTATTTGGCCAAATGTCCTATTCGGCAAAATGTCCCATTCGGGCAAATGTCCTATTAGGCCAAATGTCCTCTTCGGCCAAATGTCCTAGTCGGCCAAATAACTTATTCGGCCGAATGGCCTATTCGGCCCACGATTCGGCCAAAAGTCCTATTCGGCTAAAGGACCTTTTCGACCAAGTGAATTTCGGCGTAATGGTTTGTTCGACTTAGTGGCATTCGGCACGTTATCGTCATTTAATCGAACGGATTATACAACCGACAGGTAATTTGACCGAAAGACCGCGTGATCGAACAGGTCATAAGAACAAACATGCCATTTGGTCGAAAATGTTATTTGATCAAAAATGTAATACCGAACTGGTCTTGCAATCGAAAGAGTCGTTTGGCCGAACAGGTCACAAGATTATCCAGCTTTCCACGCTTGCCATAATGGCGAATGCTATAAAAATAATGACATTAACTGTCTCCCGACACTGATCTGAAATATTCGTCTAAACAATTGATGATGTTCTTTTATTGAGGAGTTATAAGTGAGTAATGGGGAGTAAGAAGTGAGACGTCTCACTTCGCACTTCTCACTCCACATTTCTCCCTACCCAATTCTCACTGTGAAAAGTGAGTAGGACGAAATCAGAAGTGAGACGACTCACTTCCACTTTTCACACTGAGAAGAGAAAAAAGAGAAGTAAGAAGTAAGACGTCTTTTTTCTCATTTCGCACTAATCATTTCTCACTTCTCATTAGAAGTGTGAGGTGAATAGTGAGACGTCTTACTTCTCACTTCACACCACTTACTTTTCACAGTGAGAAGTGAGAAATAATTAGTGAAAGTGAGAAGTGAGACGTCACACTTCTCACTTTCACTAATCATTTCTCATTTCTCACTTCCCACTGCGAAAAGAGAGCAGTGCGATGTAGGAAGTGAGACGTCTCACTTCTCACTAATCATTTGTCACTTCTCACTTCTCTGTGTGAAAAGTAAGAAGTGCAAAGTGAGTAGTGAGACGTCTCACTTATCACTGTGAGTGTGAGTGGTGCGAAGTGAGAATTAAGGCGTCTGTGCTCTTTTACCTGTAATAAGTAGAAGTGAGAAATGGTTAGTGAGAAGTGAAACATATCTCTTCCAACTTCTAACTTCTCACTTATCACTTCTCACAGTGAAAAATGGAAAGACCGAAGTAAGAAGGGAGACGCCTTTCTTCACACTCATCATTTCTAGTTTGTTATTTCTCACTTTTTCAGTGAGAAGTGAGTAATAATTATTGAGAAATGAAAAGTAGACGTCAAATGACCTATTTGGCCAAATAACATATTCGGTCAAAGGACTTGTTCTGCTAAATGACCTGTTCGGCCAAATTAGAGAAAGTGGGGTTTCACATTTTGCAAACCCGATCCGATTTGTGAATTTCCTTCAAGCCCGGACCCGGCACGTACCCGGAATAAAAAATCTTATAAAACCCGAGCCCGATTTGTAAATTGCCTTCAAACCTGGACTCGGTCCGAACTCGGAAAAAAAAATCTTATAAAATACGAACCCGACCCGTACCTGAGAATTTTTGCATTCGTGAGCCCGTATCCGACCCGAACCCGACATAATATAATTATTTAAACTCGAGCTGTACCCGAACTAAAGTTTTGCCAGGAGAATGCATTGAGGTTTTGTGGTTCTCTTTAAATCGAAAAGGATGTAAGCTCAAACAACGAACTAGCCTCACAATCAACAAAACTGAATAAAATAATATTCAGTATTTTATTTTTTAATCCCATTCCCGACCCGGAACCGATTTTGTTGACCTTTGGCTTTGACCTATTCGGCCAAATGACCAATTCGGCCAAACGACCCTTCCCCACATAAGAGGTGCCCATGCAGTGTTAACATTATTCAGAGAGCTTCATTATTTTTAAATCTCATATGTATCTAATTACTTAACACGTTTTTTACTTGTCTCTTTTCCAGGTTAGACCATCGAAGGACGATATGTAGCCGATAAAGATATATTTGCATCCCCTATAAAAAAGAAGAAAAAACAGAGCAAATATTTTTTTCGAAAGAGGTGCGATACACTAGAGGGTGGTGAGGACCGCAATATTGTTATTGGTCAGTATTCAATTGATTAAGCTTTTTATCTATCTAAACATAGCTAAAATCGTATGTGAGTAAGTCGAGATGTCGCGGAAAACAACCGTCACCATTCTTCGTAACATAGAAGACTTATCCGATTTATTATAGAACAAAAATATGTCCATTTCTATCACATTGCTCAACAGAAGAAGAGGAACTTACTTTACTACTTACTAAATTCCACTGCGTATATTCATTAAATCTCAAACTGGATCTACTTTTATCTTCTTGCGCCATATAGGGGAACTGTTCCGATCTCCATCTCATCGCAAAACAAAGAAATACGGCACCAAATTCGTCGCTTCTTTTTGTCAACATGCGTGCTCACTGCTGAAAAAATCACAAAAATAATGAACAAACCAAATTCCTTTCCATTGCTTTGTTTTTGATGGGATGGAAATAGGAGCTATGAGATGAAGTGGCGAACCGTTCCCCTAAGTATATTTTTTCTTATGGTTGAAACGAAGGTGATCTAATGTGTCAAATAATCCAAACCGCCATCAGGTTGAGAATGTTGGCCACTATTACCCAGTTTATTTTGAGGTATACGCGATTCTATCGCTTGGCGACTGCAATTATGTCCCTTTGGTATGGAAACGTAAATAGAACATTACCTGCAGCGACCCAACGATAGAATCGCGGCGACTAGTTGTCGTCGTTGCGGTGATGAAATCGCTTAGGTCTGGGGGAGCATTTAATGTGACACGGGAAGCATGAACAATCATCAAATCGTCATCATTGAATGCTGACCTTTTTTCCTACAACAAATATGATTTTGCAAAAGTATCCCCGGCGCGTGCTTACTCGCAATCTACATGCTGATACATTTACAGTTACATCAAATAATTAAAAACCGAAATACGCCGCTCCAAAATTACGAGGCGACAATGCTAGAAAGAGACAAAAGATAGGAAAAATAACACGGTGTGTAGTGCCTTCCCGAGTCACCTTAAGCATTCCAAGAAACCCCATTGAAACCGAAGAATGGGAGACTACCATACCCAAAATTCCTAACCAGCTGTCAATTTGTTCCCGCTACTAACCCCCCCAACCCCCCACCCCCTTGTGTCCAGCGGCTGCTAAGTGATGAACTTGTACTAAGTTTAGAAAATAACTTAAATAAAGTGAATAAATAAAATCCAGGTTAAATAAATGAAATTCTAAATAAATTCTTTTTGGAACCATTTACCTCTTCTTTGTTAAATCACGTTGTCTGCACCAGTTCCTGCATACAACATTATATTTTTCTACAACTGACGATAATAAAACCTTCACGAGCAGTAAAGCAGTTATTATCTACTATGTTGCGTAGCAGACTGATTTTTTTTTTTGCAATTCCAAATTAAATATGTTGGTACTGCGATGAGAACAAAAACCAAAAGTGATCCAGACAAATGAGCTTCGACAAGACACATTACATCGTTTTCAGATCGTTGTTATGCCTCAATATCTATCATAGCTGAGCGAAGTAATGTAAATTTAAAGTTCAAAATTTAAGTTTGGGTTACAAGTAAATAAGAATAACTCAAATATCACACAGGCTCTAGTTCTAATAGCTGATACTTAACTGGTAATGAAGCTCTTCCCTTCCTATTCCGCAGAATATAATCCTCTCAATGCAAAGTTACATGTGGTTTGGAGCTAGATGAATGTTGTGGGTACAGTCGGTGCCATGCCTAAAGCAATAGCAGTCTATTATTACAGGCTTCATTTCCGAGTTAAGCGCTCCAACCGAAACCGGAGGGCTCAGGTGGTGCGAACTAATTCTGTTATATGTACCTTCGGCTTCGAAAGAGTAGTTGAGCTGCTGCTGCTGCTGATGATGATGGTGATGACGATGACGATAGTGGTATAATGGCATCAAGCAAATATACAGAATGTTTCAACATCACCATTATTATTCTGCGCTTTGTCAACCGGCAAAGTTCGTATGGTGGGAGAAATGATAGAACCGCCACGGTACGGATGAAGCGACGATTCAAATGCAAGGATTTACATACATTAAAGTCTAGTTATACGAATACGAATGCTTTTTGTCGAGCTTTTAGGGTAGGGTAGATTAGTGCAAGGGATGAATCCTGCTTGCGATTGCAAGCTCGCTGCTCTAGACTACGCTCAGCGAGCGAACGAAGATGACGGTTTCATCCATGGTAACACTTGAGACGAAGTGGGTAACTAAGTTCCTCCGTTTGTCAAGATGAATGAGGCTGGAATAATACGAAACAGAGATCCATTTTACTGTGTGATTCTGCTTTTGAATTTGCAAATCCACATCATGTTTCAGCTTTATTTAATACAAAGCAAAAAAAAAATCACATTTTATTTTCAACTGCAGGTTTTTGTCCGCCGACCGACGTGAGGCAGAAAATGGAGCAAAATTTATTTACGTTTCTCTGAAACCCACGTCAAAAGCAGAAGCACACGTCACTCAACGACTGTAATCAGATAAATGGGAGATGGAGAATTATTCCTTTTATTAAAAATCTGAGAATGAAACGAGCGAATTGAAATTATATTTCACAATTACCTTTCTGCTGGGTAGTTCGAGGAAGAAAAAGCAGAAGTAAATGAATCGAAAAAAAGGGAAAATCATAACATTAATTAGCGAAATGAGACCGGCAAAGTGCTTTGAAATTTGAAAAGATGTTGAAATCGCAGGTCGAGTGGAAGAACTACATTTTTCTTCCACTTCATAACTAGTTGTGCTCCGGGTGCCCTTAGTTCAATGGAATGAAAGCACGGTAGCGTGCTTTGTCTACATTTAATGCTTTTTTTTAACTACACAGAGCTTCAGAAGAATGTGCATCTGCTCCGGGATGGAAATTCCTTGGAGACAAAGTTGTACAGCAGTACCCGGAGTTTTTTGTTGCAATGGAATGTCACTTTCAGCTGGTGCTCACAAAACTGCTGTTGCAGGTCAGCATCAAGTCAAGGTATGTCAGTTGGATAAATACAAGCTGTTAGAATCACAGAAAATCCTGTTTCCCTATGTTCTATAAAATGATGGTCACATTACTGGTCAGTTAGGATAAAACCAGGAGAGATCTGATTTACCCAACGGTCGTATCCATTGCTATTGTACAATACTTTGTAATTGTACTCTATGTTGGGATTCAAACTGGTTCGTTTTTTTTTTCAAGTCATATTATTTAAATTTTATGCATTTGCATTATGATCATCGCGAAGGTAAATGTATTGAATGCATGCAATGTATGTTTTTCTGTTATCACAGCATAGCAAATCTTCGCTAGTTTCAATGAAATTACCCAAGGATTGAATCCAGAGAGGCATGAAAAGAGTCTTTACTCATCATCTCCTACATACACTCATGTTATGTAACACAAAGCATTGACTTAATCCGGGTAACTTTTAATGAGAGAATCACGTCCACCATCGCACAATGGTGCACTACACGAAACTGCAAGACCTTGTTTTATCTCAATGCCTCATATTTGTTATGTAATTCGTCAAGTTCGGAATAACAAATAATCGACAAAACATACCACATTTGAGCTCGAATTTTACCAAAAATCTTGTTATGCGAGCTCTGTGTACTGTACGATGTTGGGAATTGAGATCTTGGTTCAATCAAAGTTAATTGCCTATTTCCGGGAATTAATCCACCCGACTTGGACATTAATTTACAATGTTCTGAAAACTCATATGTGAATATGTACATTAGGTTTAAGATAATGATTTGAAAAATGAAAAAATATAATGATTTGAAATGAAATGATGATATGGAAATGCTAATATCATCTTCCAAACTTGGACGTACATGTTCATGATAGCATTAGAGGCGAAAGTATAGAATTGATAGTTCCGTTAGGATACGGCAGGCATGAAGAATGTTTTTATAGAAGTCGATTTGAAAGCGAGCGGAGGGCAATATTTGTGATGGCACATATCGCACGACCTTCCTTCTGCCAAGCTCCCGTATGAAGGGGGAGGGAAGAATATCAGTGTGGAATCTGATATATCTCCACTGGCAGAAAAAAAGGTGGTTTGACTTGCTCATATGCCATCGCGTGCGGAAGGGATTTGCTATCGACGAGTACTGTCTCCAAATTTCTAATATGACATCAGCATTTAGTCGAATAGGATTTTTATTGCACAGTTCTGTTTTCTCATTGCGTCCGTCTCGTCGCAACCAACTTGGCTGCCTCGGAGAGAACAAAGCAGAGAAAGGCACTGCTGCTGTACCGTCGACCAATAACAGCTGAATTGATGGATGCCCCCACCAAGGGTAGTACACTAAATTAATGATTTCGTGTGTGTTACTTCTACGTGAAGTTAAACGATTTACAATGATATGGAAATGCTATCATGAACATGTACGTCCAAGTTTGGAAGATGATATTAGCATTTCCATATCATTGTAAATCGTTTAACTTCACGTAGAAGTAACACACACGAAATCATTAATTTAATGAAATGATGTTCGTGACTCGAACCCACGACCCTCAGTACACTAGACTGGTGCTTTAACCAACTAAGCTACGAAGAACATCCGTCGGCCTTCGTAACCTAGTGGCTACTGAATGAGCTCGAGATTCCCAAATTGGACGCATAGTCAAATCATTCGCAATACATTTGTCAAGCCAACACTTGTGTATAGTACACGTTCACATTAGATTGAGATCTTGCTGATTTTACCTCACATTCACATATTCCTCGAATTGCTGACTTATAACCTCACATTAGGGGCCCTCCTTAGCCGTGCGGTAAGACGCGCGGCTACAAAGCAAGACCATGCTGAGGGTGGCTGGGTTCGATTCCCGGTGCCGGTCTAGGCAATTTTCGGATTGGAAATTGTCTCGACTTCCCTGGGCATAAAAGTATCACCATGTTAGCCTCATGATATACGAATGCAAAAATGGTAACTTGGCTTAGAAACCTCGCAGTTAATAACTGTGGAAGTGCTTAATGAACACTAAGCTGCGAGGCGGCTCTGTCCCAGTGTGGGGATGTAATGCCATTAAGAAGAAGAAGAACCTCACATTACTAGTTTGATTTAGAATTTTCCAGGGAATCGAGTGGAGTTATTTTTGTCCACCGCACGGCTAAAAAAGCTAAAATATTGCTCAAAAGTTTTATTATTTTCTAACTATTACCCGAAAAGCCAAGGTCTTCCGGAAAGCAGAACAAAAAGGGGGCATTAGAGTAAAACAAGGTCTTGCAACTTCGTGCAGTGAACTCAACAACTTTTGCACAATTACTCAGAAAGTTCAGAGATTTGGGTCAAAATTTCAGTGCAATCCGCCCGTACCGAACAGAGATATTGAATTGATTCGGTTTAATGGGCAATTATTTTCCCATTGTGCAATGGTGGACTTCTTCAAAAGTAGGCGCTTACCTGGATTAAGGCAATGGTGGATGTGATCCCTTCTTAAAAAGTAGGTGTTTGTCCGACATCAAGCAACGGGAATTAAGATTCTTCTTTTGGATGCAGGTCTTTGCCTGGAATATGTGAATGGTTGAACTAAATTTGTTAGCATAAAGTATACAGAAAAGCTAGAATAGATCCATTTCAAAGGGCCTAAGAACCACAGGAATGAAAAATAACTAATTACGAATTTATTAGGGTTCATACACGCGATACAGACTAGTGTCAAACTAATTCGTTGCATGGTAGCGAAATAGCAGTGAGAAATATACTATAGTAGGTATTTTGCAATTATAAAAATAACCTCAAATTAATCAGTGTTTCTCCAACCTGTTTTAGGAATTTTGTAATTTTGTGAAAAATACATCAAATGATCCTTTCCTTCTCACAGTTCCAAATTATGCCAAATGTCCGCTATGTAAAATTACGTTTATGCCAAATGATGTTATATCAAATTGCGTTATGTCAAATGACCCAGACCCCAACTGTAGTAGGCTGCGATGAATAATTCTATAATTAACGAGGCTATGACTAAGACAACGACAAAGACAATGACATTCTGAAATAAAGATTGATAAAGAGCACATCGATGTCTTGTTACTCCTTCACCAACCACTTCTTCTTCTTCTTATTGACATTACATCCCCATACTGGGACAGAGCCGCCTCGCAGCTTAGTGTTTGTTCGGACGGTCGGATTTTAACCGAAACCGTTTTGAGAATCAACCTTTGAAAGGATGATCAAACTGTGGAAGTTTGATTTAAATTTAAGTTTGTGGGTTGTTTTACAATTTTTAACAAATATAATCTTGTTTGTAACATTTCTACTCACAATGGTAGTTTGTTCTTCTCCTTTAACTTCCGTCTCAATCGTCCACGTAGACTTGTCTATTAATTTATTTAATTCTTTATTTATTTTGTCTAGTCTCTTTTTAGCGTGTACTATATTTTACCTGCCTGTTCTACTCGCTTTCTGTGTCGTTCGTCTAATTGTCGTCTAAAAGTCCGTGGGCTGTCTTCGATAGTTTGAGCACCACTGTACTGTCCTGCGTCAGCTGTTCATAATGGTGCAATTAACTATATGTTTATTTTCGCACTTCAACCTACTTACAGTGTACTTAATTGTTATCTGCTGACCAAATTCCACGTAATTCACTCTACCTCAAATACAAACTAGATTTATTCACCGTTCAACTTTCCTCTTGCAATACAATTTTCTTCGTTTCGCTACTAATTCTATTTACTCAACTTCGACCATTTGTTTATATTTTCCCTTTTTCCCCTTTAATATATATGTTTCTCCCTCGCTTTAATTTTATCACTCACTCTCACCATCATATCAGCTGTGAACTGACATTTGCCTAATCGGCCAAATATTGGTTGTGATGCGGCTGCGTCTGGGCAGGGTTGCCAGAACAGTGTTCATTAAGCACTTCCACAGTTATTAACTGCGAGGTTTCTAAGCCAAGTTACCATTTTTGCATTTGTATATCATGAGGCTAACACGATGATACTTTTATGCCCAAGGAAGTCGAGACAATTTCCAATCCGAAAATTGCCTAGACCGGCACCGGGAATCGAACCCAGCCACCCTCAGCATGGTCTTGCTTTGTAGCCGCGCGTCTTACCGCACGGCCAAGGATTGCCCTCACCATCCACCTTTTCTTCAAATGATCCATTTGCCCTGTAGATGGCAAGAGAGAATATGACTCCTTCTTTCAATTCAGACATTTTCTTTGTTCAAGGCGAGGGGAGATATGGTCCATTCTTTTGAAAAAATATTTTTCAGAACGCATGAGCGAATAAGATTTCTTTAACACTGCAAAAATCGTGGATCGGCAACTTTGCCCCGATATATCTTAGGTGTATTTAGTTCCATTGTCATGATTCTTTCCAGATACAATATCTAGGGTACCAGGATTCCGTTAGCGACTACAGATCGTAAATCCGTACATTGGCCGCTGAGAACCAGCCGGAATATTCCGTTACACGTTTTTTGCAGCACTTACAAGTCGTAATATAATGCTTGCAAGACGTACCGCACTGCTTGTATGAAAGCCGTTCGAATTGAAACCAACAAACATTTTATGTCAAATGAAAATTAACATTATGACTAATCAATAGTTTGTTTTATCTGTCTTTCTTGAAATCCAGTTTGTGATAAATGAGCAAGAAAAAGAAATTATTTTCTTATACCGAGAAAACGGGATCAGAACTTGGGAGATTTATGCAGTTGATAAGATTATGGTCACTGGGGGAAACGAAGTTGGATCGAGGCGCAAGTGCGCTAACTGCAACCTGAACTGATAAAGTATTGACGATATATCAAATTTTGAAATTTAGGAATTTAAAATTCAGGATTTGTTTAGGGATTTATTTATTATGAGGGTTAATCGATAAGCTAGAGCTATTATTTGTGTAGTGCAAGTCTTCTAAAATAGCAGTGTTTCCAAAGTCCTTAATCGTCCAAACTAAATGTTTAAATTAATTACTAGAAGCCCTCCCTACATGAAAAACGGCAAACCAAAAAAACGAAAAACGGTAGACAGTTTCACCCTTGAAAAAGGCCAAAATAAACGGCCGAAACGTCGGGCAAAACAAAACACATCATTTTGAATACATACAAGACTGAGAAAGCCAAAAAAATTCAAAGTATTTATTTGACAATCAACAGATTGAAAGGGTACGCTAGAGTACGAACAAGTATGAAGCGACAGAATGTGAACGGGAGTCATACATACCATCTATTGAATAGCACACAATCGATGCGTGAACCTTCTTACCTAACGTCCTGGTTGTAGGCGGCGACGAATTTAAAAACTAGGGAACTTAGAGATTTATGAATTTAGGAATTCAGGAATCAGGGAATTCACGATTTTAGAAATTTTGAAATTTGGGAGTTTAGCATATTATGAAATTAGGGATTCAGGTATTTATGAATTTAGGCATTCAGGAATTTGGGAGTTTAGGAATTTGTGAGCTTAGGAATTTAAGAATCGGGAATTCAGAAATCCTCGTTGAATACCTTCTAGAGTTCTTCCAGAAACCCATCGTGGAGATCTTCCAGGATTCCATTAAGGAGAATCCCACAGAAATTACTCCTAAAGTTCTTATATGAATTCTTCCTGGAGTCCAACCAGGAATTCCTCCTGGATTTTCTGAAGGAACTATACTAAGATACTTTAAAGAGTTTCTACTAAATTCCTTCTGCATTTCATCCACAAATATGTCCAGAAGCTCAACCAGAAATTCCTCCCGAGGAGCCCATAGCAATTTCTCCTGCAGTTCCTGCACAATTCCACTTTGAAGTTCTTCCACAAATGTGTCTTCTTTTAGGAGTTTCTTCTCCACCAGAAAGTTCCTTCAGACCCTTCAAGAATGTCTCCTGAGGAAGTTCCACAAGCATATCTTTTTTGATTTACTCCTGAAATGGCTCCGGAAATTTCCCAAATTTAAACTATCGCTGTTGAATGAATATTTTTAAAACATTTGTCACTGAAAGTTGTAACCGACGAGAGTTATTTCAAGAATTCCTGGTAGAAGAATTTCTGGAAGAACCCCAGGTAAAATTCCTGGAGGAACTCCCAGAAAAAAACCTGTAAAAACTTAACAACGAAACCCTGGAAAAGCTCTTGAAAAATCAAAGGAAAAATATTTGGAAGGATTACAGGAGGATTTACAGGAGTAATTTCTGGAGGAGCTTCAAAAAGAATATTTAAAATTCATCTTGAATTCCCCCAGGAATTCATCCTTACAGGAATTTGTTTATTTGTTTATTTGTTTATTTATTAAAATAATTCAACTGACAATGAATGTCTAAATGAATATTAGTTAAACTAATTGGTTACGGTCTGCGGTACGGAAAAAGTCTAGTAACCAATGACGAAACACGTCAACTGATAAATTAAAGTCAAAAATATCGAAGAATTCGTTGAAGCGGCGACTGATGAATCGAATTGGTTCGTGTAGTGCATAGTTGCTAGTCTGTGGTTCTAGAAGCAAAAATAGACGTTGACGAGGAGGCCTTTCAGGTGCATATAGATTTAACTGCGACAGTAGTGCTGGAAAATCGATGTGACCCGTCAGCAGCTTCCCAGCAAACGTAGCTTGAGCGGCGATCCGTCTAAACTCTAGTGGTTCGATGCTAATCAACCAGCACCGCTCCTCGTACGGTGGCAAGTTCGTCGGATCACGCCACCTTAGAAACTTCCGTTGAACGGCTTCGATCCTAGCGATCCATGTGGTCTGGAAAGGGCACCAAACAACAGCGGATGATTCCAGTATTGATCGCACAAGGGAACAGTACAGTGATCTAAAGCATAACGGATCACGGAATTCACCGGCAATTTTGAAAATAAAACCCAATTGACGATTAGCTCGGGCTACAATGTCATCGTAGTGAGGTCTGTATGTAAGTCCGCTATCCAGGATAACGCCAAGATCCTTAATGTGCTGAACGCGAGTGAGCGATCGTCCAGACAGGACATAGTCGAAGATGATTGGTGCGTTTTTCCGGTGATATGAAATGATGTTGCATTTTTCAATACTTAAGTCCATGAGATTTCTTGAGCACCAGTCCGCAAAAATATACAACATATTTTGCAGTTCGTTGCAGTCTGTCAGGTTTTTTATAACGTAATAGATTTTTGAATCGTCTGCGTAGAAGAGGCGGCAGCCTTGTGACAACAGCATGAAAATATCATTAATAAAGATCGAGAATAGTAGCGGGCCCAGATTGCTGCCTTGAGGTACTCCCGATTTGTTTGCGAAAACTTCTGATTCTGACGTGCCAATTTTCACACGCATCGAACGATTCTGCAAATATGACCTAAACCAATCGGCAGCCGTTGATGAGACGCCGAGTAACATCAGCTTAGCAAGCAGAATTTCATGGTCCACAGTATCGAAAGCGGCTTTCAGATCCATATATGCTGCATCAACCTGCCATCCGGAATCCAAACAACGCAGGCAGCTGGACGTAAATTGAACCAAGTTCGTAGTAACCGACCGCTTCGGATAAAAACCGTGTTGATCGAAATCAATGTAGTTTTTAAAACACGCAAATAAAGCGTCATGCATGATAATTTCAAACAACTTCGAACAGGCAGGCAGAGATGTGATTCCGCGGTAATTGAGAATGTTCCGCTTATCTCCCTTTTTGTGCACCGGAAATATATACGAATGTTTCCAGTGCGAAGGAAACTCGCTTTGCAGTGCCGAAAGCTGGAAAATTCTCGCAAGTGGGAATCCCATCTGGCCCGGTTGTGAAGGAGAGCTTCAGTTTGCGCATTGCGGCCATCACCATGTCTTCAGTAATGCGGGGAATGTCAAAATGCAGCACATCACGTGGCGTCCCGTCAATGGCACGTAACACTTGCACCGGCGAGGCAGTGAAATCGTGAAACACTTGCTTGAATTGTCGGGCGAACAGATTACATTTCTCTTTTTCGGTATCTGCTGTGTCATTTCCAAGAAACATAGAACAAGGAAGCCCAGATTCCTTCCGTTTGGAATTAACAAACGACCAAAAGTTTTTTGGGTTCTTACGTAGGTTTGCTTCGGTTCGTCTCACGTGTCGATTGTAGAGGAAATGGTTGTACTTGCGGTAACGATTACTTGCGAAATTGAATAGTTGTTTGGAATATGGTGAGCGATAATTGCAGTATTTACGGAGAGCAGCTGAACGCTGTCGTTTCAGTGCACGTAGGCGTGAATTCGACCATGGAGGTTTCTGCGGGGGTCGTCTGGTTGGAACAGTGTGGAGAAATGCATCTTCCAGCGCAATACTAAAGAAATCCACTGCATCATTGATACTGTTAGTCGATTCAATAAATTGCCAATCAATTACCGCAAGCGCGTCATTCAGTGCATCATAATCAGCCCGGCGAAAGTCAAGAGAGTAAAATTCAGATGGCGACGAATGACGAATCGGATCAGGTAGAGTAAAAGACACTTCGAGAGCAGGGTGGTCGGCATCTAAACTGATCAGTGGTTCGTTTGGTAGGTAAACGCGTCTGCTCATAAATGCGGGATCATTCGCCAGGACTAGATCTAGCAATCGTCCGTTTCGGTTCGGAATGGAATTCACTTGAGTGAAACCATTAAAGTTAAATCCATCCAACAGAGTACAGCATGCCACCGGCATATGCGAAAGCAGTGGATCTATCACTGGTATGTCGTTGTCGGTGAAGCGCCATTGTAATCCGGCTTGGTTGTAATCGCCAAATAGGAGCCCCGGAGAGTGTGGGCCTAAACTAGAAGAAATTGATGCTAACGAATCCACATGCTCACGGATAATAGTGCAGTCATTTTTCCGGTCAGGAGGAAGGTAAACTGCGCCTACGGAGAGAGTGTCTCGTGGAAGCTGCACGACAATCCAAAGTTGCTCTAATAAACTAGAGATGGGCGACACGCTCAGGTAGCTGGTTAGCCTAATAGAAACTGCAATTAGGACACCACCGCCACGCAGTTTGTGGCTATTTAACGTTGATCGGTCAGTTCTAAACACGTTGTACATTGATCCGAAAAGTTGCGAAGAATGGATCCTGTCATCCAACCACGTTTCCGTCAAAACAATCAAATCATATTCAGCCTCCGAAACTGCCAGGAAGAACGGGTCAATTTTGGTCCTCAATCCACGAACATTCTGGTAATAAATTCGCAACCCATTTGATCGACGATCCGGAGAGCTGCAAATTAGTGGGGATTCAGGCACCGAAAGTTCAAAACCATGATAATACTTGCCTGACGTTGCAGGCCGGAAGCCCCCTCTACCATCACCAAACACAGGACCGGGACGATGACGATGGCGGAAGTTAGCAGGAGGCGCGACTGGAATGGGAGGTTCGGAGGCTTCCTCAGTACCTGTTTTAGGGTGTCCCGGATCCGATGAGTTGTTGTCGATAGCGAAAGCAGGCGGGCTGATGTTATTTATTCGTTTTTTGTTAATTCCACGAACTCACGAAACTGCAATCCGGAAGGCCACGAAGCAGGGTCCAGTGCAATATCCTTCAGACCCGGATCCAAGCCGATCTTAAATGACACAAATGTCAAGCTCGATGCATCCCTTCCTTTTGGAACCAACCGAGCCACATCGATGGGATCAGTTGTGTCCAAACAGCGTGAAACAACACTCCGCACGTCATTATCACTTATGAGTGGATTCAACCGAGATAGGTATAACCAAAACTTCACCGGTGGTGCAGCGGCGGAGACAGAAGCAACAGAAAGATCGCTCAAATCAATTGTCTTCGTTCCTCTCGTGGCAGGTGCATTCATCCTGAATTCCCCCAGGAATGTATTCTGAATTCTCCCATTCTGAATTCATCCACGAATTCATCCTGAATTCACCCACGAATTCATCCTGAATTTCACCAGGAATTTATCCTGAATTCCCCAGGAATTCATGCTGAATTTCCCAGAATGCATCCTGAATTCCCCAAAATTCATCATGAATTCCCCAGGAATTCATTCTGAATTCCCCAGAAAATCATCCTGAATTCCCCCAGGAATTCATCCTGAATTCCCCCAGGAATTCATCCTGAATTTCCCCAGGAATTCATGCTGAATTTCCCCAGAATGCATCCTGAATTCCCCCCAAAATTCATCATGAATTCTCCCAGGAATTCATCCTGAATTCCCCCAGGAATTCATCCTGAATTCCCCCAGGAATTCATCCTGAATTCCCCCAGGAATTCATTCTCAATTCCTCCAGAAATTTATCCTCAATCCCCTCAGGAATTCATTCTGAATTCTCCCAGGAATTCATCCTGAATTCCCCCACGGACTTATTCTGCATTCCACCAGGAATTTATTTTGAATTCCCCCAGGAATTCATCCTCAATTCTGAATTCCCCGAGAAATTCATTCTGAATTCCCCGAAAAATTCACTCTGAATTCCTCCAGAAATTCATTCAGAATTCTTCCAGGAATTCATTCAATTCCCCCAGGAATTCATTCTGAATTCCCCCAGGAATTCATTCTAAATTTCCCCAGGAATTCATTCTGAATTTCCCCAGGAATTTATTCTAAAATACCTCAGGAATTCATTCTGAATTCCCCAAGGAAGGAATTCATTCTGAATTCCCCAAGAAATTCATTCTGAATTCTCCCAGGAATTCATTCTCAATTCCCCCAGGAATTCATTCTAAACTCCCCCAGAAATTCATTCTGAATTCCCCCAGGAATTCATTCTACATTCCCCCAGGAATTCATTCTGAATTCCCCAAGGAATTCATTCCGAATTCTCCCAGGAATTCATTCAGAATTCCCCCAAAAATTAATTCAGAATTCCCCCAGGATTTTGTTCAGAATTCCCCCAGGTATTCAGACTGAATTCCCCCGGAATTCATTCTGAATTCTCCCAGAATTCATTCTGAATTTTCCCAGGAATTCATTCTGAATTCTCCAAGAAATTCATTCTGAATTCCCCCAGGAATTAATTCATAATTCCCCCAGGAATTCATTCTAAATTCCCCCAAGAGTTCATTCAGAATTCCCCCAAGAGTTTATTCTGAATTCCCCCAAGAGTTCATTCTGATTCCCCCAGGAATTCGTCCTGAATTCCCCTAGGAGTTCATCCTGAATTCTCTCATGAATTCATCCCTGAATTCTCCTTTAATTTTCAGGAATTACTTCTGAAGTTATTTCAGGAATTCTTCATAAAGTTCCTATTTGGAGTTTCTCCAACATTTCATCTAGGATTTGATCCAGTAATTCCTCGTGGTGCTTCTCATGAAGTTTCTTCAAAAGATCATCTTTGAGTCTGTCCAGAAACTTATCTTGGAATTCTTTGAATTACTCACGCCTGTTGGAATTCTGAATTAATTACTGGGGGAATTCAGGAAGAATTTATGGAAGAATTCAGAAAGATTTTTTTTGGGAATTCAGAATGAATTCCTGGGGAGATTCAGAATGAATTCCTGTGAAAATTCAAAGTGAATTCCTGAGGATATAGAATGAATTCCTGAAGGAATTCTGAATGAATTCCTGGGGAACTGAGATGTAATTTTTGGAGGATTTCTGGCTGAATTTCTGGAGTAAATTCCTGGAAAATTCCTGGATCAAATCTGCAGAAGTAATATCTGGAGGAGCACCAAGTAGAATTTTAGGAAAATCATCCTAAACTTCTATCTGAGAATCCTCCAGCTATTCTTCTTCAAATTTCTGTAAGAGTTCCTCCTGGAACTGCATTAGGACTTATTCTTGGACTTGGAAATATTCCTACTGGAATTCCTGAAGAAACTTCTTATGGAAATCCTTTTGGAATTGCTGCATGAATTCACATAATTTTCCTGGAATTAAGTCAGGCATTCATCAACGAATTCCTGCGGTAATGCAATATCTCCCAAAAATTCCTTTCAGAATTCTACTAGGTTTCAGGAGCATATCTGAAAAATCCTCCAGCATCTTCAATTAGAATCCTTCCAAACATTCAACTGCAAACTCTTAAGGATCTTCACTGGAAGCCCTTCTTGTCCTAATAATAAATTCCCCAGAATTCTAGAAGGAACCCCTCGATCATTAGAATTTACTCAGAGTTACATGTAAGATGTTGATATCAGTGGAGGATTTTCTAAAATTACTTCAGGATTTCCGAGAGTTCTTGTAGAAGCTTTTTCAATATGGCTTTTTCCGAAATTTCCAGTGTTTTCAGTTTTTGGGGAGTTTTTGAGAAAGGTACACTCGAAAAAAAATTATTTAAAATCAAATTTATCCCAGACTGATTATTTAAGTGCAAATTGGGGTACCTGGTAGTTTTCAACAAATGATGTGCGTAACAGCAGCTTGCTGATTGAAATCGAGAGCTCTGCATGAATAGGCATGACATATTACACTTAGCTTTATTCGCGTGATGTTACTATACGTAAGGCTACGACGACATTGATTACAAAAATTGGTTCTGCTCATAAAATGATGCCTCCTGAAAGGAACTATTGGATACTATTGTGGCCCGAGGTAAACATCTCTTGAGGGAAATGTGAAGTTATGTGGATCCATTTATACTTTTTATTTATATATTTTACTTTACTCAAATATTGCAGCAACACACTCTAGATCGATTCATGTAAAATCGTCTTGAATTTCTTCAACTCAACAATTTTAGCTTATTATTGATTTTTGAACTGTTCCTGTTGTCTTTTTCTACATATAAACACAGCATTCTAGAACGAATCGAACTGTGCATGAATCATACTAGTCGGTTCATCCATTCGTGAGTTATATTGCCTCAAAGGAAATGTAAATTAATTTTCCTCTAAAGAAAAAAGTAGAAGGTTGTATTAGAGACACGGCCGCAAGTTTAACGTAGAATTTCGTATAGGTAGTTCAATAGTGGATACGAAATTCAATTATTTAGTGCATGTTCATTGCAGATGGATGTAGGCAATTGGATCCTAAAATGAAGAATCGATTTTCGAACGATGAAGTCAATCATCCTGAACGCATCAGTTTTCCTTCTGACTAAAAATTCGAAAGGAACATTGTTTAATTTGAAACTTAAAAATAGATGGAAAATGCTTCCTCGACATTTTCGGTCTTACGACCTAAACTACCAAAATATTTTCACATAAGCAGCAGAATGGCCTAAGTTTTATTTAAAACACATATTACACTTTTTCATGATTGTAGATATGAACTCCAGAACATTTTGGAAGGCTTTGCCTGCATTGGAATGCAGGATAATAGTTCTTACATATCTTGACAAGTAGGGGTAACGGCTCAAACCTTGGCTCATTATGCTACGGTTGAGAACATTTATCGTTATAAATCTTCATATATTGCATTTCCAACCAGAATTATTCCACCAGCCGGCTTGCTTACATTTGGTTTTGACGCCAAATAGCAAAAAACGACGATGAATGTCCGCAATATGTCATTTAAACCAGCGAAAGTCTTGAGAGAAATGGACAAAATGTCGGCATCCTTGTCCCTATCAGGTGAATAATTTTTCAGCCCACTTGGGAAGAGTGATTGTTGATTTCGAACATACGAAAGATAAAGATGGGTTGCTGTTTATAGTACCAGTCATTTTGCTTGCGTTGAATAAAGACAGCATGCAAACAAATAGAGAAAATCAAATTATCTTTTTGAGCGTGAATTCTAATTGGTTGCATGTAAAATACTACCACACTGATTGTGAGTGCGTTTTAGATTCCCCCAATAGCACGTTTACCAAGGACATGCTATCGAAAATCCTATTATATGAATCATTTATTTCCCAAATATTTACCATATTTGCAAGTGAAAAAGTTTAGAAAAATGAAAACTGTATTGAAAACTCCAATTGCAAAAAGGCTACATGTTCTAGTCCTCATGTTGTGCCTTCAAACAAATTGCATACGTTAATTATAGACTTATGCAGGAGTTCATCGAATTCACTCACCTGATGGATTTTGACATTTGAGCGGGTCGTTTTCTCGAACAAAAGTTCATTTTGCGTTCATTATGCGACCCGCTCAAACGTCATAATTTCTTGGGGGAGTTCATTTTGCGTTAGTCTATTGGCTGCCGCATAATTTTGAGATATATTGCTAGTTGAAACCATGGCAGTTGTGTTGCTCTCGCTCTCGCGATACTCTCAAAGAAACTTTTTTCCGAAACGTAAACAATGCTTTAGGTGGGGATTATGCATAACGCACTACTGAAGAAAGCCAATTGTAAAGCTTATTCTAGGCAATTCCTTGCTTTGTACTGTACATAAACAGTTATAACTGTGCCAACTACCTGATATTATAATACAATTATTCATAAATACAAGTATTGGATTCTTGTTTTTAACTATGCCTGCATTGAAGTTTCATGATTGGTACGTGCGTTTGATTCCACTCCTCTCTTTATCGATCAGCTGTTGCGAATCCTCTCAAAACTCTCACGTGTTTCAACTTCCCGAGTTAAAAGAATACTTTTTCGGTATCATTTTACAGATCAAAATACTTTTTGCAATCAATAATAGATCTAAATTATGATGAAGGTATTTGTCAAGTAATTTGACTTGAAATTATTCACATGAAATGACGTTGAAAGTTTATCAAATGAAACATACGATCCATTGTATCTTTCCATTATTAAATGAGAATGTTTGTAGGATTCGTGCGAAAGATGATAAAACTAAATATTCATACACTAATTGAATCATTAATTTGCGAAATTATGAAGAAAATGGTGTATCGAACCACGAAAGGTTGATGCTTGAATCGCTTTTGCTTGAATCGTGGTTGGGGGCCGTAAGGTAGGCAATTATGTTTGGTATGTTCTGCAAATTAAAGCGATTATATCGTGATTCGAGACTACATGACGTTTTAGGTTGTGAGAGGGTACTTGTCTGAGCGTTAAGGACTTTATAAATTTCAGAACATGAAGCATTACTAGAGGCTTGGTGTGGGTTGAGTTATGTAATTTGCGAATGAAACTTAACCGCTGAGTGGATTAACCTGTTTTTACAAAAATTCTCAGCAACCTAATCGCAAGCATCGGCAGCTTTCGGTTATTTTCTCCAGTACGGGTTATTGGTGAGAATGTTTTGATTTTAGAGTTTCACCTATACTAACGTAGTGCTACAAATCGAAAGCGCATGCCACCATTTGGCTACGGGTGCCCCCAGTATTGTCCAAAAAAGTTTTGGTCAATTATGTCGCTATACTAATGGAAATTGTGAAATAAAAACGATAGCTGACATAGTGTGGTTGTTATCCATTCATCTGATGTGCGAAAGCAGGTATGTTCATTCAGAAAACTCTTTTATTGGGCAAAAGAAAAACGCCAGCCTGCATAAGTCAACGAAACATGGCTGCTAAAAAACCGAGTCAAAGTGATTTTTCACGCAAGATAATTTCTTTTAATAGTTTAAGAAGTGTATAAATTTAGAGTTATGAAGCAGATATATGTTTGATACACTTTTCTAAAGAAGCAGTGGTTAATATCTCCCTACAAATCGACGTATTATCGCTGAAATATTGATTAATTTGCGTGATGAGCCAATGTTACATCCAGGCCCAACATTACCGCCGGTTACCCTATCCAAGAATCTGTTGGAAATAGTTTTGGCACCGAGAATATTTTGTAGGCCATGCACAGGCCTTACGAGTTGAAATTATGGATATTTCATGAAAAAAATCGAATGAAACATTTGATACCTGCGAATTAAGCACGATGTATTTTGCAACGACCAGCAAGGGAATTTGCTGACAGATAAAACTGAAGTGGCTGCCAGGTGGAAGCAACACTTCGAGACTTTGTTGAATGGAGGAAGTGACGGTGCATCGGTGAACAGAATAAATATTAGCGACGATGGACAAGCTGTGGAGTCACCTACACTAGATGAGGTTAAAAAAAGCTGTTAAAGAGCTGAAAAACAATAAGGCTGCGGGGAAGGACCAGCTCCCGGCTGAACTTCTCAAACATGGCAGTGAGCAGCTTTATGAAGTTCTGCATCATATTATGTCGAAAATATGGGAAGACGAGGAAATGCCTGCTAGCTGGTTGGACGGCCTCATTTGCCCTCTCTTTAAGAAAGGGTACAGACTGGAGTGCGCCAATTACCGAGGAATAACCCTCCTTAATTCGGCGTACAAAATTATGTCCCGTATTCTGTTCAACAGATTGAGACCACTTGAAGAGTCCTTCGTCGGCGAATACCAAGCAGGTTTTCGTGAGGGCCGATCAACGACGGATCAAATGTTTGCCCTGAGACAAATCCTTGATAAATTCCAGGAGTACAACTTGCAGACACATCATCTGTTTATTGATTTCAAGGCGGCGTACGACTCAGTGAAACGGAATGAATTATGGCAAATTATGCTTGAACATGGTTTTCCGGCGAAACTGATACGGCTGATTCGTATAACGTTGGACGGATCGAAATCAAGTGTAAGGGTTGCGGATGAAATATCGACGTCATTTGTTACCTTAGATGGATTAAAGCAGGGTGATGCACTCTCGAACCTACTGTTCAATATAGCGCTCGAGGGAGCGATTAGGAGAGCTGGTGTGCAAAGAAGCGGTACCATTATCACAAAATCGCATATGCTCCTGGGATTTCCGGACGATATCGATATTATCGGAATTGATCGCCGTGCCGTGGAAGAGGCTTTTGGGCCTTTTAAGAGGATGACAGCGAGGATTGGACTCACGATCAATACCAGCAAAACGAAGTACATGGTCGCTGGCAATCAACGTGGGTTCATTAGTGGTGGTGGTAGCGAAATAGTGCTGGATGGTGAAAAATTTGAAGTGGTAGAAGAATTTGTGTATCTTGGAACATTAGTGACGTGCGATAATGATGTTACCCGCGAGGTGAAAAGGCGTATTGCAGCTGCAAATAGGGCTTATCACGGACTTCGTAACCAGCTTAAGTCCCGTAGTCTGCAAACGAAAACAAAACTCGCGCTGTATACTACTCTGATTCTTCCGGTGGCTTTATACGGCCATGAGACATGGACGTTAAAGGAGGCTGATCGGAGAGCTCTCGGAGTGTTTGAGCGTAAGGTGCTGCGGATATTACTCGGCGGTAAACAGGAGAACGGTATCTGGCGGCGTCTCATGAATCACGAATTGTACCAGGTGTATAAAGGGCTGGATATTATTAAGCTTATACAACACGGCAGACTCCGGTGGGCTGGTCACGTTGTTCGTATGCCGGAAGAACGTCAAGCGAAGATAATATTTAGTAGAGAACCCGGAAGAGGCCGCAAGCTTCGTGGAAGGCCGCGTACACGATGGCTTTTTGCAGTTGAAGAGGACCTGAGGGCGCTCGATGTTCAGGTCGACTGGAAGCGATTGGCCCAGGATCGAGTCCAGTGGAGAAGGATACTCCATTCGGCGTAGGTTCATCGAAGAGCTGTAGCCCATCAATGTATCAAGTAGTATTTTGCATATTTTGATGCACGTATCGACTCAAGTCAAGTACGAGACACTGAAGACGACCTTACTGTAGAGGTCAAAATACGTATCTGTCAAGGTACAATCAAGTGGTGGAATTAAATGGGAAGGTACAAACTCGTCTTAGGACAATTGGAATAATAAAAATCCATTCAAGAAAATTATTTAGCTCTTTTTTAGTGGAATGTTTTCTCTGTCATAAGACCAGTTTAGTAAAGTTCCATTTAATTCCACCACCTCGTATTACTTCCACATATACGTATTTCGACCTCAGCTGTAAGGTCGTCTTCAGTGTCTTGTACTTGACTCGACTTTCAGACGTTTAGTATTGTTAACGAAGATCAATGTAAAACCCCAGATCCGAGCGAGAAATATTCGTAAAAAAATACCACGAGGGAAAATATTTTCACACAGTAGTAAGATAATTATTAAGTCATTAGTACCTCCGAGTCTAATAATTGTCGTCATCACATTTATTGCATAATATTCAGATACACATTCTTTCTTGATTTACTGATGGTAAAACTTCCCCAAAAGGACTTGACTCTCAAACGCGAGCAAAGTCAAACCTCCCAGACAACTGCTCAAGTTGATCTTTTCAACAGTATTTTGACCATCAACCGTCGTCACATCCCCCCGCATTCTAATCCATGGAAAACACTCGGGCCCGTCGGGTACAACACTATCTCTCGGTTGGCGACACCGTTCTTCCCAGATCCAGGCACCGCTTCGCAAACTTTCGCATCTCCCTCTTCTGGCCAGCTCGACCTCACTCTCTTATCTGGTCTCGCGAGGTTGCCATCTTTGTTTTTCTTTGGATGTTCACATGAATTTATGGTGCTTGAATTAGCAGACTGAGAGCCCGTATAGCACACGACGGGCTCCATCCCTCAGAGGGGGTTTGGATCGCTATCGTCGTCGTCCAACCAAACAACCAGCCATCCAACTTTGCGACTGCAGGAAACTTGTTTGCGTCCGTCGCGTGAGCCGCATTTGTTAGAGAGCTGTGATAATAGTTGGGTTCAGGAGGGCTTCGTGTTTCTACAAGTTGTCATTAATTTTGTGAATGAAATGGATTTCCAAGAGAAACACACACCGGCGTATGCCCTGTAATGCGATACTCTGCAGTACGAGACGCGGGATGGCACGGAGGGACTGTAGTGCATTATAATGACGAGATGAGTAGGTACCAAATGAGAGTGATGTACTTATTAGGGTGATCTCTTTCCACTAAATATGGTGCAATGAATTCAATCAAACGGCAATTGAACATGATTTAGCATGCACAACCAAGTAAGCAAAACTCACCTGTTTTTATAATGCTCCTTTATGCTTCTCTGACCTAGGACAATTTGTAGCAATCCCTGCCAGTTTCGTATCGATCCGTATTACCAAATGAGAGCGAAATCCGAAAAAAGGGGTCTATAACTTATCTAAGTTTAGGAACCTGCGGCCATGTGAACCAGCATGATGTACTCAATTTTAATTCAAAAATATTCTCACCAATAATCATTTTGCAAAAAGTAATTATGTCTGTCACAAAAACATTAATAAAATACGTTGTCAAGCATACAATTTTCTTATTCCACAAAATAATAAATGGTAGAAAGCACTCTAATGAGCATCCTTTTTTTTCCACACATCGGAAGCAAATGGGAAACCTACTCTTGCTGCGTACTCTCAGCTGGTAACAAACGAGTTGCTAAAGTTGAAGGATAACATTACACAATAAATGGTGCACGGCAGGACGCTCTCCCGGCCTGGTCTTCACTTCCATTGGAAACATTATTATGACACCATCCAATGTCGGCATGTCGGGTAGCGGACATTGTCACAAGCCGTGATACATACGTGTGAGTGTACTTCGCTACAACCAACAAGACAAGCCAAGAGCTGGTAATTACTAAATTGGGTCATGTATTCTCATCTTATCGAGCTGCTTTTTAATAACTACTTACTAACGTACACAATACGAATACGAACGGGGGGAAAAGAGCGGAAGATATCCTAGAGATAGAAGCGAGTGACATTTTAATGACTTTCTTCTTCCGTATCTGTCTGCCTTCGCCCTAGAACAATTTGGACAGCAGAGTGCCCGTCAAATCCTTGATAAAACATTTCTTCTTCTTGAATATCTTTGTGAGGGCGCCACTTTCGTTGCTTTCGGAAGAAGAATCGCCACCCCGTTTACAGTCACTGTCGTGTTGCTGTTGATCTCCCGGCTGCTGGGGGTAGTAATGGTGGTGATGGTGGTGGATCTCGGTGTAGGTCCCGTATGGTGGTTTTGATGGACCAGTAACTGCTGAAACCAATAGAAACGAAAAAAAGGTCTTTTGTAATATTATAACTGTTGGTCGGTTTTTTTTCTTCAAGAATACTAAATCAGCCTTAAAAATTTTAATTCTTTTCAATGGTTGCGACTTATTCAAAGATCATTATGGGATAATTTTGTTATGTAGTCTAAAAAATACTCTGTCTAGTATTTTTTCCAATCTGTTAAATATTGTCAATCTGTATATCATTCATAGAGGGAGAGAGAGAGATTATGTTCGGAAATGCTTATGTACAACAGCTTTGTTCGTAGAATCTTACAAATATCCCATAGATGATTTGTAATTCGTAGTCCATCAAGCATTTGGCATTCCGTTTAAAAAGACTACAATAAATCTTTCAAATGTGCTAAAAGTTTGTTCCGAATACTTTGATGATATTGTTCTGGAACTGTTAAGACATTTGCTTGCAAGGTCTTTTGATATCAGGATTCATGCTTCAGCATGGCATTCTTTTGCAATTGTGTACCGTCACTGGGGGTGACAATAGATCAAAGAGAATAGTTCAATTCGGCAGAATCTATTTAACAAGGTTGCTCTGATTTTGTTTGAAATCCTTTAGGCATTTTGTCAGAATTTTTAAAGAAATCTACACAGCAAATAATTTTGAATATTCAACGACGTATAAAAATTGCAGCTGAACCCATCAAACGAATTAACATTCAATATTCAATATTCGTTTGGCCGAAAAGGTCATTTGGTCGAAAGGGTCATTTGGCCGAGAGGGTCATTAGGCCGAAAGGATCACTTGGCCGAAAGGGTCGTTCGGCCGAAAGGGTCATTTGGCCGAAAGGGTGTAACCCGCCATTTTAGGGTTACAATTCGAACTCCTTGGTTCTTGGGCCAATTTAGCTCAGCCCCCAAAACAAATTGTAAATATATGTTTCTGTGTTTGTTCACTAATTTATCATTAAATGTCTGTATATAAAATAAATGTCTATGGTTCATATTTGTATGTTTGACTGATATTTATTTTGTATATAGTAGCTTTAGGGTGTAAACAAACAATTCTATTAAATAAAAGATGACGTTTGAGTTCAAATTTGTACATTATATTTAGTTGTTTGTTTACCTCCTGGTTGGTGTTAAAAAAATATATTTATTTACATTATTTACAATATTTATTTACATTATTTACATTATTTATTGGATTCCTTATTTACATTATTTATTCGAATATTTATTTACCCTATTTATTAAAATTATTTACACTATTTACATTTAAATATTGCCGTGTATAATTAAAAAAAAGGAGATAAAAAAAGAAAACAAGCACTTAGGGCTGAATATGTACAGGTTTTGCATGCAATCTAGTTAAAATTATTTGAATTTAAATCTAAAATTTAAAAACGCAAACATCAACCAAAACCCCTAGATATAATACTAATAACCATCAACGAGAAACGCAGCGATTCGCCGAAACGCACACCGGAATAACGAAATGGCCGGTTATGGGCGTTATACTTGGGGCGGCAAAAAGAATATAAAAGGGCAATTTGGCAATAGAGCTCTCTCTTAGTTTTGCCATCGGTCCAGAGGAGTGAAGAAAGTGTGTGACACCCGCGAATTTGCCTCGTCTCTTAGCAAGTTTCGTGAAGAACGGTACGTTAACTTCTAAAGTTACAGTGATTTAAAACATTAACAGCTAGTACATCACGACGAGTTAAAATCACTTAAGTCTAATTGTTGTGTACGGACCAATGCAAGACCGCACCACGGACAATCGAAATAGTGAACACCAAAATTGTGAACAGTTTCGAGAAGCAAAATTCGATTGAGTTAGGTCTGCTTGGTCACAAACGTACAAAGAAATGGTCCGAGTGAGCGTGGTGCGAACAGTAAACGAGTCCGGATGGTGAATAGTGGTCCGAGCCGATGGTTAATTTAGTGCTTGGCATGACGCACGTGCTGGCCAGGCAGTGATGTGAAACAAAGTCTGTGCCCATCGGCTCTGGTGACTCGCTCGGATTGGACCACCGTTAACAGTGCGCGCGCGAAATTTTGTACCACTTCCTGGACCTTAGTACCGTAGGCCAATCGTTACTCAAAGGCCATAGTGTCACCAAGTTTTTCCCTCGTCAAGAGTGGGAATGAAAAAATCGAGTGATGCCACCTCCCTGGCATAGAGAAGCCAAGTCAAGCCCCTTTGCCCGCCTGTAGTAAAGTGCCCCTCGCTGGAATTGTGTTCAGTGCTCAACCCTATGCCGGTATGCTGTATGTCGACCAACGAGATCATCAACCGGCCGCAACGAAGATGTACCTATGTATTGAATAAATCGCAAGTATTATCAAGAATATCCTATGACACGCTAAACGTTGTTCATTCAAATGTCCCAAGATTATGTTACCAAAAAAAGTTTTGAATAAATGATAAAATGTTAATTATCCGAGCTAAATTGATTAGTTTTAAGTATCTATAATATTACATCCATTTTCTTCGTCATTTCGCTTGTTTTCTATGCTGTTATCATTGTTAATCGATTGCCCAATAACCACGTGGGAAGCTTGTCCACCAATCTCTACCAGGAACCCGAAATCATATAAACGACCCTATAACTTATAACTATCGCACGAAAGAGGCTGTTGTAGAGCCCACCCCAAGTGGACACCGTGGCTAGACCAGTGTCCAGTGGAGTAGCCAGGGATCCTTCTGACCCTTGTGGACCTAAAGATAGTTTCAAGGGCCTTCTGGCTGAAAGTGCCATTTGACCGAAAGGGTCATGTGGTCGAAAGGGTCATTTGGCCGAAAGGGTCTTCTAGCTGAAAGTGTAATTAGGCCGAAAGGATCATTTGGACGCAGAAGAATCTTGCAAGATTGAAACAATTATTTTGATTGTTGCATCAAACAAGGTGGATATTGTCGTTTCAATCTTCAATGTTGTTGTTTCAACATGTTCACTTCTTCTTCTTCTTCTTCTTATTGGCATTACATCCCCACACTGGGACAGAGCCGCCTCGCAGCTTAGTGTTCACTAAGCACTTCCACAGTTATTAACTGCGAGGTTTCTAAGCCAGGTTACCATTTTTGCATTCGTATATCATGAGGCTAACACGATGATACTTTTATGCCCAGAGAAGTCGAGACAATTTCCAATCCGAAAATTGCCTAGACCGGCACCGGGAATCGAACCCAGCCACCCTCAGCATGGTCTTGCTTTGTAGCCGCGCGTCTTACCGCACGGCTAAAGAGGGCCCTGTTCACATGCTTTATTAAATTGAACATTATTGTTGTTTCAAACTTGCATCCCATGATTGAAACAAAAATAATATCGTTCTTTTGACAACCATTTCATGAATTGGGAAAACTGTATAAACTGATCAACATAGATCATCCTGTCTACATGAAGTAAGCACGGCGCAGAGATAAGTAAACGACTTTAATTTCCCATGTGAGAGCTAATGTATACCAGCCCCACCATGACAAGAAATGAAAGTCTCCCTCCCCTACTTCTGAAACCCTCCTCCAGTCCCACTGTAGTTTTTGATCTGACCATGAGACAAGAGATCCGTGGAATACCAGATCCGCACCGATCGGAGTGCATACCACCAATATTTGCAAGCAAGTACAGCCATGTCAGTTGCAACAAAAGGTTTTTCACCGACGGATCAAAAACAAATGAATCCACTGGTTTTGGTGTCTTTAATGATTTTCATAGCGCCGCTCGTAAACTTCAAAACCCTTGTTCCGTATATGTCGCAGAGCTAGCGGCTATACACTATGCATTAGAGCGAATCGCCTCTCTTCCCTCTGATAATTATTTCATTTTTACGGATAGTCTCAGTTCTCTAGAGGCTATTCGTTCAATGAGGCCGGTACAGCACTCACCGTATTTCCTAAGTGAAATACGAACTATGTTGAGCGCTCTATCAAATCGCTTTTACACTATAACCTTGGTATGGGTCCCTTCTCATTGCTCAATTCCAGGTAACGAGAAAGCGGATTCACTAGCCAAGGTTGGCGCTATGGAAGGCGATATTTATGAGCGCCAAATCGCCTTCAACGAATTTTTCACAATTGCTCGTCAACGCTTTGGTCAGTTGGCAACGAAAATGGGATGAAGGAGATCTGGGTAGACGGGGCATTCAATTCTCCCACAGGTATCGAAGAAACCCTAGTTCAAGGGATTGGCAATTAGTTGAGATTTTATCAAGGTAATGTGTCGACTAATGTACAATCACTACTCTTCAAACGTGCATTCCTATCGAATAGGTCTCGCAGACAGCAATCAATGCGACTGCGGTGCAGCTTACCAAGACATCAATCACGTTGTCTGGAGCCGCCCCAATTACGATGCTGCCAGGTCCGATTTATGTACATCCATCCGGGCCCGAGGGAAACCAGATAAGAAATACTTTAGAGATGTGCTGGGTAAGCTTGATGTAGATTACATGGTCCTTGTGTATAAGTTCTTGAAACGAATCAATGTTTTTGTTTGATCCCCCTGTCTGCTGTAAGGCCATGTCTACCTTGTCCCCACTCGCTTCGCTCGGAAAAAATCGATTGTTTGTATCATTACAGTTTGCCTCCCCCTCAATAAGCAGCGAGAACACCACAGCAACGCTACCTAGGCCCATCCATTTTTTTTCTTTTGTTTTCCTTAACCTCGACTAAGCCGCGAGTGTTTCGGCTCCCCAAAACTAATATTACAAAATAAGACGCAAATTATGATTATAAAAGAAAATCAAATAATATCGGCTCCGTTATGCCTATTGGCGCTTGAGCCTTAAAATAAAGAAAATTAAAAAAAATCCCATGTAACTAGTTGGATTCTGCTTCTGTCACTTTTTCCTTTTTGCCTTTCTCGTACAACAAAGTTGAACCAGAAGGCTATAAATTCACTCCAAAAGTATGTATGTGTGTAGCCCATAAATATTTTTTGTTTTGTTAAACGCGTTTCATATAGGAGGGGTTGACAGACTCGAGTGCAACTGGTTTCATTCGACGGAACAAATTTCCTAGTTGGACACTATTGTTTTTATTTTTTAATAAATCAAGCAGTTTGGATTATATTTTTATTTTTTAATCAACAAAAACACAAATGCACATTGAATCATTAATCATTTTAGCCGTGGCGCAACCCACGGTAAGTAACGTACTAGAATTGCACCAAATCTTTTTACCGCCGAAATGTAGGCAATAAGCACTGCATTTACAACATTAATTCGAATTCAACATATTGAATCGAGAAAGGCATCATCACCACCGGTGGATAAATTTGGGTTTTATTGTTGTCATTATGTATATTGTTGATAAAGTAGTTTCACAGCATTTCGAATGCAAAAACAACCATGAATATTGTTGATTTCTGATGTACTATTTTACAGTGACAGCAGGAAAGCATGGTTGAAACAAATATTTTTGAGAGTTGAATCAACCATTGCGTACGGTTGATTCAATCATATTTGTGGTTGTATCAACAATAGATATTGTTATTCATAAATCAATGAAAAATATTGTTGATTTTAAGCAGATCCGGTTGATTCTAACGTATTTTTTTCTCTGTGTGGTCGTAAGGGTCATTTGGCCGAAAGGGTCGTTTGACCGAAAAGGTCATTTGGCTGAATAGGACATTTGACCGAAAAGGTCATTTAAAAAGTGAGAAGTTAGGAGTGAGAAGAGAGATTTGACTTTGACTTGACACTTCTCACTCCTCCTTTCACAATTCTCACCGTAAATAGTAAGTAGTGCGAAGCGGATAGTGAGACGTCTCACTACTCACCTCGCGCTTCTAACTTTTCAAATGACCTATTCGGTCCAATGTCTTATTCGGCCAAATGTTATATTCGGGCAAAAGGACCCTTTCAGCCAAATGACCCTTTCGGCCTAATGGCATTCGGTCAACACTTTAAAAAATAAGCTCAGCAAACATAAATGCATGGCATTATTCGAGAACTGTGTTAGAAAATGCTCAAGGATAGCAATACGCTTAATTTGTTTTTGACTTTCTCGTACACTACGTGTATCAACTGGCTATATGGTCGCCCCAAAACCAAACTTTCTATAGGAGGCTCTGAGACCTATAGTGTTATTTACCAATCGACTCAGTTCGTCGGATTGAGGTGATGTCTCTGTGTAGCACATCACTAATTTTGTTTCTGGCTGATACACCGAGTTGCTGGAGATCTAAGACTTTGTCCTCCATGGAAAACCCGATCACTGACTTTTTCATAACAAAACCTTGTCATCAACCCTGTTTTGTCGATGAATGTCGATGCTTCTTTCAGAATACTGTACTCAAAATACTTTGAAAGATTATATTCAAAATTTCAAAAGAATCTGGTTGCAGATCATTCGGGTACTTTGTAAGATTCCACCAAAGATTTTGTCTGATGAAAATAAGGGAGTTTATTCTGACTGTTACACGGTAAAAGCAAATCAACACGCTCAATCTAACTGTTCCATCTATTGAATGTTCAACTTCACAACCACTTTTATTGAAAGTGATTTTCCAAGTGAATTCAAGCCTTTTTATATACCACATTGATCAAAATGCTCGAACGGTGGGTGCAGTTGACCTCCACAAACGTCAAATCAGAGACTAACCGGCAGGCAAGCTAGCGGCCATTACCGCTCGCGGAGAACTGGATTGTATATTTCTAGCCTAATTTTTCAAAAGGACATAAGTAACATTTTTTCATGAATTATTTTGAGTGCTGCAATAAAAAGCTTTCATATTGGTCTGTTGATTGCAATATTCAATTATTTATTTAATCAGACTAAGGCCGAAGTGGCCTGTGCGGTATATAAGAGTCTTCTCCATTCGGCTCGGTCCATGGCTACACGTCGCCAACCACGCAGTCTACGGAGGGTCCGCAAGTCATCTTCCACCTGATCGATCCACCTTGCCCGCTGCGCACCTCGCCTTCTTGTGCCCGTCGGATCGTTGTCGAGAACCATTTTCACCGGGTTGCTGTCCGACATTCTGGCTACGTGCCCGGCCCATCGCAGTCGTCCGATTTTCGCGGTGTGAACGATGGATGGTTCTCCCAACAGCTGATGCAATTCGTGGTTCATTCGCCTCCTCCACGTACCGTCCGCCATCTGCACCCCACCATAGATGGTACGCAGCACTTTCCTTTCGAAAACTCCAAGTGCGCGTTGGTCCTCCACGAGCATCGTCCAGGTCTCGTGTCCGTAGAGGACTACCGGTCTAATTAGCGTTTTGTAGATTGTCAGTTTGGTACGACGGCGAACTCTATTCGATCGGAGCGTCTTGCGAAGTCCAAAATACGTACGATTCCCAGCCACTATGCATCTCCGAGTTTCTCTGCTGGTGTCATTTTCGGCAGTCACCAGTGAGCCCAAGTAAGGACAAAAGGTCGAAAGTAACAAAAGTTAAAAAAGGACAAAAGGTCGAAAGGGACAAAAGGTCGAAAAGGACAAAAGGTCGATCAAGAACAAGTTGATAACAAGTTGGGTGTATTCAAAAGGAATTTGTGAAATGCATTTAACTTCAAGCATAAGTAATACACTCATCTCATCAATCAAAGTCGAAGAATGTGCAATTTTTAAAGAAAGAGTAATTACTATGAGACAATATTATTAATATCTAGAAAGTTCTGGTAGAGATAAAAAATATTGTTGATTAAAAAATGATTAAGAATTTTATTTTACTAGATTGATTCACTCCGTTTCAGTGTCTTGTCTATTTCGAACTTTTTTTTTTCTCTTTTGACCTTTTGTCCCGTTCGACGTTTTATCCTTTCGACCTTTTGTCTCGTTCGACCTTCTATCCTTTTCAGAGTCTCTCGTCTTCTCATGTATACATGGATGAGGCAGTGTGCCCTGAGCTACAAAAGCTCACGTAGCACCGATTCTGTGCGACGAGAGAAGCTAGCGCGCGCATAAAATAACTGAGTGAGCATGTCTCAATGTACGTCTCATGAGACTCATCTCATGCGCTAGGAATGCATAGTTGGCGTTACTTAGGCGACGATATTATTGAATGAAAATTTCCCGCCCAAGCTGTTTTACGCACCTCCGCTGTTGTTTGCAAAGTTTTACCATGGCAAGCAGCGCATGAGCTGATCGCATTGAGATGTCTCAATGCGACTCACCAATGTTAATGTGAGGTACACAAGCTTCGTGAGACTCGCGTGCGCTAAATTTTATGTGCGCGTAGCAGTCATTGCTCAATCTCATCCTTTTTGTACGCGTGCATGATGTCTGATCCTTTTCGACCTTTTGTATTTCGATCTTTGTCCTTTCGACCTTTTGTCTCTAACCCATAATATTTTTTACTGGAAAGGTCAATTCCTTTTAGAATCATCGAAGTATTCACACTAGATCTCTTTCGGTATCGTTGAGGGATACACTTGGGAATCTGTGGGGGATACTCTTCATGATAGATGGAGGATTTGCTTCGGAATTCATCCAAAATCGTACGAAGATTTGTTTTCGAATCTTTCGGAGATTTGCTTCGGGATTGCTTGACGATTTGTTTCAGAATCCTTCGACGATTTGCTTCGGAATCCCTTGAAAATTTAATTCGGAGTTTCCAAATCCACCGACGATCCGAATCCCTCTGACAATTTGTTTTGGAATCCCTCGACGAATTGCTTCGGAATCATTCGACGATTCGCTTCGGAGCCTCTCGATGATTTACTTCGGAATCCCTCGACAAATGACGTCGGAATCATTCAACGATTTTCTTCGGAATTTTTCAACAATTTGCTTCAAAATCCCTGGAAGATTCCCTTCGGAATCGCTGGAGGATTCTTTTCGGAATCCCTGGAAGATTAATTCGGAGTCCCTCGACGATTTTCTTCGGGATCCCTCGATAGATTGGTTCGGAATCCTTCGACGATTGGCTTCTACATACTTAGAACACTGCCTTCGAAATCCCTGGGACATTCACGTTGGAATTCCTGGAGAATCCAACAGAATCTCTGGAACATTCCCATCGGAACTCTTGGAACATTCCAGTCGGAATTTTTAGAATATTCCCGTCGGAATCCTTTGAGAATTCGACACCCCGGGAGGATTTGGAATCTCTGGTACATTCCCTTCGGAATCCCTGAAGAGTTCCCTTCAGTATGCTTGGAGGATTTCCGTCGAAATCTCTGGAGATTCCCGTCGGAAACCCCGGAACAAAAATATCCACTGCCTACCGGTGATGGAGCAGATGAATGGGGCTAGAGACACAACCCCCCTCCCCCCAGGCATCGGGGCTAGTTACGCCAATGTTAAAGGCGTAGAATTACCAAGCCGGAAATGGCTAGTTCGATTCTCGTTTTGGTCCAAGAAGATTTGGGTGCGAAATATCCTCGATTCTATGTGCTAAATGTATCTTTTATTGTGGTTCCACACAAGATACATTCATTTGATGACCTTGCAATTAATAACTGTGGAAATTTTAATAGAATACTAAGCTGAAATGTAGGCCTTGTTCCAGTAACAATGTAAAGCCGTTTAAAAATATTAAGAAGAAGAAAATCGATTATACTTTAAGGATTCTTTAAGATATTGTTTGAGGAATGATTTTCAGTGATTTCAGAAAACCTTTCCGCATCTTGCACATCACATTTGAAATTTCCATATGACATCAAGTAAGGATTCAATACTGAATTCTACATAGCTTCAGCCTGATCATAGGCTAAAATCCTGTATGGGTTCTGTATGTTTCATTGTCGAGTTTTGAGGAAATTATATCGCAGCTCATTTTATCGTTTATCATTTTACGATTAGATTTAACAATCTCAAGAATTCTATCCAGATTCTAAAGAGGATTATCGACGCATTGTGTAAAGTCCTTAACAATTTTTGATTGGAACCCTTCAATTCATACATTGTACATTATCTGAACTCTAATTCTTCAAATTTTCTGTTTGTTCCTCAGCGCAAACTTTAAGATATGTCGTTTAAAAAATCAATTTTAAAAAACTTCATATTTTCAAACAGTGTTTGTCCATTAATCAAAAGTATGAACATATTTTCCTGATATCATCTCAAACTCACCATCTAATCCCGGTGTTGTGACGTAGTTTGTTCCGCTATGAAGGAAGGTCATCTCGCGATCATTTCCTCCCGTTACTATCTTTACAGCATCTTGCACCTTAAAATAGTTCGATTAGGTTTAATCAAACGCCGAAATAATCGTTGGTACTTACCACTTTTTTAATCCATGTAAAAAAATATTTCGTGTCAGTTAGCTTTAGGAAGCCATTTGGATTACAGAATCCATCAACCGTATCCAAAGCAGAGATAACCCCTCTGACGGTCCACACCCCATTTTTCTCGAAGAACATTCCTCCTCCAGAGTCTCCGGTACATGCATTGGCATCTACGAAGCAAACATTTATTATATGCATACAATCAATGTCTGATCATTTAAAACTCACCATTGGCTGATCCCATGCAAATCACGCCGTTCGTGTCCACTCCGAAATTCTTGCCGATAGCACACTTTGCGACATCAACCACCGGCAGCTTTGTCCCCAGCAGCAAATTAGATATCATAAACGACCATGGCTGCTCGTATCCCCAACCAACGATCGATCCCATTTCACCCACCGGGTTGGGATCAACCAAATCGTTTTTGCTCGGCAAACAAACCGGTTGAATATAATCGTTGAACTGCACCGTCGATGTTAACTCCAGAAGAGCTATGTCGTTCACTTTGCTCAGAGGATCGAACGCCTCATGGGGAGTGATCTTTCCCACCAGAACTTCCCGCATATGCACTGAACTCTCGTACAGATTGTTCTGGCCGAGTTGCACGACGATCGTTCCACTTCGCCTCTGCAGCGTGTCGTCCAGTAAACAGTGCGCAGCGGTCATGACGAATTGATCGCTGATCAACGTTCCTCCGCAGATGTAACGCTTCTGCCGGCCGTTCATTTCATAGACGGCAACATGCCATGGCCATTCCCCGGCATAGCTACGTACTCCATTTACTATCAAGCCTTGTTTGTTGATTTTACGTTCCCCGCAAGGTTCCTGTTTCTCTTCAAAGTCTTCCAGTGCTTCGGTTTTCTTCGCTGATGGCGCTTCTGTGAAGTTTTCTTCTTTGTACATCTGACCCTGCTCGGTTACGTTTTTCAGCCATTCTCGATAGTAACGAACTTTTACAAATCCGGTATATTCCTTGCTATCGCATACATTTTGCGGCCCGTCTTTCAGCGCAGTGAAAGACACAATTCCCTTCAACATCCAATGATCTCGCTGGTAGGTAATCAGTCCACCACCTGAATCACCATTACAAACGCTTGATCCATTCGCAAATCCAGCACAGAACATACCTTCGTAGATCGTATTTGAAAACACCGCAGGATTGCTCGCCAGACAAGTGGTGTAGTTCACGAACGGTAACTCCGTCATTCGTAGCCAATTTGAAAGCGCATCAATCTCGGTGTAACCCCAACCGGGTACCTTACCGTGCTGTCGATAGAATCCATCATTTTCGTGATCACTCATATCGACGCAGATCGGAAGAACACGGTTCGTGAAAACAACTCGCCCATATAACTCTACGAGAGCCAGATCGTGCTTGAAATGGTCCATATTGTACTCAGGATACACAAAAATCTTCCTCACTCGAACATTCTGAACGCACTCGTCCTCCACGCCAAGCTCGTGAGCTCCCAATGTCACTTTCAACCTCCCGACCGCCAATTTGAAGCCATTGTTTGGATTTATCACACAGTGAGCCGCCGTCAGCACAAACCTATCGGAAATCAGCGATCCTCCACAGGCGTAACTAAAGTTCCCGTCTTCCTCTTGGTACAGTGCCGCTTGCCATGGAAACTCCCCTCGAATGGTTTCAGCTGCACGGGACGGTAATGCCCCACCCGAAAGCTGCAGTTTTGGAACGCCACATCGAACCGGTGAAAAGAGTAGATCGCAACTGGGTGGATCGTCTGCGGCGGCGAACGCGATCGCCCGGAGTAGAAAGCCGATCGCGAAGATGACTGCTGCGTACGCGTGGAACATTGCGACTGACTGCGATACGTCACGAGATTTTGCCGGCGGCGTGATTGATAACTAGCTGGAAATTTTGGAAATGATGCTCAATTCTTCGAATCGCATCTTATCGCCCGGAAAGCAGATGCGCATTCTGGGAATAGTAAATCTGCGCCTCGCGAAACATTCATCAGAAGGCGGGTTCGACTCTGTGAAGATTCACTGTCTGTTACGCGATTATCGTTGCTCATTGGCCAGCCTCTCGAGACGATGAGGTTGATTGAAGATGATTGAGAGGACGCGTGAGATTTGCTATGCTTGGCTGTTGTGAGAAGGTGGCCAGTGTAAACAATTCACAGCTCGCAGCTCGTCGGGTCCGTTTACATTATACGTGACTATGGCATAGTTCATTATCGTTCAACCTAGTTGGAAGCGAATTATGTACTAAAAATTTTGCATTAGAAAAAATAAAATGAAAAGATACTATTTAGATATATTTAAGTTTTCAGAGATTTGAACAGATTTCTCAAATTAATAATTATAATCATTCATATTTCAAACTTCAAGAATACTTGATATCTGTTCTTTGGATGAAAATATTTCAGATCTTTAGTGCTGGAAATAAATCAATGAATGAGTGTTGCGTAGTTTCTGAGTATATCCTTTGTTGAAACGAGTTGATTGTAACCGTCCCGTTATCAATACACGCGAAACTGGACTCTACTTAGGGGGATTCTTTAAATTACTTTAAAAAAATGCCAGAAGGAGAGGAGCTGAGGTAATTGCTCGCCCAAAAATGATGCTCGACCAACAGGCAAAAAAAACTCGTTATCACTCATTTGGAAATTCCACAACTAGGGTGAATTACCCATCTGGAGACCCTAATTGCTCGAACAGTGGTAATCATTGGTGCTTGAGCTTCAGCTTGTGCGACAGCAATGATTGATAACAAAACAACAGCATGGTGTTATTGTTTTATCGCTAAACTAAAATTTAAATGTTGATCAGTTTTAAATAAACTTCCTACAGCGCTAAAAAAACCCTGACACTTCAGGTGTTCGGGTCATATTTCTCAACTAAATTTACATGTTTATTTACCCAAAATAATCGTCAGCTTTGAATTTTCTGACCTCAGATTTCTTATCGGCCACACCTTCATTCTGCAATCAACGGAGAAAGGATTATCTGTTGATCACTTTATATGAATGAACGCATGAACGATTTTATTACTGTTTTTTCTCAAAAATGTGGCCATTACTATTTCAGAGATGATGATAGTCAATATTTCTAAAGATGTTAGAAGTTCTCCAAACCATTCTGAAGTTTAGAACCTCGGCTTACCAGGTCAATTACGCTTGATACAAAGCCAATAACATCCCATGGTGTAAAATACATGTCCCTAGAGGCCATGCGAATGATTAACGATTTAGTCCAAACCGGATGTTCTTAGTGCTCCAAATCATTTTGGAGCTCATAGCATTTGATCTACTACGTCAACTGGACTTAATAGAAAGAAGATAGCAATCCTTGGTGTCTATACATGCCCTTAGATGCCATGCGCTTTATTTACGATTCAGATAAGTCCAAATCAGATATTTCAAGTTCTCCAAATCATTCTGGAGTTTATACTAACTGGTCTACGAAGTCAACTTGACTCGACACAAAGCCAATGGAAAATCAACGGTGTACATACAGACCTTTGGAGGGCACGCGCATGATTTACGATTTTAGTATACCGTCACCAGATGTTCTAAGTTCTCCAAATCGTTCTGGAGTTCAGACCTATTGGTCTACAAAATCAGCTGTGCTCAATACAAAGCCAGTAGTAATCATGTACATGATGTGTCAAAACATCATGAACATAGACAAATCTTTTAATTGATTTTTTGTGAAAAAATGGTATGTTGGCCATAACTTCCGAGCCCATAGTCCGACCTGGCCAATTTTCAATAGGAAACAATGGGACAGAATTCCGAGCCTCTTGAAAGGAGGCTTCCGAGCCTCTTGAGAGGAGGCTTCCGAGCCTCTTGAAAGGAGGCTTCCGAGCCTCTTGAAAGGAGGCTTCCGAGCCTCTTGAAAGGAGGCTTCCGAGCCTCTTTAAAGGAGGCTTCCGAGCCTCTTGAAAGGAGGCTTCCGAGCCTCTTGAAAGGAGGCTTGAGCCTCTTGAAAGGAGGCTTCTGAGCCTCTTGAAAGGAGGCTTGAGCCTCTTGAAAGGAGGCTTCTGAGGCCTCTTGAAAGGAGGCTTCTGAGCCTCTTGAAAGGAGGCTCTGAGGCCTCTTGAAAGGAGGCTTCTGAGCCTCTTGAAAGGAGGCTTCTGAGCCTCTTGAAAGGAGGCTTCTGAGCCTCTTGAAAGGAGGCTTCTGAGCCTCTTGAAAGGAGGCTTCTGAGCCTCTTGAAAGGAGGCTTCTGAGCCTCTTGAAAGGAGGCTTCCTGAGCCTCTTGAAAGGAGGCTTCTGAGCCTCTTGAAAGGAGGCTTCTGAGCCTCTTGAAAGGAGGCCTGAGCCTCTTGAAAGGAGGCTTTGAGCCTCTTGAAAGGAGGCTTCTGAGCCTCTTGAAAGGAGGCTTGAGCCTCTTGAAAGGAGGCTTCTGAGCCTCTTGAAAGGGGAGGCTTCTGAGCCTCTTGGAAAGGAGGCTTCTGAGCCTTCTTGAAAGGAGGCTTCCGAGCCTCTTGAAAGGAGGCTTCCTGAGCCTCTTGAAAGGAGGCTTCTGAGCCTCTTGAAAGGAGGCTCTGAGCCTCTTGAAAGGAGGCTTCTGAGCCTCTTGAAAGGAGGCTGGAGCCTCTTGAAAGGAGGCTTCCTGAGCCTCTTGAAAGGAGGCCTTGAGCCTCTTGAAAGGAGGCTTCTGGGCCTCTTGAAAGGGAGGCTTCCTGAGCCTCTTGAAAGGAGGCTTCCGAGGCCTCTTGAAAGGAGGCTTCTGAGCCTCTTGAAGGAGGCTGGAGCCTCTTGAAAGGAGGCTTCTGAGCCTCTTGAAAGGAGGCTTCTGAGCCTCTTGAAAGGAGGCTTCTGAGCCTCTTGAAAGGAGGCCTGAGCCTCTTGAAAGGAGGCTTCTGAGCCTCTTGAAAGGAGGCTCTGAGCCTCTTGAAAGGAGGCTTCTGAGCCTCTTGAAAGGAGGCTTCCTGAGCCTCTTGAAAGGAGGCTTCCTGAGCCTCTTGAAAGGAGGCTTCTGAGCCTCTTGAAAGGAGGCTTCCTGAGCCTCTTGAAAGGAGGCCTGAGCTCTCTTGAAAGGAGGCTTCTGAGCCTCTTGAAAGGAGGCTTCTGAGCCTCTTGAAAGGAGGCTCTGAGCCTCTTGAAAGGAGGCCCGAGCCTCTTGAAAGGAGGCTTCCGAGCCTCTTGAAAGGAGGCTTCCGAGCCTCTGGAAAGGAGGCTTCAGAGCCTCTTGAAAGGAGGCTTCCGAGCCTCTTGAAAAGAGGCTTCCGAGCCTCCTTAAAAGGAGGCTTCCGAGCCTCTTGAAAGGAGGCTTCCGAGCCTCTTGAAAGGAGGCTTCCGAGCCTCTTGAAAGGAGGCTTCCGAGCGTAACGTATTCGTAACGTAACGTAACGTATCTATTCTGCTCAGCTCTTTAGAACATCTATTCAATCGATTTTTAAAAACCTTAGCCCCTGCTTACAGATAAAACTTGTTATTTTGTGGCTATTTCTGGAAATAAATTGATGACCCACTTCATCCACATTCAATTTATTCGCCATGTCCTTGTAGAAGTGCAGTAGAGATATGGCATTCAGTCGCTGATAGGTTTTCAAACTTCGGAGCCCAGAAAACGATCGCTCAGTAGCAGCAGATATTGGAATGGTGATGAATACCTTTACATACTTGACAATTTTTGGCAGAATATCTATCAAATGTGGTTGCACCATCAACCGCTCCGCGTCGCCGGAAGCATCATTGTTAGACAAATTCAACTAAACCAGAATAGTTCGCCAGGACAGACAACATCGACACATAGGGTAGAACAGTCCAAAATGCACCCCTTTAGCTTTTTCGGTGTTTCCACCTATATAAACAAGAAAATCGAATCAATTCAACGTGTAGATGTAAAATTTACAAAACCAGCTACATTGTACAATTGTCTCCCATTCAAAACAACAAGGTTTTCATGACTTTTTAACGCATTTAAGAAATATTTTAAAAAGGGGCCTGCGGCAAAACGCCCGAATGGTGGTGTAAAATGACTTTATTGCATGTGAAATAATGGTTAACGAATGGTTGTTTGTTTTGTCTTAATGGATTGAACGACAATCTTACGGATGAGGTGAAAGATACACTGATCGTTAAATTTAAATGAAAATGAAAGGATTTTGCTCCTTTTTCCATTGCAGCTAATATTGAATTGTGATGTTAATAACCATTCATAAATGTCCTACAAATGATTATATTAGTGATTTTATGAGAGAGGCCATTTTACCCAGGGGTGAATTATGCACTGTTCTCCCCTAACTTGTTAACAGTCCATCTTACTGGACAAAGCGATCCTAGATAGGTGGTATCATTATATTTGAATGCCTTAAACAAAGGCTCAGACAAAATAGATCCCTGAAAGCCTGTTTTGGAGAAACTTTGACAAAATTGATCATATCCTTAAAACTAGGGATCCTACATTCAGAGATGTGCGATAGCGGCCGTCTTGAGCCAATCGAGCATTAAGAACTGTCAAAATCTGAGCCAAATGAACATCGTTATTGTTGCAGAGTGGAAGGTATTGCGATTGTAATGGAAAAGATTTTTCAAAAAGTTTAATCGAATTAACAATTTGTTTTTCTTTCGCAAGTAGAAGTAGTCTACTTTATGCATTGTATTTTGTTCTTTTGTACTGCACTTTTATTTTAGTGATAATGCACGGATGGAGGATAGACAACATAATCGAAAAGTGTCATCAATTGCAAAGTCATGTTCAAGCTACAACATTTTACGCTACGGCAAGTGCTGGCAGCGTTTGTTTACGAAATTAACAGCGTTGCTAAATCGCCTGGAAAACTATTCGCCCATCTCTTACTATAGGATCCCTACTTAAAACCATGGTTGATGTATCCATACTGGCAGGAATAGTCTCGATGGTTTCTTGTGAATCCAAATTTAATAATTGAGCCAAGCAATGAACAAATAAAGCTCTCTTTTCGTCATCAAGAATTTTTATGGTCATGAATGCACACAGCAACGCAAGAATGAATTGCACATCCAATATAAATAAAATTGTCTGGTACACCCAACCGGCGGTTGTTAGATTTTCTAACAATTCTGTATAAGAATCTACCAAAATCTGTATAAGAACTGGGCATATGCGAAATTGTTAGAATTTTATACAAACAAAATGTAAGAAAAGCTTAAACAAATTGTAGACTCTAATACAATATTTGTATAAGAATCTAACAATTTCGCATATGCCCAGTTCTTATACAGGTTTTGGTAGATTCTTATACAGAATTGTTGGAAAATCTAACATCCGCCGGTTGGGTGTAGCTATTTGAATCGACCGATGCAATAAAATGAAAATTTATGGATAATATTCAAAAATTAATATTTGAAGGCAAAATATATTGGGGGCAATATATTTATTGAGGGGACAAAAAGTGCCTCGCCCCCCAAAGTTGGCGCCTATGGAAGGAAGTGTATAGTAATCCTGAACCTGAAATACAAGGTTCTAGTGTGAAATCTCTACTGCCTCAGACTTATCTATCCTTATCTTCAGACTTATATCTGTCTTACCTCCTGCATCTCCAAAGTATTTACAGCACGTACTCCAGAACGTCTTCAACCAAGGGAAATACGCCGACTTACTCTCACTGAATATTACGAAGGCGTTTAATCGCACATGGACCCCACTGGTGCCTAAACATGGGATCCTCCGGAAATATTATTCTACAACTTTATCTCCAGTCGGTATTTTCAAGTCCTAATGAGTAACTTTGTGTCCACAACCTACCTGAATTAAAACATAGAGTCCCACAAAGTCCCGTGATGGCAGTGACCCTTTTTCAGGTCGCCTTGAACGGGGTCTTTAACGGACAACCAAAAGGATTTTTTTGTCTACGCTGACGACATCCTATGACATCCGGCCATCCAAAAATGTCCACGAACACGAGTGCAATGGGCGACACTGCCTCTCTGGGCCCAGTCTCAAGATAAATGATTTACCCATTACCAAATGGAAACATATTAAGCTCCATCGATCGAAAACTCTAATCCCTAACGTTTAGAGCGTTTAAACCAGCTGCAGGTCCAGGATCAACCCGAGCCAAACCTGATCGTTGCTGGGCCTCGTCGATTAGGACGGTACCGAATTGAATAGGCGAATGAAAAAAAAAACTCAAATAAATCGGCTTTAGAATTCAATTCTAATATTTTCCATTTCTTTCTCCCTTACAGGTAATGAATAATAAATTGAACAACCACCTCAGCTATCTGTGAGTATGACTGAAATTGATCATTTCAAGCTACTGAACTAATATCCTAGCTTTAATCGTATTCTGTTGAAAGACAAATTTCAACTCGGCCGCTATTACACAAAGAGCAAACTTCTCCCGGAAGCTATATTTCCCCAACTCAAAATAACTGGAGCATCCTTCCACACAGCATCCTCGCCGCAAGCATATCCAATATTCCAGCAAAGGCACCTCGAGAGTATACACTAATATAGTCATAACTACAACCGAGAGGAAGTGATTCCTTGCCACCAATCCCAATTTCCATATTTCGTCGTTCCTCGACACACCCCACCGGATCCCTTCTCTAACCAGAAAAAAAAACTTTACATTTATCATATCCTATATATTTTTTTTTCGGATGCCTCTTGCACTATATTGTGAGCGAGCGGAATTCATCCCAACCCTTGCCAACGTCGCTACATTTCGTTTTCCGTCCCACAAACGGCTGCTGACTAGTGACTCGTTTTGCACTTGGTACCAGATTTCTCACCCTGCCCTCTATGGGAAACTGAATTTTATGAATACCCCACCTCGGGCATCCCCTCGCATAGTCCCGATGCAGTCGGCACAGTCAGAGCCGTAACTTGGAGGTACTATTCAGAGTTTTTCCCAAGAAAAACAGAGCATTGACTTCAAGTTTTGTTAGTATTGTAGTGCTGCTTACAAATGAAATTGATGCATGTTTTCATTCATGTGTCTTCATTGGTCGTGCGGTAAGATGCGCGGCTACAAAGCAGGACTATGCTGAAGGTGGCTGGGTTCGATTCCCGGTCCGGTATAGGAAATTTTCAGGTTGGAAATTTTGTCGTCTTCCCAGGGCATAAAAGCGTAAGAGTATCATCGTGTTAGCCTCATGATATACAAATACTTAAAAGTTAAAAAAAATAAAAATAATTCAAAAATGGTAAGATGTTTGCATTCGCGTAACCAGTGTTTGTGACATTTTGGGATTTTGATAACGAAGGTATTTATAACTTCACTTTCAAAGTTCCAAATTGTCACAAATACATGTGAATTGAAGAGGGAGCGTACCATTTGGTGTAAATTAATTTGGCATGAGATCATTTGGCATAATTGTGTATTCACTATTCCAGTTGTTACACTAAGTGGTGCTGGAAAAAAACAGAAATAATGTAGGGTTTTTACCCCATTCCGGCCTACCATGCGTTCAACTGCATTATTTAATTGATATTCATGACAGGAAGCAACTTTTTCTGAATTTTGTGGCCCGTGTTGTACTGCAATGGAGTTGACTTCTTTTTGAGATATACCAGCTTCCACACTGATATTATTCCCTCCCCCTTCATACGGGAGTTTGGCAGAAGGGAGGTCGTGCGATATATGCCATCACAAATTATTGGCCTCTGCTCGCTTTCAAATCGACTTCTATAAAAACATTCTTCATACCTGCCTGTATCCTAACGGAACTATCAATTCTATACTTTCGCCTCTAATTCTGTCATGATCATGTACGTCTAAGTTTGGAAGATAATATTAGCATTTCCATATCATTGTAAATCGTTTAACTTCACGTAGAAGTAACACACACAAAATCATTAATTTAGTAAAATAAATGGTTAAAAAATATTCAATATTGTGCGAGATAAATGAGAGACTTTTTTAAAATTATAAATCATAAACCTACGGCTTCCTATCAGTATAAATCATTAGTTTTCTGTGCAGGCAGTGAGTAGAGAATCGGGTCCATAGGCCCAAGTAGTGATTTACCCTATATAAAAGCCGTCGATATTAATATTAACAAGACATAATTCTTTCGTAGAAAGCATGTATGAGCCAGTTATAAAGCAATGATAATTATAATTGTTAACCATTGGATTCATGATTTGCCCAGCAAAAAGCAATGATTAATGTGTTTTCTTCTTCGAAAATAACGCATCTATCGGGAATAAGGCAACGCGAATGTGATTCTCACTTTGGCAGTAGGCGTTTGTTCGGATAATCGCAATGATAGACGTGATCCCTTCTTTGAAACTACGCATTTACCTGGACTAAGGCAATGGTGGATCTGATACCATCTTTAAAAGTAGGTGCTTTCCTGGATATAAGCAATGGTGGATGTAATCCCTACTTTAAAAGTAGGCGTTTTCCGGAATAAGGCCTTCTGCAAAAGTGAACGTTTGCCAAGAATAAGGTCAAGGTTAATATAATTCCTTTATAGGAAGTAAGCTTTGTCCAGAATAAAGCAATGATGAATGAGCTTCAATCTTTTGGATGAAGGCGTTAGCATGGAATAAAAAAATCTAAATACATAAAAATGAATTTCTGTCTGTCTGACCTGACTCGGAAACTACTAAACTGATCGGCATAAAAATTTTGGAGAGGTTTTTGGGGCCCGGAAAGGCTCTTAAGCTGGTCCGAGACCCCTCTCCCCTATGGAAAGGAGGGCTCTCATACAGATATAACACAAATTTCTTCATAACAAATCAAATAGAATCAAATCTGGCATGTGGAGGTTATGGAAGGGAATGATACATGTTTCTGTGGTGGTTCAAACCTCCTCCCCCTTCAGGAAAGGGGACTCCCGTACAAATGGAGCATAAATTGTTGCAAATAACTCGAAAAAAAACAGAGAGTAAATAAATTTAAGGCGAAACGAAGTTCCTTGGGTCTGCTAGTGGTAAATATAATCCCCTACTTTAAAATAGGCGTTAGCATGAAATAAATCAATAATGATTGTGATTCATTTCTCGGAAGGAGTTCTGCCGTTTCGTTTCCCGTCCTTCTAAAATGCCTACCATAAGTCTGAATTTATCAGAAAATATCCCCGATCTAATTTATTGTTTAGGATTGTCATCGACTATTTTCGGCGAGTAATAAGAACAACAACAACTAATAGACAGCCATTATTACAATAACGGTGTCAGTCCATTTGGCCGAATGTTGTTTGTTTCAACGCTATTTGGCCGGATAGTTAAAAAAAATTATCTCAGATCTCGAGTAGTGAAAAGTGTGATATGACATATGACATGGAAAGTAAGATGAGAAGTGAAAAGTTGGAAGTGAGAAGTGAGAAGTAAGACGTTAAAAGTGTGAAGTGAGAAATGAAAAGTGAAAAGTGAGAAGTAAGAAGAGACAGGTGGGAAGTGAGAAGTGAAAAGTATAAATAAACTGAGAACTAAGAGTTGAGAACAGAGAACTGAAAAATAATAACTGAGAACTGAAAAAATAGAACTAGAACTGAGAGCAGAGATCTGCGAGCTGAGAACTGATAATTGAGAACATAGAACTGAGAACTGAGAACAGAGAACAGATAACTAAGAACTGAAACCAAGAAGTGAGAACAAAATAGCTAGAAATAAGGAACAAGAAATTAGAATTGAGAACTGAGAATTGGGATGAGAATTATGAAAAGCGAGAAATGAGTATTGAAAATTGTGAAAATAAAACTTATTTCTTCTTAGTGCATCCTTTTTTCTTTCTTTCTATTTCTTTCTTACTTCTTCCTTTTTCTTCCTAACTTCCACATTCTTCCTTCTTCCTCCTTTCTTATTCCATGTTATTTCTCCTTTCTTTCTCCCTTCTTCCTTCTTACTTCTTATTTCTTTCTTCTTTCCTTCTTCTTCCTCCTTTCTACTTTCTTATTTTTTTTTCTTTCTTCTCCCTTCTTTCTACATTTTTCTTACTTCTTACTTCTTCCTTCTTCCTTCTCGCTGCTTCCTTTCTTCGTGCACATTTCTTCTTTCTTCTTCTTCTTCTCCTCTATCTTCTTCCGTATTTCTTCTTCCTTCTTTCTTTTTCCTTATTCCTTATTTTTTCTTCTTCCTTCCTTCTACCTTCTACCTTCTTTCTCCTTCTTTTTTTCCTTCTTCTCTCTTTCTTTCTTTTACCGTTTCCTTCTTCCTTATTCATTCCATCTTGTTCCATCTCCCTTCTTTCTTTTCTCTTCTTCTTACACATTTATTCTTTCTTATTCCATCTTCTTCCTTTCTCCTTCTCCCTGCTTACTTCTTTTTTCTTCCTTCTTCCCTCGTCCGTCTTCCTTCTTTCATCTTGCTTCTTCTTTCTTATCCGACCTTCTATCTTCTTCCATCTTCGTTTTTCTTGCTTCTTTCTTCCTTATTCATTCTTCCTTCTTCCATCTCATTTTCTTCTTCTTCCTACTTCTTAGTTTTTCTTTCTTCTATCCCCCCTTCCTTTTTTCTTCTTCCACATTTCTTCCTTCCTCCTTCTTCATTCTTCTTTCTTTTTCCTTCTCTTTTCTCCCTTCTTTCTTCTTTCATCTTCCTTATTTATTTTTCATTCTTACCTTTCGCTTCGTATGTCTTACTCCTTGCTATCTCACTCTTCACTTCTAGTCTATTACATCTCACTTCTCATCAATAACTTCACGCTACTCATTTCTCATTTCTCACTTATCGCTTCTCACTTCTTACTTACACACTTCTACTGCACACCTCTAACTTCTACACACTACTTACTTCGAACATTTCGCTTCTCACTTCTACTTTTCGCTACTCACTAATCCCTTCTCACTTCTCACTCTCAATAAGGAAGCATATTTCAACTATTCGGCCAAACGGCATTCGGCCAAATGACCCTAAACCCTCACAAGGGCAAAAGATGATGGAAGGCCGAAGTAAATCAACCGAAACGTCTGGACAGTCTGACAAACTAATGTTGTTATCATTACTCGCCGGAAAATAGTCGATGCCAATCCTATACAATTTTGCGGCGAATAATCCACTGTTAACATCGATCTACTATATTTGAACGAAAAAATACATCAGATAACCCTTTTTTCACAGTTCCTAATTATTCCAAATGATTTACTCTTTTGTTGCGATTCATTTATATGTCAAATATCAGTTATGCCAAATGTCCGTTATGCCAAATGACTTTATGCCAAATAACCATTTTGCATTTATGAAAAGGAGAAAGCTGACCTTATGAGAAAACTGACTAATGGCATCATGGAGCAGTAAACATACATAGCTTTGGCTTTGTTTTTTCTTCCTCCAAAAGTACATTTTATTTACCAACATTTTTCAAGCATGATGCATTTTATTGATGTCGATGTCGATCCAGTCTCGGCCAGCCCTGCGCCACCGACAGCAATCAACGAAATGGGCGGCCGTTCATTCAACACGGCAGAAACTGGCTCTTGTGTGTAAACGAAAAGGAAAAGCTGCGAACAGCATCCACTTTGGTGTCCCTGTGGCACAGAAACCTTGTTTTCCTATGTCCGTCCACTCTTCGTTCACTTTGCGCCTTCCACCCGTGCACTCAAGTTAGATGCATCTCGGGACACCACCCAACGGAAATTAGAACATTGTACGTGTGAGTATCATCGTCACTCGAACACGGAAAAAGTGGTCTGCTGTCGGTGGGCATTTGGTTGTGGTGACTTCAAACTGGGCCATAGTCATATGTAGGCATGGGAAGTGAGAGATAAATAAAGAGCGAAGAAAGCCCAGCAATTGCGGTTTTCCCCAGTTGAACCTTCTGCAGCTTGAGCAAGATATGCATCACTTCTTGTAGCTTCGCAATCTTTCTTGTCCGGTCCCTCCAGCTGGAAGAGAAGAGCGAGAGTGATAATGCTATATGCAAGGGATGGAAAATTTCAAATTCCTCGCATCCCGTGAACTCTTCGTTAGACTACGGCAAATTCTGCCAAGCCATCTTCCTCTGACCATGCAATGCAATGATGGTGGAATGCAAAAGTGCTTGCTTTTATAATTTTTATGCCAAAGCTGTTCGCTCGGCGACTGCAAGTTATACTCAGGGACTGGTTGTTGAACGGCACAGAAGCTCCAGGTAGATGTGGAAAGGCGTCTTCTGAATATGGGATTAATGCGCTCTTGGCCCGGTCCGGCGATCAGCCAGTCCCTGCCAGGCCAGGACCGAAAAGATGAGATGCATTCTGGCAAGCGAGATAATCGCCAGATATGAATATTTATTGGTAATGGATGCGGTCGGAGAAATTTGTTTGTTTTCAGGTCAGAGTTGGGCCAACACCCAGCAGGTGCTCGGTTGGGTAGGACCAGCAATTGGATCAGGAAATGGATTGCAGGAAGAACATAAATTGAACGTGAATTGTAGAATGGTGTTTATGTTACAGTATTTCTTCGTTTGGAATTGTAGATTCAACTGATTGTGTGCTTAGTGTCTATTAAGGATCTTTGAAATATTTGAACAAGTTTAATAACCATGTTAATGGCAAAAGCTAGTCAATACAAATGAATTAATGGATAGGAAGAAGATCCACGTATTTCAAAGCCGTTTTAGCAGTTCAGAAGAAATTCGATTTTTGAGCGGAATGATTGACCTTATTGATATACATATCGAATTGTTCGAATATTGCTTGAGACGATAAGATTGCTAGAATCATCAAGTTGAAGAAAATGAACAACCTCTACAAATAAGTTTTAGAAAGCCTTCTGATCACAGAATGTTGAAGAAACTTATTTCGATCTCAACAGTAAAGCCGTTTTCTGGTCATCATTGATTTGACAATCAAGCATAACAACTGATGGCATTCCACATAACATTATTTCTCATTTCGATATAAGGTTGGAATGCAACCGCTTTTTGCTTTTTGCTCTCGTATACTAAGTATACATAAAGGCTATATGTTCGCTCCAAAACTAAACTTAGGACGCCCGGAGACTCATAGTGTCATATACCGACAATTCAGTTCGACGAATTGACGTGATGTCTGTGTATGTAGGTGCGCAAAACTCTATCGTACTTTTTTGGCACTTACTCTTAGCCAATTCGCAACAAGCTGCATTCGACGAGCAATCCTGTCTCATTGTTTTCTATTGAAAATTGGCCATTTCGAACTATGGGCTCGGAAGCTATGGCTTAAATATTTTTTTTATAACAAAGCTTGTACAAATTTCTAGCTCACTTTTAGACACTTATCATCATCACGATCCACTTGCAACAAGTTGCATTCTTGTCTTATTGTTTCAAAAACATGTGGAAAAGTCTGATTCACTTTTTTGCCTTTTATCCTTTACTGATTTGCTAACAACAAGTTATATTCGGCGGGGATTCTTGTTCCATGTTGTTTTCCATTAAAAATTGGGTTGAGCGGACTCTGGATTCCGATTTTTTGGCCAATATACCATTTAAAAAAAAACAAACCTTTTCCAAACCTTTCTTTTTATTTCGCTCAAAATCACAGTAGTCTCTACAGCCGCTGTTGATTTTGTTCAAGACGCCACCAGCGCTGTAGTTTCGACATAATCTGTTGAGACACTGTGTAAACCGCAATCCATATAACCTCTTCCCGACACTTCCTCTCAACGAGGTTGTCCGGGGTTGTATTCATGCCGCTGACAAGCATCATGGCATTGCGTTCAATATCGAATCACGGGCATGCAAACATCACATGCTCTGCCGATTCTACCTCACCTACACATTCCGGGCACTCCGCAGAATCTGCGAACCCGAACCTATGCAGGAACTTTTTAAAGCAGTTATGTTCAGACAACACCTGTGACAGGTGGAAGTTGACCTTACCATGCTTTCTACTAATCCAATTCGATACCTGCGGAATCAGTCTGTGGGTTCAACGACCTTTGACTGCAGTGTCCCACCCGATCAAGATTGCATAACAAAATTATAACAAGGAGAGTTATTTAATTCAGAAAAATAATGTAACAAAATGTGTTATAAAATTGGCTGGTTAGTTGTTAAAATAACAAAAAATATATCAAAATTCCCTCTAGTCGTAACATAATTGTATCACAGGTTGTTACCTTCATTTCAACATCATAACAACCGTTGATATGATTATGAGGTACAAAAATCTACTTTCATGGTAATTGCCTACATTACGTATAAAAATGTGGTACGCTACAACGCCGGATTTCCATCCAAAATGTAGGCAATTAACTTTGTACTAGCTATTAACATCGATTATTGATTCAAGTTATACTGGAGGTGATTACTTCCGCTTTTTTCCAATATCAACAAAAATGTAGGCAATTATTTTGTGTAAATGTACATAACCAATGTTGTTATAATTTTGATATGAAATAAAACTGGCCGAAGACACATTTTTATCGAATTATCTAATTATAACACACGTTGTTTTAAATAACAACCATTGATAGAATTGAGTTATAATTTTGTTATGTATTCCTGATCGGGCATGCTCTCTTGACATGTCGCACTTGCACCGAGTCCCTGTCGTTGAAGCACTCCACATCTTCCTCCAGAAGTATGTCTATCGGCATCATCCCAGCAATGACGCACACCGCCTCATAAGATATGGTGCGGTATGCGCTTGCAACCCGCAGACACATCAGCCGGTGTACCCTGATTAATTTCTTAACAGCAAGTGCTTTGGACCATGCTGGTACGCCGTATCGTATAATAGACAATACTACACCCGCTATAACCCTACGCACCTGGCTTTGCACCGCCGATCCGTTGGACATCATTCGCGATAAAGCAAATGAAGCCCTTTGGCATACAAAATCGACGTGGCTCATAAAATTGAGCTTATCGTCGATCATCACGTTTATCCTCGCTTGCTGCAACCCATGGTGGCTATACACCACAACAACCTCAGTCTTGTGATGTGATAAGGCCAACCTCCTTGAGTTGAGCCATTCTTCGACTCTGATAATCGCGTAAGAAGCTTCCAATTCAACTTCGTCGAGAGTGTCGCCTGTGATCTCTAACATTACATCATCCGCATCGTTAGTTATTAGCGGTACCACGTTCACTGACTCGTACGGTGTAGCGGGCCAGCCCGATGAGTCAAGCTTCGGAAACAAACCTGGCTAATATCTCCGGGGATTTCTCAGGAGGTGTGCTGTTGGTCCTAGCCATCACTATCATGTATGCACCCACTGTTCACGCATTGAAGTCACCTGCTACAACTAATGGTTTAAAGTTCTGTCCAGTTAGAATCCGGAATCATTTATTGTATAGCAGCGGCTCGGAAAGTGACCGCTGCAAGAATTATTTTACAGCGGTATGTCTACCTAGGAGCCCACTTTCTGTGGTATAGATTTTATGATGTTTCGTGCAGCGAGTTGAAAATTATTCCAGATGGAAGCCGAGAGGAGAGAAAAAATTATGCACACCCCCGTTGATAATCATGCTCATCGACGGTGGAACCTACGTCAAAATAGATTTAAGACAGCTTCCTGGCCAAAAATTCTGCATGGCGACGGCACAAGGAGTTGTTCCTGAAAGACTATGTTTGCTTTTATGGACACATTTGCCAAAAAACTGATGATTTGTACATGGATGAACCATTAATTGCCAACTTTCAGGCTGTTTTCAATGATATCGATAAGATTGCGAAACAATGATAATTTCTGGTTTAATCTATGTCAGTTCAGCAAATAAATGCATTTAAATGAATGTGGATACGTGTAGGTAAGTCATACCATTGAGGTTTGTAGGTGGCCATTTTTAAATTAGGAGAAAATGACTCTGTCCAAAATATATACATTTTCCATGTCGAAGTTATATATTTGATGTCCAAAAAGAAAATATTTCAGTTCGCAGTATATCACAGTTTACACCTAGTAAACGTAATTTACTCGAAAATTGAGCAATGGAGACACAAGACTAATCATAGATAATGTATTTGGATGAACCTAGTGGTTTTCAATTGTTTTATACTATTCAATCTGGGATGAAAGCATCTTGACGGACGAACGTGTGGTGATCGAAAGGTGGAAGCAGCACTACGAGGAACATCCGAATGGCGCTGAGAGTACAGGCAGTGAAAGTCAAGGCAGCGGAGGAGATGACTACGTCCGTTCAGCGGACGATGGAAGCCAACCAGCCCCCACCTTGAGGGAAGTTAAAGATGCCATTCAACAGCTAAAGACCAATAAAGCAGCTGGTAAGGATGGTATCGGAGCTGAGCTCATCAAGATGGGCCCGGAAAAGCTGGCCACTTGCCTGCACAAACTGATAGTCAGAATCTGGGAAACCGAACAGCTACCGGAGGAGTGGAAGGAAGGGGTTATATGCTCCATCTACAAGAAAGGCGACAAACTGGAGTGTGAAAACTTTCGAGCGATCACCATCCTTAATGCCGCCTACAAAGTGATATCCCAGATCATCTTCCGTCGTCTGTCACCTTTAGTGAACGAGTTCGTGGGAAGTTATCAAGCCGGCTTCGTTGACGGCCGCTCGACAACGGAGCAGATCTTTACTGTACGGCAAATCCTTCAAAAATGCCGTGAATACCAGGTCCCAACGCACCATCTGTTCGTTGATTTCAAGGCGGCATACGACAGTATAGACCGCGTAGAGCTATGGAAAATTATGGACGAGAACAGCTTCCCTGGGAAGCTTACCAGACTGATCAAAGCAACGGTGGATGGTGTGCAAAACTGTGTGAAGATTTCGAGCGAACACTCCAGTTCGTTCGAATCGCGCCGGGGACTAAGACAAGGTGATGGACTTTCGTGCTTGTTGTTCAACATTGCGCTAGAAGGTGTAATGCAGAGAGCCGGGTGTAACAGCCGGGGTACGATTTTCAACAGATCCAGTCAATTTATTTGCTTCGCGGATGACATGGACATTGTCGGCCGAACATTTGCAAAGGTGGCAGAACTGTACACCCGCCTGAAACGTGAAGCAACTAAAGTTGGACTGGTGGTGAATGCGTCAAAGACAAAGTACATGCTTGTGGGCGGAACCGAGCAGTGTTACGATAGACGGGGATACCTTCGAGGTGGTCGAGGAATTCGTCTACCTCGGATCCTTGCTAACGGCTGACAACAACGTTAGTCGTGAAATACGAAGGCGCATCATCTGTGGAAGTCGGGCCTACTACGGGCTCCAGAAGAAACTGCGGTCGAAAAAGATTCGCCATCGCACCAAATGTGTCATGTACAAGACGCTTATAAGACCGGTTGTCCTCTACGGACATGAAACATGGACATGGCGTATCCGAGGATGGAGAGATGCGGCCTCGAACCGTGCATTGTGGCGTCAAATTGTTGATTCAGTGTTATCTGTTTAGATGTTAACTAAATAAATGAAATGAATACTATTCAATCTCGATATATTTTCTAATGAATGTCCTGCGCTTGTCCAAGATACATCATTTACCCAATTGTTTCAGTCGATTTTTTGACGGAATAGATTGAAAGCAAAAAAGATCTAGTTCCAAATCTCATGAATGTTTTTAAGAAAAAAAATCCAAGTTCATTTGCTAATTGTGTTAAAACTATTGATTATCAATGCAAAACTATTGAGGCTCGGAAGCCTCCTTTCAAGAGGCTCGGAAGCCACCTTTCAAGAGGCTCGGAAGCCACCTTTCAAGAGGCTCGGAAGCCTCCTTTCAAGAGGCTCGGAAGCCTCCTTTCAAGAGGCCCGGAAGCCTCCTTTCAAGAGGCCCGGAAGCCTCCTTCAAGAGGCCCGGAAGCCTCCTTTCAAGAGGCCCGGAAGCCTCCTTTCAAGAGGCCCGGAAGCCTCCTTTCAAGAGGCCCGGAAGCCTCCTTTCAAGAGGCCCGGAAGCCTCCTTTCAAGAGGCCCGGAAGCCTCCTTTCAAGAGGCCCGGAAGCCTCCTTTCAAGAGGCCCGGAAGCCTCTTTTCAAGAGGCCCGGAAGCCACCTTCAAGAGGCCCGGAAGCCTCCTTTCAAGAGGCCCGGAAGCCTCCTTTCAAGAGGCCCGGAAGCCTCCTTTCAAGAGGCTCGGAAGCCTCCTTTCAAGAGGCTCGGAAGCCTCCTTTCAAGAGGCTCGGAAGCCTCCTTTCAAGAGGCTCGGAAGCATCCTTTCAAGAGGCTCGGAAGCCTCCTTTCAAGAGGCTCGGAAGCCTCCTTTCAAGAGGCTCGGAAGCCTCCTTTCAAGAGGCTCGAAAGCCTTCTTTCAAGAGGCTCGAAAGCCTCCTTCAAGAGGCCCGGAAGCCTATTTTCAAGAGACCCGGAAGCCTCCTTTCAAGAGGCCCAGAAGCCTCCTTTCAAGAGGCCCGGAAGCCTCCTTGCAAGAGGCCCGGAAGCCTCCTTTCAAGAGGTCCGGAAGCCTCCTTTCAAGAGGCCCGAAAGCCTCCTTTCAAGAGGCCTGGAAGCCTCCTTTCAAGAGGCCCGGAAGCCTCCTTTCAAGAGGCCCGGAAGCCTCCTTTCAAGAGGCCCGGAAGCCTCCTTACAAGAGGCCCGGAAGCCTCCTTTCAAGAGGCCCGGAAGCCTCCTTTCAAGAGGCCCGGAAGCCTCCTTTCAAGAGGCCCGGAAGCCTCCTTTCAAGAGGCCCGGAAGCCTCCTTTCAAGAGGCTCGGAAGCCACCTTTCAAGAGGCTCGGAAGCCACCTTTCAAGAGGCTCGGAAGCCTCCTTTCAAGAGGCTCGGAAGCCTCCTTTCAAGAGGCTCGGAAGCCTCCTTTCAAGAGGCTCGGAAGCCTCCTTTCAAGAGGCCCGGAAGCCTCCTTTCAAGAGGCCCGGAAGCCTCCTTTCAAGAGGCCCGGAAGCCTCTTTTCAAGAGGCCCGGAAGCCTCTTTTCAAGAGGCCCGGAAGCCACCTCCCAAGCAACACCTCTTGTTTCTCAGTGTGTAACAACAACTGTGGTGTGACTTACTAAAGGTCTGACTTAAGCACAACGCGTCGTATTTGGAACTCCTTTGTGACACAAAAAGCGCAAGAGGTGGAGCCTATTTGCAACATATTGCGGCTACAAAGAAAATAAAAACACAAAAACCAACCGGGAATCGAACCATGGACCTTGAGATTTGCAACCTTCTACTATAACCATCACACCAACAATTCTATTTGGAGATTCTGCTACAAGTGCACTACATAAACAACAAAGTCAGTTGTAACTTCATTGTACCTTATACGGAACATGCAGGGGACTGTCAAAAATAAAATACTGCTCAGCTGAGCTCAAAGTGTTTTGCAACATATCAGAAACATTGTCGTAACAGCAATGAACCGAAGTGTTATTAATTCTGCAACATATCTGTTTTGTTTCTGATATGACACACATCGAATTTTAAACCACCCAAGAAGTCAGATGGGTAGAATATTGCGACGCCACTTAAACGGAAATGAAACATTGTGATTTTTTGAAACTGGGAAGTGGCTTTCATGTGACTCGATGTATTGCCAGTGTCTTCAATGCAATTTATTAGGAACAAACACCTATTTTAAAGATGTTGCGCGTACTGCTTGGGCTTTCAAGAGGCCCGGAAGCCTCCTTTCAAGAGGCCCGGAAGCCTCCTTCCAAGAGGTTCGGAAGCCTCCTTTAAAGAGGCCTGGAAGCCTTCTTTCAAGAGGCTCGGAAGCCTTCTTTCAAGAGGCCCGGAAGCCTCCTTTCAAGAGGCTCGGAAGCCACCTTTCAAGAGGCTCGGAAGCCACCTTTCAAGAGGCTCGGAAGCCTCCTTTCAAGAGGCCCGGAAGCCTCCTTTCAAGAGGCCCGGAAGCCTCCTTTCAAGAGGCCCGGAAGCCTCCTTTCAAGAGGCCCGGAAGCCTCCTTTCAAGAGGCCCGGAAGCCTCCTTTCAAGAGGCCCGGAAGCCTCCTTTCAAGAGGCCCGGAAGCCTCCTTTCAATATCGTTTCGCTTGATAATTGAAAAAAATCTCACATTGTGATAAGTGATGATCAAAAAGTGAAAATGGTCATTTGGCCGAAAGTCATTTGATCGAAGACCACCAGGTGGAAAGTTTGACCGAATATGCCATTAAATGCCAATTTTCGGCCGAATAAAACATTAGGCTGAAATCCATCTGGCTGTCTGGCTGAAAATCATTTGGCCGAAAATATGCTTCGGTCGATCTATCCATTTGGCTGAAAATGTCATTTGACCGAATGGGTCACACGTAGTTTCTAGTCGTGATTGGCCGAAATCAACAAATGTGCGTCTTTTTGGGACTAGAAAGTGATTCTCATTGCACGTGCTTTGGAGCTTCTTTAGTTCAAGTTCCAATAACTATGCCGGCAACATTCTCCCAGGCAATTAAGAAAAGGGGAGGAAAATTTGTTCGACACTAATTGTTATTCAGATACCAAGGAATCCACTGCATCTTCATGAATGCACTGGAAAGGAATAGTATGTTAGGTGGGAAGGAAATCTATTGGAACTCGCCTTGGTTAGCAATCAAATAGTTATCTTTTTATTTTGCGACAAATAAACCGCACACTGTACATACTTGCCTGATGGCTACTGCAAACTTCATATGACCAAAAGAGTCGTTTTGCCGAAATGATCGTTTGGCAGAACAGGTTATATGGCCGATAATTTCGTTGGGCCGAACGGATTATATGTTGCTTGCTGAACGGGTTATATGGCCTAGAGAAATGTCGGTTGGCCGAACATTGAAGTGATAGAATCTGGTGATAGCTTTTCAGACTACATCAATGGAATCATTACGCTTTCGTTTACTGGTCATCACAACAAGGTACTCCTCTACCTAGCCCATGAAATTATATCACGCATAGTGATTTGCGCTGGTGGATCCTCCTCGCCGACACCTCGTCGTTTATCAGTCTTTGATAAGGAGAATGTCGGAGATGCGCCGTTAGGATAAAATCGTCATTAGGATGAAAGCGGATCTACTAGAGAGCCATGAACCAGAACAGTCAGTCATACTCTTTAGTTGTTCAGTATTAGGAAAACCCGATAGAATTTAAAAATAAATTATAATTGTTCATCGTCGTAATAAGTTAGTTTGTCCGTGAATCAAATTATTATTCGACCTGCAGATTATCCTTCATGACTTAATATTACCCCCTAGACCTGTCATGCCCAATGATGATTATTCTTAGCATAATCAATCTCTGACTTAGTTATATTCACGGTCTCTTATTACCTCGTTTCTCCAATACTTCGCTAAAAATACAAAAAATCGAAAGTATATTCAAAGTGTTTCAACATTCTGTCAGATAATCATTTGGATTCGGTTTTACCCACACTTCCCCTATAAGTAGTTGTGCGAGAGCCACCTTTTTGAATTGGGTGCTCAACACATTAATAAAGTTAAACAAAAAAAAAATTGGTTGCTCATGGAAACGGGAATGTGAAATACGGGCGCATCATCTGTGGAAGTCGGGCCTACTACGGGCTCCAGAAGAAACTGCGGTCGAAAAAGATTCGCCACCGCACCAAATGTGTCATGTACAAGACGCTTATAAGACCGGTTGTCCTCTACGGACATGAAACATGGACAATGCTCGAGGAGGACTTGCAAGCACTCGGAGTATTCGAGAGACGGGTGCTTAGGACCATCTTTGGCGGTGTGTGGCGGCGAAGAATGAACCATGAGCTCGCCCAACTCTACGGCGAACCCAGTATCCAGAAGGTAGCTAAAGCCGGAAGGGTACGATGGCCAGGACATGTTGCAAGAATGCCGGACAGCAACCCTGCAAAGATGGTGTTCGCTTCCGATCCGGCATGTACAAGACGGCGTGGAGCGCAGCGAGCGAGATAGACAGACCAGGTGCAGAACGACTTGGCGAGCGTGGGGCGTTTCCGAGGATGGAGAGATGCGGCCTCGAACCGTGTTTTGTGGCGTCAAATTGTTGATCGTCATCATTAGTGTCATCATTCCAATTAAGCTATATACGATATTTTTTTTATCTTTCTATTTAAAATTCAATTCAAGCAATTTTCTGCATTGAAATTAAACACGAAGCTACACACTACTTCTAAATCTCCTAATGACACTTCTCGATGTATAGCTCCTCCAACCTCATTCGTAAAACCACTTTCTCGCATCAGGTATTACACAACTAAAACTGTGTCCCACTAACAATAAGATATCCCACCGCAGAGACGTGGAAATAACATGCATGATCTCTGCAAAACTTTCTAATCGTTTTGTTGCACAACCCGCCTCACTGTTCCCACACTTCCCTACATAGAGAAAAGCATATGCTTGGAGTAAATTTTACCGCACCCAAAAGAATAGAGCCACATCCTTCCAGATCATCGCCCCGGTTCGGTTGTGCAATCAAAACGTGTTGGCCCCGGACTACGGAAATGGAGACATTCGTCTTCTTGGATGAACTTGGTGATTGCTCTACAGGTGTACGGAATGGATTCCTGGCGTCATTTCTCACTGGGGCTTCACACAGATTGAATTCCATTTTGTCTGGACGTCATAAACTGGACTGCATTGGAATCGGCTGCCGCAAGCCCTGAAGGAAACCATTCTGACAAATGATGAAGCGACTGGCTCGAGAAGAGCACAAAATGTGCCTAGGACAGCAATACAAATGCTCTGCAAATTTATGGCTTTTCGAAAAGTGTCCGTCCGCAGCCCGAGGGTTGATTATGTGGAACAGTAAAGCAAACTGCCACCGAATTGTGTGGTATCAGGTGCAACGTGCATGGAAAGACAAGAACGAAAATTACTGACCTGTTTACACTCTTGAAAGTGATTGCCCCTTTTTTGTGGAAGATGTTCCTAGGTCAATTCTTCACCAGACTGGTTCGCATAGGCCAACCATAGAAATTAATTCAATTAAAAACGATGAATGATGAAAACGCAGTTGTATGCCTTTCTCGTACAACCAAGTTTTTCAGATTCTTTTTGCTTTTCCCACACCATTGAGCTCTGGCTGTTAAGTTTGGTGGATTTGACTCAAATTATCACAGTGTAGTAATGCTTTTTTTATTACATCAGAATTGTATACCCTATTGTAGTATGTAGTAGTATGAAAATATGTGTAAAGGTAAGCAATTGATGACTTGACCTCATTCTTAAATACATTACGATTTTCCATAGTATGGAATAAAACTACTGAATGATTTTTAACCGCACTGTGCAAACCTGACTGCAGATCATGTTATGGATAAATACAGTTCCTAGAACAAGGTTGTCAATTTGTCACTTTGATTTAGCAACCAGTCTACCCGGTGAGTAACAAACTGAAGGGTACAAAGTAGATCTTTCAACGTGTCCTCTGAAATGGCTTTCGAGGACAGGCGGCATTGTGCCAACTGGGTCATCCGAATTGTGCCTATCCCATGAGGGTCTATAACAGTGTCAGATGCAGGGAAACTGAAGTAAATAATGGCTCCCAAGCTCCGCAGAAATCTTTTCACCAGGAATAAAAGAGTAAGCTGTCGTCGCCGTCGTCGTCGTCGTCAGCCGGTAGCGGTGGTGAATGTGTGTTTGCAAGGCTATTACTGTGTTGTAGTAAAGATCTGCCACTCTAATGTAATCTGGTTTCCTGCACCGCGCCGGATGTAAGAAGGCTAGGAAGCCAGACAAGCAATGCCGTTCCCAAAACGAGAGAGGTTCATTCATTTCGCTCGAAGGCTCGACACAGCGGGTCGGGTGTTCGGCAATTTGGAAAGCCAGTTGATTGCCTCCACCTAGATATAACCGAGTATAACTGCTGATGCTGTGCGAAGATATGGGGCGCAGTCACGTGGACGAACAACACTCACAAGTTGCTTAATCTTGGAAAAAAGGGCCATAAAAGATACGAAGAAATGGATCCCATGCAGTTTTCCACTGGAATCTTCTTTTCCCGCTTCTGTGTGGCTTCTTATGTCAGGGTTTTGGATTTGGAAAGACTTGAAACGCGTTGGCTTCTTTGGAAGGGCACGTTTCGGATGAATGCCAAACCTGCGACTTGACACACAGCTCAAAGACTGGCTGCTGTTGGTTCTGGCAGCACGCTGCTTTTTTGAAGGAATTTATATGGGACACAAAGGCATCCAATTAGAATATAATTGGGATTGCTTGATTCGGGGAAAAAGAATCCACCACTGTTGACGACGGATGGAACGATGCTTGCCGTTATTGGTAGATTGTTTTCTTTCAAAGGATTTGAGAATATGACAAGCTGAATGTGAGAATTATGAGAAGAATTTCATTTATCTATAATCTTATTTATAAACATAAATGTTGTTAAGGTAGTCTTTAGATGACTTTTTATGCTCGTTGAAGTCAGGTGATTGTTTTTCCTTTTCTTATATCCAATCAACATTTATGTTTTCGGAAGGATACATGGTTCAAGACTCTTTACGTTTAATTTCAATGCAGAAAATTGCTTGAATTGAATTTAAAAAACAAAGATAAAAACATTTGCATATAGCTTAATTGGAATGATGACGACACTAATGTAGAAGGGAAATCGAGGGGGAGGTGTGGCATAAGTTCGAACATTTAAATATGGCTTCTGATATTTTCTATAATTTTAACTAATGTAGATGTGGATTTATTAAAATTCTCGCATTAATGATAATCCTCATGGAACCCAAAACTAAATGCATTCCCGTTTCCATGAGCCCAATTAAAAAAGAGAGCCACGCAAAACTTTCGATTTTTTGTATTCCTAGCCAAGTATTGGAGAAACGAGGTAATAAGAGACCGTGAATATAACTAAGTCAGAGATTGATTATGCTAAGAATAATCATCATTGGGCATGACAGGTCTAGGGGGTAATATTAAGTCATGAAGGATAATCTTCAGGTCGAATAATCATTTGATTCACGGACAAACTAACTTATTACGACGATGAACAATTATGATTTCACTTGTCATAAGACGATTTTGTACAATCCCATTGAATTCCACCCGACTTCAAGTCGAGTCAAGTATCTGTCAAGATACAATTAAGTGGTGGAATTTAATGGTATTGTACAAACTCGTCTTAAGACAAGTGAAGACATTCCACTAAAAAGCTCAAAATAATTTTCTTAACAATTTTGATTTATTCCTAAATTTCATCGGGTTTTCCTAATACTAAACAACTAAACAGTATGACTGACTGTTCTGGCTCATGACTTTCTAGCAATGGTAGATCCGCTTTTATCCTAATGACGATTTTATCCTAACGGCGCAACTCCGACATTCTCCTTATCAAAGACTGATAAACGCCGAGGTGTCGGCGACGAGGATCCACCAGCGCAAGTCACTATGCGTGATATAATTTCATGGGCTAGGTAGAGGAGTACCTTGTTGTGATGACCAGTAAACGAAAGCAAAATGATGTAGTCTGAAAAGCTATCCGACATTTCTCTAGGCTATATAACCCGTTCAGCAAGCAACATATAATCCGTTCGGCCCTACGAAATTTTCGGCCATATAACCCGTTCTGTCAAACGATCATTTCGGAAAAACGGCTCTTTTGGTCATATGAAGTTTGCAGTAGCCATCAGGCAAGTATGTACAGTGTGCGGTTTATTTGTCGCAAAAGAAAAAGTTAACTATTTGATTGCTAACCAAGGCGAGTTCCAATAGATTTCCTTCCCACCTAACATACTATTCCTTTCCAGTGCATTCATGAAGATGCAGTGGATTCCTTGGTATCTGAATAACAATGAGTGTCGAACAAATTTTCCTCCCCTTTTCTTAATTGCCTGGGAGAATGTTGCCGACATAGTTATTGGAACTTGAACTAAAGAAGCTCCAAAGCACGTGCAATGAGAATCACTTTCTAGTCCCAAAAAGACGCACATTTGTTGATTTCGGCCAATCACGACTAGCAACTACGTGTGACCCATTCGGTCAAATGACATTTTCAGCCAAATGGCCTCTTGAAAGGAGGCTTCCGGGCCTCTTGAAAGGAGTCTTCCGGGCCTCTTGAAAGGAGGCTTCCGGGCCTCTTGAAAGGAGGCTTCCGGGCCTCTTGAAAGGAGGCTTCCGGGTTTCTTGAAAGGAGGCTTCCGGGCCTCTTGAAAGGAGGCTTCCGGGCCTCTTGAAAGGAGGCTTCCGGGCCTCTTGAAAGGAGGCTTCCGGGCCTCTTGAAAGGAGGCTTCCGGGCCTCTTGAAAGGAGGCTTCCGGGCCTCTTGAAAGGAGGCTTCCGGGCCTCTTGAAAGGAGGCTTCCGGGCCTCTTGAAAGGAGGCTTCCGGGCCTCTTGAAAGGAGGCTTCTGGGCCTCTTGAAAGGAGGCTTCGGGCCTCTTGAAAGGAGGCTTCGGGCCCCTTGAAAGGAGGCTTCCGGGCCTCTTGAAAGGAGGCTTCCGGGCCTCTTGAAAGGAGGCTTCCGGGCCTCTTGAAAGGAGGCTTCCTGGCCTCTTGAAAGGAGGCTTCCTGGCCTCTTGAAAGGAGGCTTCCGGGCCTCTTGAAAGGAGGCTTCCGGGCTTCTTGAAAGGAGGCTTCCGGGCCTCTTGAAAGGAGGTTTCGGGCCGCTTGAAAGGAGGCTTCCGGGCTTCTTGAAAGGAGGCTTCCGGGCCTCTTGAAAGGAGGCTTCTGGGCCTCTTGAAAGGAGGCTTCCGGGCCTCTTGAAAGGAGGCTTCCGGGCCTCTTGAAAGGAGGCTTCCGGGCCTCTTGAAAGGAGGCTTCTGGGCCTCTTGAAAGGAGGCTCTGGCCTCTTGAAAGGAGGCTTCCGGGCCTCTTGAAAGGAGGCTTCCGGGCCTCTTGAAAGGAGGCTTGGGCCTCTTGAAAGGAGGCTTCTGGGCCTCTTGAAAGGAGGCTTCCGGGCCTCTTGAAAGGAGGCTTCTGGCCTCTTGAAAGGAGGCTTCCGGGCCTCTTGAAAGGAGGCTTCCGGGCCTCTTGAAAGGAGGCTTCCGGGCCTCTTGAAAGGAGGCTTCCTGGCCTCTTGAAAGGAGGCCTGGGCCTCTTGAAAGGAGGTTTCCGGGCCTCTTGAAAGGAGGCTTCCGGGCCTCTTGAAAGGAGGCTTCCGGGCCTCTTGAAAGGAGGCTTCCTGGCCTCTTGAAAGGAGGCTTCCTGGCCTCTTGAAAGGAGGCTTCCTGGCCTCTTGAAAGGAGGCTTCCGGGCCTCTTGAAAGGAGGCTTCCGGGCCTCTTGAAAGGAGGCTTCCGGCCTCTTGAAAGGAGGCTTCCGGGCCTCTTGAAAGGAGGCTTCCGGGCCTCTTGAAAGGAGGCTTCCGGGCCTCTTGAAAGGAGGCTTCCGGGCCTCTTGAAAGGAGGCTTCCGGGCCTCTTGAAAGGAGGCTTCCGGGCCTCTTGAAAGGAGGCTTCCGGGCGTCTTGAAAGGAGGCTTCCGGGCCTCTTGAAAGGAGGCTTCCGGGTCTCTTGAAAGGAGGCTTCCGGGCCTCGTGAAAGGAGGCTTCCGGGCCTCTTCCAAGGAGGCTTCCGGGCCTCTTGAAAGGAGGCTTCCGGGCCTCTTGAAAGGAGGCTTCCGGGCCTCTTCCAAGGAGGCTTTCGGGCCTTTTACAAGGAGGCTTCTGGACCTCTTGTTTGTCCTTTGGATTTTTTTCCCGCAGTCCTTTATACACTGTGGTGGTAATATATGGCAGGATTCAATTAGCATTGGTTTACTAATGGCCATGCATATCATGTACAAGTCGTACAACGTAGGCCGAAGTTCAGGAACATAGTTTTCCACAAAATACGAAAAATCAAGAAGTTTTAGAACTTCACATTGTTGCGTTAGAAAGTTTTTACGATTTGAAAGTATGTTTCGGATAGTATTGACTTGAACACGTTTGGAAGGTTAACCAATTATCAAAACGGGGAAGGGTCGTTTGGTCGAAACTCATTCGGCCGAATGCCACTAGGCTCGACAAACCATTAAGCCGGAACCCATCTGACCGAAAGTCATTTGGCCGAATAGGACATCTCTTTAGCAAAATAACCTATTCGGCCAAATGTCCTATTCGGCCAAATTACTTTCAGGCCAATGGTCTGTTCCGCCAAATGGTATATTCGGCCAAACAACTTTCTACGAAGAATCTCGAACTAACGGGCTCGCGCGCACCGGTTGATGTTAGCGATGCTGGGATCGCTCTCTGTGAAATCTCGAAGAAATTAGTTCGCGCGTGCGGAAAGCTGCTTTCTTATATCCAAGGATGTTATCGATCATTTGGTAATCTGCGTTCGATCATTTAGTAGTTTGTCAATAACTCATTCCAGACGTCTAATTTCAAAATGTGGTGTATGGTGGACTTTTAGTGCGAAGGTTTTTCTTCAACTCTCCTTAACAGGTCTATGTTCGAATTCCACTATTAAAGGAGTTATGGTGCTAGTTGCTATACTTATACTAAATGATAACAAAATACACAATCATTTAGTCTAAGTTACTGCTACTAGCGCTACAGCTCCGTTATTAGTGGAATTCAAACAACGAACTGTTAGGCAGAGTTGTAGATAAACCCTTGCACTACAAGTCCACCATACAACACATTTTGAAATTTAGCCTCTGGAATGAGTTATTGACACACTACTAAATGATCGAAGGCAGATTACTAAATGATCGATAACATCCTTGCTTATATCTAATGAAGTAAGCTCATTAGATGTTCCCCTTCGTTATTCGTAATGAATGCACATTAAATTTGCGCCCATAACGAATAACAAATGGGCAGGGCTAATAGGCTCACTACATTGAATACAAGAAAGCGTCTTTCCCGCGTGCGCCATTTTGCTCGAGATTCCGCGGAGAGCGGTCCCTCCACTCCATCGGCATCAGTGACAGCGTGTTGCTGCAGAATCTTCGTCGCGTGGCCTTCAAAGTGGCGTCGTGAATTTATTCGCCACGTTAGCGTTTATAGTTATTCAATGGAAGAAAGTTAAATTTTATCGCTAGATTCGAAAAAGCGTTTGGTTGCTGATATTAATTGTTAAGGCGGCTGGTACACGCTCAGAGAAATCTCGACCGTAAATGAAACGATGATGCTGCTGCCACGACCGCCATAAACGCCACCGAAGCGAAAATTATTCTTCCGCTAACGATACCTAGCCATTGTTACTGGGTCCGCTTTACAGATGGTCCATGCTCCTGTGGAGCGGTCCACTCGCCGTGAAATCTCAAACGAAAATGACGCGCGCACGCAGGAAACGGCTCTTTTTAAACACAGAAAAAAATGCTTACCTTACATTAATCTGATGTACGTGTTAGGGATTCATGAACAGGATTTGTTTTAAAAAATTTACCGAGCGTGAACGGATTGAAATTTTCAATAGTTTTGCGTTGATAATCAATAGTTTTAATACAATTAGGAAATGAACTTGGATTTTTTTTTCTTAAAAACATTCATGAGATTTTGTACAAGACCTGAAAGTACATTTTTTTGCTTTCAATGTATCCCGTCAAAAAAACGACTGAAACAATAAAACTAGATAAAATTTTTGACGAGGAAGGTCAATTGCGTTTCTCAAATTGCGGTCAATCTAGGGGAACTGCTCCGTTTTCCATGTCCTAAACATATATTCATCTCATCGCAAAACAATGAAATACTTTTTGCTATAACATGCGTGCTCACTGCTGTAAAAAATCACAAAAATAAGAAACAAATCAAATACCTTTTCAATGCTAGGTTTTTGATGGGATGAACATCGGATCTATGAGATGAAGTCCAGGAGGAGTAACCCTATTTGAATTTTATGTTCAGAAATTCATTCGTTTGTCATTCCATTCTTTTTTATAGGATAAATAATAGGAACATTTACTTAATTCGGTTTCAATAGCATACCAAAAACCCAGATTAATCCACCTAGCGGCGATGCTGCCTTTCTCGTGCATCATAAATTGCATTGAAAAAAAACATTGAAAAGGTAAAAAAAAAACACTTGAGGGATCTAGATCGCATGTTTTTACATTCATTGATATGCAATTTGGATTTTTTTTGACAAAATACAATGATTTTTAAATAATTCCGAAATGCAATGTCCGATCGGGCCAATTATCAATAGCAAAATAATAGTAAATAGTAAATCGGTAAAAGTTCCAAAAAGTGTGTCTACAAATTTTGTACACATACACACATACAGACATCACATCGAGCTGAGTTGATCGGTATATAACACTATGGGTCTCCGTCCTTCTATCAAAAGTTCTTTTTTGGAGTAATCCTATAGCCTTTCCGTACAACTTTGCTGTACGGGAAAGGCAAAAATCCATAAATATAAACAAGACATTCCTCAGTTAGGCAATTTACTGCGGCGAATCGAACCCAAATCGATTCCGGAACGTGACTCAACCCAATCAGGGAGGTTGTCTTAATTTTCCTCTGCTACCAAGTCTTGGTAGCCAAGGTAGACGACAACACGCATCCCCTTTAGTAACTTTCGTCGTCTGACTGAGGCAGGAAAAAAAAACTTTATCTAATGGTCTGCGTGTTTTCCAGTTTCCCTTCTCGAGAGTTTCTGCTCTGCCGCAAAGTGTCACCCAGAAGTAGCAATTCGTGACAGAAGCTTGTCTCCCGTTTGTGGCTACTCCGGCACATGGCGAAACTCGGGGGAAGCAGCTGCGTGTCGTGTCGTTATCTGCAGTGAGAGGTCGTCGTTCGTCCGTCCGGGGCTGGGACGGCTGGCTGCGTGCAACGATGTGTCGAGGTGATAAAAATTTTGATGGAATGCTGGATGGGAAACAGAGTTACCATTTTGGAGCGATAACGTGCTGCGGAATAAATTTGCATTAGATGTATTGGTCCACAGGGAGGATGGACGTGATCCTGGGCGATATCATCAGGAGCGACAAAGTTCAAGGATGCTCAACGGCACGATAATATCAGCCGGCGTCTGTGAAACTCAGCTTAGATAAAGCAAAACACTTTAGTGGGATTACAAAGTTGAGCTTACTTTAACTTTGTATAAAGAATTTATATTGTGTTAGTGAAAGGCTTAAATTTTCTTTGCGGCTCTATAATTTAGATTAGATTCTTTAGATTAAGATTATCAAAGGAAACAATTGATTGGATTGGGATAGGATACAATGAAGTTGAAAAGAGTAGATCAAAAAAAAAAACAAAATAAAGTTGACTAGGTAACAAATAAATTCATGAGGGATGGAATTCAACAGACCAGAAATGTGCATTCAATATAAAAGTAATTCATTTTCTGGAATGCGATTATGTGCTTCTATCGACTAGAATAACGAGAAGCTCGTGTCTTTTTGCACTTTAGAAATTCCGTAAAGCGTAAAACAAACCGAATAGAAAGGTGAAACTTTTTTGTCCTCATAGGAACGACAGTTGCAAGAGCGCAATTTATTTAGGAATGACTTCAACCGAAACGAATGGAAATTCTCAGTGTGACATCGCTGTATAAATGCCAATCCAACTGATGACCGGGTGCGCTATGTTCAGTATAAGTACGTTAGCCATAAATACGATAGGCATAATGGAAGATTGGCTAAAAAAAACATTGGAAGGTCATACCATCATTTCTAGTATTTCTGACATAAGTTGTTGTTTAAAAACGTTTTTTACAGTAGATTTTCGTGATTCATTCGTGGTTCAAATCTGCAGAAAATAGAACTGAGCGTTATACCGGTTTTAAGTTTTTTACTGTTGACTGGTATAAAAAATGAATCTAGAACATCTCCTGGCAAAATGAATGTTTGAGATTCATATTCAAAATGACATGCCCAAACAATTTGAATCACTGCTGATTTCACTCTTAGTTTCTCGTGAACATAATATGTAGTATGTAGTTGAATGAGATTATCGATAAAAATACTGTGATGGCATCACTGATATACAAACTAGGATCCAGGGTTTACAGAAATCGCTCTTATTAGATAACGAACAATTATGTTTCGAATTATTACCAGCCATTATTACAAGCTTATCAAGTGCGAAAAAGCAAATCGAATAGGCAGCCCCCACCAACAAGTGATGATAAAACGCTCATTTTGCGTTGGGGACTCGCACAGCTGTGTAAAGGTTACCCCAAATACACGCGATGCGACAGTCGCGACGCGGTTCTATCGCTTGGCGACAGCGATTGTGTCGCCGTAGGTATGGAAGCGTAAATAGAACACTGCCTGCAGCGACCCAACGATAGAATCGCGGCGACTAGTAGTCGCCGTCGCGGCGATGAAATCGCTTAGGTCTGGGGGAGCCTTAAAGCAAGTTGAACTGCATCACCAAGACCAGTGCCCTTCGCGTTTGGAGCTTTTTCCCCTATGTCACACTTTTTGTATGAATCATTTAAATATTTTGTATAGATTGTCACACTTCAGGCAACCCCCTCCCCCTATTAGCGTTACGTAATTTATGGATGCTCCCTGGGGAATATCGCCCCGAATCAGTGCTTTATTAAAACAGCTTTTGAAAAAAGTCTCTCACGGTATGTAGCATGTAAATGTATACAGATACAGAGGTGATAAATGATTCCATTCTCTTTTAGATTCAATCCCTGCTAGTCTGTAAAGAATAGATGACAAATATATCAGATTAAAAATGACAATGGTAAAACGAAATGAGACGAGAGTAAAATGAAACATAATTAAATTTCTTATAAATAGTTTTTTTTTTAATTAAAGTAAATAACATTGACATTGCGTGAAGAGCAGAAATCCAAAGAAGAAGTGTTGCAAATAGAACGGATCATGAGAGAGAAACGTACTGAGATGGAGCTTGTCTTCAAACAAAATCGTTTGGACATGGAGAAGCAATTAAGAGATAGAGAGATGGGATTAGGAAAGGAATGTCAGGAAGTGTCAGTCGCGCGAGAGAAGAAACACTTCGATCGATTGAAGCAGATGAGGATAGAATATCAATCACAGTTTGACCTAGTTCAGCAACGAAACAAAGCATCGGAAAAAGAGTGACGACGTTTACCAGCAGGGGCCAGCGAGTAAAATCTGAACGCTACCTTTCTGGGAGAATCGTCTTGAACACCATCACTCAAGATAGATACATTGAAGATTCCTGTCTTGCAAAATAAAATGTATGCGCAAGACGACTACCATAGCGATGAAGATGAAAGCGATCAGGCTTCAGAAGACTAGACATTAAAGGATGAGTCTGACCCGAAGAATAGCCGTTATTCATTGGAGCGTTTACAGCATCGACGGAAGCCTATGGGTTTAGTGATGTTGAAAACCTTGTACGTTTAGAAGAAAGTCTAGAGGGCTCAGCGTTAGAAAGTGTACGTTGTCAGCTCTCAAGTGCCATCTAGAATCTAGATCGGATAAGAAAATTGGACGCAGGAAAAGCAGAAAAGCTTGCCAGTTATGTGCCCTTTGGCAACGCGGTGGAGCAACTGTCCGAGCACCTAAAGATAGCTGGTCTGAAGCAGCATTTGATGAACCCTCTTCTATTGCAAGATTTGATAAATAAGCTACCAGCCAACGACAAGTGCGAGTGGTGCATTATAAAAAGAAGAAGAAGCTAGTCACATTGTACACACTTTTCAATTTTTTTTCTCGAATTGTAGCAGAGCTTAAGTCTGACCAGAAAACGATTGCGTCAACAAAATGCAATAGAGGACCATCGAAAGGAGGAGTATACAATCACAGCATTGACAAGAGGCGCCAAAAGCCATGTGTAGTCTGCCATCGTATGGACCATCGTCTGAGATACTGCGAAGATTTCAGAAAACTATCGCAAGATCGCTTCAAGCTGGTGGGAGAGAAAAGGCTATGCAGAGTTTGTCTCAATGACCATGGGAGTGCGGAATGCAAATTAAAGCTTCTTTGCAGCGCTGGTGAATGTCAGCAACGCCATTATCCACTTTTGTATCCGACAAGCATCACGGTCGCATATGAATGCGCACGTTCATTTAAACAACTCAATCCTCTTCCGCATTCTGCCTGTCGTTCCTCATTACGAACAAAAATCATTGCAAACACTTGTATTTCTCGATGAAGGAGTGTCGGGGACGCTTATCGAAAGGCATTTGATTGATAAGATTGCCGCTTAAGGGATGATTTACTGATTATCAACTGGACGTCGGATATTTTCAGAAGCGAGAACGACTCTGTATGTACAAGTTTGTGGATTTTACATCCAGGGACTGGCGAGAAGATGCTGCTGAAGGCGGTTCAGACTTTGAAGGAATTACTGCTCCCCTGCTTTTCTCCGTGATTTCTCATTCATATAAAGGCGGTCGTCCCGGATAACTAATCGGATTGAACAATATCCATGTGATTACTCCAGTAAAAACGAACAGTGGGTAATGTCTGTGACATAACCGCTAAGTGGACGTAGGACTTGACTTGACCCTTAAGATACATAATATGTCCAAATTTCACACATCAACTATTTTGGATAAATAATCGGCGTTGCATGCCATTCCTTGGCAAAATCTTCTCATCAAACCGACACAGAAATCAAATCTACCTCGAACAAAAATCATCAAAAAAACTCAGGAAGTATCTGTCCGGTCACGAAAGTGCAAAAAGTAAGAAAACGCTATTTTCAAATAACCGCGAATTTCTAGTGATGGTATAAAAAAGAGTGAATGCTTTGCGGGCGAATGCACTTTTCTTTTATAACTTATTTTGAATCTTCTCTGCTTCCCAATTGGTGGGCCAATCAGCTAGTGTCGTGTATCCCGCTTATTTGTCAGCCAAAGCGTCATCATCATCAACGCGTTCGAGAAGGGCTTCTTCTTTTTTACGCTTGTTGCTCGCTGCTGGCGTCTATTTCTTAACGGGACTTTTCGCTTGATACAGGCCAATAAGCCGGGCAAGTGAGCTTAGAATTGCAGTTCAGGTGGGAAGTAGGGTGTTCTTTTCTGAGACAACATTGTTAGTAGTAGAAGGAAGGAAACACCCGGACATGGGATTTCGAGTGATAAGATTTAGAATTCATAACATGGGACGATCATCCAGTCACGTTTGCTTTGTGTGCAGTCAGTATCAAACAATGTTTTTCTACATATTTTTTTTATCATTGCTAATATTGCATTGATCAATGCATTGATATTTAATGCAGCGTACACACCAGTCAAGCAGTTTGTCGAACATTGACTCCGCCCCCAAGAAAACGCTTCGGTTGCTGCTTTGTTTGAACGTGTGTGAAGTTGTTCGAACAACCATTTGACAGTTGGCGGTTCGGTTGGAAAAATTGAAACAGTTTGATTTTGGTTTGAGTTGCTGGGGGTGGAGTCAAGGTTCGCGAACATGTTTGAGCATTTGTAGTGTAGTTGCACAAACCCCCATATATTTTTTGATGGTTGGTGCTCAAGTTGGCGTTTCGGTCGTTCGTGTGTGATATTGTTGGTCGAATAAATTGATTGTTCGTGCCGCTGTTGGTAAAACTTGATGAATGTTTGAACAAACGAGAGGTGGAATCAATGTTGGTCAAACTGCTTGACCGTGTGTACGTTCCATAACGTGTATTTGCTTAGAATTTAGTTTTGGGTCGCACGGATTTGGCGCAGAATGGATTTTCATGTCGCGCGGAAATGGCGTGGATTTGATTTTAGTCGGCGCGAAAAATATTTCGGGATCACCGTAACAACCCTGCAATTTCTATCCCGAAGGGAATTGAAAGCTTTGATATTGATCTCTATCATTGGCTTTCTGAAGAACCGTTTGTTTTGTGGACATACATGCTGCATCATGTGGCTTTTCTTCAGCCTGTCTCGGCTCATCACCGATGCCGGTCTCGGCTCGACTCTGCTGCTGCTGCCGGTATCTGCTCAGCATTGCTGCTTTGTCGGGTCTGTAGGGTGGACTGCTGCTGTACTGGCTAGGTTTCGGCTGATGATGGTGGCTTCGATGACTCCAAGGTGTGAGTGCTGTTCAATCGATGATGCGGTTGCTTCGCTTGTCCCGGTCAGAATGAAAGGAAAAAATCGCGTTGCGCTATTTTATGGCTTCTCGGCAGACCCAGCGGCTGCTCATTCGCTGGTGTCTGCACCAATCAGAACGTGGTAATGGAATGATGCAAGAATTATGCGGTACCCATATTTATAGGTTCCCTTGATCTCAATGTTTTTCATTGAAAACAGTTTCATGCCTATTGAAACAAGTTTTTCGGGTCTTATCAAGCATGGACATGAAAGGCATACTTAAAATCTGTCGATTGAGGGGCTTACCGCAGAAATTCGTCCACTGAGACGAACGGTATTAACGTTTAAAATCTTTCAACACAGCGTAATGCGGTCGATTTGAATATTTTGAAATGACACCCGGTATAGTAAAGAGAGACGTAAGTCCTACGTCAAAACCAATCTTGGTTCCCCTGGTGGTGTTAAGTCAAGACTGAGCTGGTCCCCAATCAAGGGAAGTATCGAGAGAATCATTTCTGTACCATCACAAAGTAAGCAATCAGGATATCTACGATTTCACAAGAGATCATTAAGCTAAGCATATGCGGTATTTCGAAAAATTTCGTTTCAAGTGGTTCGAAACGAAATTCCGCGGAATTTCGCGGAATTTGAACATGGCGAAATCTGATTTTTTGATTTCGTTTCGTTAATTTACATAAATTTCGCCATCAATCGCCATGGCTTTTAACGAAATTCCGCGGAATTTCTAAACTGATTTAAAATAATATCATACTTCAAATTACTCAAAATTTCGGCTGCGCCGCTGAAAAAAATCAAACAGACAATTTTTAAATTGTGTTGCCCATACAAGTTTTTTTATATTGTTGCCTACTATTTGCGTAACCCCATTCCGAGTCGACAAATAAGGTAAATAATCCAATAGTGGAGGAACTAAGCATGTTCTAACAATATTCATTTTCCTATAATTCAACGAAATTTAATTTCGCTTACCTTAGATATACATTCGAAAGCGTTTCCCATCATTTTTATTGGAAAAATGCTCCCGTCGCATGTATTCCAAGTATTCCGTCCTAAAATAACAACTCTAGTACCAATACACTGTTCCGGTATTTTTTAATTAGTGTTCCAAAAGTTGCAAATCCCATTGTTTTCTTACGGGGCTCGCAACTATAGGAACACTACCGCAAGTATTGGTGCACAGGCGAAAATTTAGTAAGGTATTTTCCAGATATGCATCAGTTTTTGAAGATAATCAAAGCTGTTTTCTTTTACTTAGTATATTGGCATATCGTTTTATCATTGGTCGTAATGGGTTGCTGCGTTTGATTCGTAATTGTAACGCACACTGCACTACCGCCACTATAGAAACACCCACGACTATCAGATCGTTAGCCCTACGTATTCAATTTTCTTCTAGAAAACGTCTTCAGTGTTTTGTTGGAAATGTTCAACAGAAAACGAAAAGCATCTTAAACTAAATTTTTAGGTTATCATATTATTAATGAAAATGAGTCGGATTTTACGCAATTTTTAGTACGTCAGGTTTAGAGAATGTTCATAAGGGGCTGTCCACAAACCACGTAGATCGAAGTTTCATATTTTCAAGCCCCTCTCCCCCTGGTAGACTTTTGTAGACTTTTTTGAAACTTCGAAAAAAAAAATCATGAAAATTACAAAGGCTTTCCTACAAAAATTACAAATATTTTTTTTTTGTGGAAACTCAAAAAGTGGGAAATTTAAATAATTTTTCGTGCAAATTTTAATCAATTACTTTGAAAATTCCGTTGATTCCAAAGGATTTTCATTAGAACTCCTGAAGAAATTGCCGTGAAATTTACGAAGAAAATCCGAAGAATCTGTTGAGAAAATTCCGAAGAATTTCCGAAATTAAAAAAAATCCTGAAGACTTTCAACAAAATCTCAAGTGATAATTGTGAAGGGTTTCTCGCGGAGATTATCCTTACATGTTCCAAAGAATGTCTTTTCAAAATTCCAAAGACCTTCTCTTGGATATTCCAAAATCTTTCCTTTGCAAGTTCTAAGAAAATCTGTTGAAGTAAGACACAATTTCCCTTAAAAATTCTAAAAAATCACTTGTAGTTTTTAAAGAAGCTCTTGTCGAAATCATGAGATTTTCCAGTAGAATCTGCAATGCAAACCATTTGAAAATTTGGAAAAAAGTTGGAAAGATTTTGTAGAATACTTTGGACAATTTTCCTGCCCAACACAGAAGAATTTCCTGGTGAAATCCTTGGTAGTTTTAAGCCCTTGTTCAGACTATTACTTCAGTGAAATTCATTAGATTTTTCTTTATTATATTTTTTCATTTCTGCTGCATAGATTGTTTCAAAAAAATAAATAAAAAAGTTTACGTAGACGTTTGGTACACGCTCCCGACCCCCTTCGTAGGCTAACGTAGACTTTTTCAAAGTCCCTCCCGCCCCTAATATGAATTAGATATACTGATAACTTTGTCTAGCAAGCAAGGTCGTGGATTCCTTTTCTGGGCGCCTCTTTCTTACTAAAGGGCTTCACCTCCACTTAGGCATTAAGCCAGGCTTAAGCGTATACATAAGCACCGTTCAAGAGTTAAGAGAGCATGAAGAAGGCCAGAGCATGAAGAAAAACAAAATGTGAAACAATTCACATTCAAACTACAATTTGAATCTCATAGAAAGTATGTGTTATCTGTAATACACCAGACAATATTCAGCGAATCAACTAAATATACATACAGTTCTGCAGGTTTGAAATTTTGTCATATTGTTTGACTATTTGCAAAATATGTATGTAACATCGCAGAGTCGTAGGTTTCTCTAGATCTTTGTATGGAATTTGCCAAAGTACTGTCCATATCAGCTGTTTCTTGCACTTAAGGGGAAACAAAAAACCACTACACAAATCTGTATTTTTTGAATGAATGTTTGTGGTATTGCCAGTATTGCACTACTACAATTACAATTTTTCGAAGGACTTAAAGAGACAGACGACACAACGAACACATTCAGAAAGCTCTTTTCATCTTTCAAATTTCTTGAGGCCTTAATTGAAGAAATCGACGAACTTTATAGAACGAACTATATAGAAGTAAAATCAGCAGTGATTCAAATCGTTCGGGGCTGTCAGTTTGAATATGAATCTGAAACATTAATTTTCCCAGCAGCTGTTCTAGATTCAGTTTTTATACCAGTTAACTGTCAAAAAAATAAAACTGGTATAACGCTCCGTTCTATTTTCTGCAGATTTGAACCACGATTGAATCACGAGATTCAAATATTTTTCAAATGTTTTGGTGTATGGATGCGTCATTTTATCTACGGATCAATCCACTTTGCAATTCCCGCGCCTTTCTTGGCAGTAACATAATGATTTCAATTAATTGAAAATTTGAAAAACATGAATAGAACACTGCTGGGGAAACCAGCGAGTTTGTTCTATTTTGCTCCAGATTCAAACTAGAATAGTGGTCGAAAATTTAGAATGAAACTGCATCACTCCTGATTTCACCCTTAGAAAGGTTGATTTAAAAAACATGTCAAATCGTGAAAAAAACAAATCTCGCTCATAGTTTCATAAGGGTGTAACTGCATTGATCGATTTCTCTTCATCGATTTTTTCTTTCGTTAATAACGCACAAGATTCAAAGCTACAACCATGATTGTTGCTTCTGAAGAAAGATGCAATCATCCTTTACCACCTCAAACTATAAAATCCATAGCAAACTGTCTAAATTCGCTGCATTGTTAAAAAGAAAGCGCGAGATAAACAAATTTCAGATGGTTAGCCACCTATGAAGTGGATCGATCGATGATCGGATTCGCTATCGAATCTTTGATAGCTCGTGCTGGTTGTATTGCGGATACATTTTGCTCATCTGTAGGACGATATGGAGTATGCTTCAACATTATCAATTATTATCAATTAGTAATCAAACTTGCGACTGATTGGAGGAAAATTGATTGTCGTGAGTTCAAAAATTCGATTTTGAGCTGCACATATAATAGGGGGAATGACGGCTTTGGCAGGTTTTGTTCTATTATTGTCAGGGGGGTTTTTTATGACTGATTTTGATCAAATTTGGCCCAAACATTCTTTGCATATCAAAGAATATTGTGGCCAAATTTCATAAAATTCGGTCGACAAAAACCCCCCTGCCAATAATAGAACAAAACCTGCCAAAGCCGTCTGTTCCCCTATTTGATGGAAAATAGTGTTGCATTCAATATTGGGCACATTGGTATTAGAGTTCCGGTGTTATTTTGTGCTTATTGTTTATCTCGTATGAGTTAAGCCTTTTTGAATAAAAGGGGAGTATTGTATGATAAACTCAAGAATAATTGAGTCATTCGAGATGAAAATTGTTCAAAACTTTGAAAAAACAATATTTTAACCATAACGTTGTAATGCATTGATTGATCTGATCATTTTTCAAAAAATTGCTAGAAGCTTCTGTCCGGAAATTATTATCAACAAAAGAAGATTTTTGATATTTACACAGTATCAAGCAATTAAGAAAAGCAGACTTTTTGGCAATTAGCTTTCAGAAAATATGTACATAGGTATTAGAATGTTCTATTGTTAAGAAGTTTCTGAACAAGGCCTAAACAATAATTCGAAAAATTTACCTGCTGAATATTCACTAAACTATAGTATTTTAGAGGATAATGCGTTGTTTTTTGATCAATTTTCCTTCTGCTTGATTAAAAACTTCGTTTAAGAGGCTTCCGCATTTTCGGCATTTCCTTATCATTCCTATCAGAGCATGTCAATATAATTTTCAGGAAGGAGCTTGATTATTTAACAATCAAAATATATTCCTGAAAATTAAGAAAAACTAGTAACATTTTTTTTATTAAAATTACTAGTTCATATCCACATATGGTAGGAGTCCTACAGTAAAATAGAATGCTAATGACAATAAATATGAGTAATATTTAATACCTAGGTGGGAGGTCTTGAGAGACTGATAAAATTGATTCTTGATCTAAAGCTTCCTTCGCCACAGAAAGCAAATAAACGTCTTGCTATCTTAATGGCTAAGCGATAAGTGTCACATTTTTTCAAATAAGGTTACTTTGTTATTTTCAATCTAGTTTCAAGGCTTGCTTAAATATTAATCTCTTTATAGGACGAAAAAACAACCCGAGCTTGATCGGGCATATTCGTCTAGTTGAAAATTGAAAATTAATAAATGCCTGTTATCATTTTTTTATTCATTTAATTTTAATATTATTACTATTAATTTTATGAATTGTTCATTTGGTCTCAATAAAACACAACACATCCCGGTACTATCTGCTGTTTCCGTATATCGCAAAATCACTTTTATACAAATTATCGAAAATAGACCCAAACCAGAAATAAAAAAAGAATAATTACAGTTTATCCCAGAAATTATCTACACTATAGGGTTTCATAGTTTTCCATACATTATTTTTCCAAGACCAGCGTCTTATTTTATGATTTCATAACCTCAAAACTCTGAGTGTTTCGTCATGGCACAACTGAAGTGCGAAGACGACGAAAAGTTTTTGCACATCAGAGAAGCCGCCACGAATCTTCGTAAGCCTCATGCAACTCGACTATACCATTATTGTGACGGGAAGATACTTAACGCTGCCATGGTTTGTCGTCGTCACAACTTGTTTGTAGCGCAACGAAAACTTTTGCGTTGTACGTTATGCGCATTTTGTAGCAAACAAGCGACTGGGACATAAATCGTCGTTACTGTGGTTTTGTGTGCATCGACGATGACGATTGTAAGCACTGATTGTTAAGGTGAAATAAGAGTTTAACAGAATTATATCCGTTAACTGCTCATCACATGTTACAGATGTTAATCATCGCCAAAAATGTAAACATTGTGAACATCAGCATCGTAAATACTTAAGCACCCTAAATTTCCTTCCTTTCCTACTGTACATATTATTGTATTCCCTAACCTCGACTGTATTAACCCTTATGCGGCCGACGGGGTACCCGAGTTCCTTTTTCAAATTCAAGTGGTGATATTTCAATGAATTTTTATAGCTGATAGCTGAAACTCGGTGACATCTAAGAACTCCATAAAATGTAGCATCTGTGAGAAAATCACGTTGATTCATTGAGGAGGGACGTGGGGAGGGGCATCTGATTTTTTTTACCACTTCGATGGCCGACAGGGTACCCGTGTTCCACTAAATTGATATTTTCATAACTTTAACAATTTTCAACCGATTTTGATAATTTTGACAGTTTTAGAAACAGAAACTCATATACTTTTTGCCCATTGTCAAGGTTTACAGTTGTTGTCCATGGTTATACAAGAAATCTCTGAAGTAAGGCTTAAGAGTCTACACACGTAACCGAAGGACTATCAACCAGTTTCAAATATATTACATGCTCATTGCGCTTCTTAGAATAATCGGTGTTCACAGTATATATTCTGGTTCTCCAAAAACCCCTGGAGTAAGGCCTCAGTCATCCAAAAAATCCCTGGAATAAGATCTTATGGTCTGCTAAAGTTACCAAAGGTCTATCGAGCAAATTCAAAAACGGTACATGCTCTTTATGGTGCTTAGCATATAATGCTTTCACAGTATATGTTCCGAGTCATCCAATGACCTTTTCTTAAAACATGTTTGCATTCCAAGTAGTTCTTGTTGCTGTCATTGATTCCAGGTAGTCTACGAGCTCCATACAGTCAAGGTCTTCGCATCAATCTCCGTAATGGAGGCAGTCAACGAAGAATAAACAAGTTGCGTGACTTCTTCTTGGTATATGTTTGTATTCTGAGTAGTTCTTGTTGTTGACGTGGGCTCCAGGTAGTATACGAACTCCATAGAGTCAAGATCTGTGGATCAACCTCAGTAACGGAGGCAGTTATTGAAGAATAAACAAGTTGTGTGACCCCTTCTTGGTATCTGTTTGTATTCCAGGTAATTCTTGTTGTTGTCATTGGTTCCAGGTAGTCTACAAACTCCATAAATTCAAGGTTCAGGATCAACCTCCGTAATGGAGGCAGTTATTGAAGAATAAACAAGTTGTGTAACCCTTCTTGATATATATCTGTTTTTCATGTAGTTCCTATTGTTGTCGTGAGTTCCAGGTAGTCTACGAACTCCACACAGTCAAGGTCTTCGGATCAATCTCCGTAATGGAGGCAGTTATCGAAGAATAAACAAGTAGCGTGACCATCTATTGGTATATGTTTGTATTCCAAGTAGTTCTTGTTGTTGTCGTGGGCTCCAGGTAGTCTACGAACTTCATAGATTCAAGGTCAGTGGATCAACCTCCGTAATGGAGGCAGTTATTGAAGAATAAACATGTTTTGTGACCCCTTCTTAGCATATGTTTGTTTTTCATGAAGTTCTTGTTGTTTTTGTGAGTTCCATTTAGTGTACGAACTCCATACAGTCAAGGTCTTCGGAAAAATCTACGTAATGGAGGCGTTTATCGAAAAATAAACAAGTTGCGTTACCCCTTCTTGGTATATGTTTGTATTTCATGTAGCTCTTGTTGTTGTCGTGAGTTCCAGGTTGTCTACAAACTCCATACAGTTAAGATCTTCGGATCAATCTCCGTAATGGAGGCAGTTATCGAAGAATAAACAAGTTGCGTGACCCCTTCTTGGTATATGTGTGTATTCCAAGTAGTTCTTGTTGTTGTCGAGGACTCCAGGTAGTCTACGAACTCCATAGAGTCAAGGCCTGGGGATCGACCTCGGTAACGGAGGCAGTTATAGAAGAATAAACAAGTTGTGTGACGCCTTCATGGTATTTGTTTGTATTCTAAGTAGTTCTTGTTATTATTGGTTCCAGGAAGTCTACGAACTCATAGAGTCAAGGTCTGTGGATCTATTTTCGTAATGGAGGCAGTTATTGAAAAATAAACAAGTTTTGTGACCCCTTCTTGATATATGTTTGCATTTCAAGTAGTTCTTGTTGTTGTCGTTGGCTCCAGGTAGTCTACGAACTCCATACAGTCAAGATCTTCGGATCAATCTCCGTAATGGAGGCAGTTATCGAAGAATAAACAAGTAGCGTGACCCTTTCTTGGTATATGTTTGTATTCCACGTAGTTCTTGTTGTTGTTGTGGCTTCCAGGAAGTCTACGAACTCCATAGAGTCAAGGTTGGTGTATCAACCTCCGTAACGGATGCAGTTATTGAAGAACAACTGGAAAGGACGGAAGGTAGCGGTTTTCCTCCAATACCTTTTCCGAACTTAATCTATCACATGTTGTCCATATGCAAAATCGAGTTTCGGACATAGCAATTAATTTCCAATCCGGCTGGCTCAATACCCGGAACATAGGCAATTAACTTTGAATGTACTGAACTCGAAAGGCGATCCCTCTTCGCTTATGTGGTCGGGTTGGGATCTGACGACTAACTGGCACAATCTCACACAACCCTACTTCATCGAGCGCCGTTGGTAAAGAAGCAAGTGTGTAGGAGCCAGATAATACTAAATACTCATCCTACTTGGTTGGCATTGTACAAAAACATATATGAGAGAGTTAGTTCTGAGAATGTATTGCGAGAGTTCGGCTACATGCCCAGTACTGGGAATTTGGTTTCATCAGTACCCGCTAAGCTGCGGAGGACGACGGAGGTGCTTCGTAGCTTAGTAGGGAAAACACCTGTCTAGCGTACTGGTTTCGTGGGATCAAACCCCACCGAAGTTCTGTAAATCAATCCGTAATGGAGGCAGTTATCGAAGAATAGACAAGTTTTGTGACCCCATCTTGGTATATGTTTGTAGTCAAAGTAGTTCTTGTTGTTGTCTTGAGCTCCAGATAGTCTATGAAATAGAGTCAAGGTCGATGGATCAACCTCCTTAATTAAGGCAGTTATTTGAAAATAAACAAGTTGTGAGACCCCTTCTTGGTATATGTTTGTATTTTAAGTAGTTATTTTCATTGTCGTGAGCTCCGTAGCAAGGCAAAATACGTGAATGGAATCCGTATTTTTTTGTCGAAGAGACTTACAAACTTATTAATAGGTACTTATAAATGATTCATAATAAGCTACAGGCAGTGAAGGGTTAGGCAAAATCAGGGGTAGACAAAATCTGGGAGTGACAACATCGGGTCAACCTCATCTGAGTGAATGTACGCATTCCTAGTACAGTAGCCGTTCGATAACTGCAAAATGTTTACTTTTCAGTTATCGAATGCCGTTCGATAACTGCAACGCACTCTAGACGTCAAACGGTTGTCAATCGACGTCAGATGCAATAAAAGTGCATCTAAATTGCGCTGCTGTCATTGAGTCTGACATCGGTTTGAAGTTTAGCGGTCCGATAACTGTAAAACTGTTGCAACTATCGAATTGCAGTTAAAAAGCATTGCAGTTAAATGACTTGCAGTTATCGAACGTCTGCTGTAGTTTTTGTTTTTGCCATGGTACTAGGTAGTCTATGAACTCCATATAGGAATGATCTGCAGATCAACCCACGAACGGAAGGCTATTGGTATATGTTTGCATTTCAAGTAGTTCAAGTTGTCATTAGCTCTGGGCAGTTATTGAAGAATAAACAAGATGTGAAACCTCATCTTGATATATTAGCATTCCAAGTAGTTATTGTTGTCTTGTTGTTGTTGGTCCCAGGTAGTATACAAACTTCATTCATATCCCTATTATGAAGTTGTCTATTCTTTGGAAATGCAAAATGTAAATAAATTGGAACGATACAACTTCACGCCGAGAACGTGAGGGAAAAAACAGGCTAATATCGCAAAAGATCATGTACCATATTAAAATTAGATTGAGGACCTCCTCACGGAATCCAAGTTTCAAAAGTGCTCGCGTTTAGGGGCACACCAATCGATACGGAGGCGGCGCACAACTGTCATTTTTGTTGATTTAGCTTTGCTGCGTCGCAGCATGCGTGAAATAATAAAAATGACAGTTGTGCGTTACTTCCGTATCGAGTGGTGTGCCCCCGAAAACGCGAGCACTTTGAAACTTGGATTCCGTGAGGAGTGTCCTCAATCTAATTTTAATATGGTACATGATCTTTGCGATATTAGCCCGTTTTTTCCCTCACGTTCTCGGCGTGAAGTTGTATCGTTCCAATTTATTTACATTTAGCATTTCGGATTCCGGATTCCGTAAGGAGTGACTTTAAAGACCCTCTAGATATTCGTGTAAGCCTAGAAGTCTTACTCCATAAATTTCTAGGATGACCATTAGCATATGCCATGAACGCTTTTTATTCTAGAACCCCAAAGGCATGTACCAAATTTAAAACAGGCTCTGGTGTAGATCCTAATGCCTTACTCCAGGGTTTTCCTGGATGATCATGAACATTTGAAATGGGTGCATTCTATTCTACGTACCATAAAAGGCATGTATAACTATTCAAATAGGCCGAGAGAGCTCTGGTTACGCGTGAAGTTCCTGAGGATTGTTCAAGTGCAATGAAAGCGGTATATTCTATGTACCACAAAGGGCATATGCCAATTTTGAAACAATCCGAAAGGTATCTGGTTACGTGTGAAGATCCTGAGGCCTATTCTAAAATTTTCTTGGAAGACCATAAACATATGCAATGGACGTATTCTATTCTATGTGCCACAAAGCGTATGTACCACTTTTGAAACAAGCCAAAAGATCTCTGGGTACCCATGCAGATTTAAAGGCCTATTTCAGGGTTTTCTTGGATGACCATGAACCTATGCAATGGACGAAATCTATTCTAAGTACCACAAAGGGCATGTAACACTTTTGAAAAAATCTGATAGATCTTTGGTTACGCGTGTAGATCTTAAGGCCTTTTCCAGGGTTTTCTTGGAGGACCATGAACATATGCAATAAAGGCGTTCTATTCTATGTACCACAAAGGGCATGTACCAGTTTTGAAACAATCTAAAAGATCTCTGGTTACGCGTGTAGACCTGAAGGCTTTTTCCAGGGTTTTCTTGGATGACCATGAACATATGCAATGAAGGCGCCAAAGGACTTATCCGAGAGATTTCTACGATAGCGCAAAACATATGTAGTGATCACATTTGATTTCAAGATGCGCAAAAAGCGTGTATCACTTTTGAGACAAGTCCATAGACCCATGGTTATGAGTGTAGACCTTAAGGCCTTACTCCAAACATTTCTTGGATGACTCGGAACATATACTGTGAACACATTCTATGCTAAGTACCACAAAGAGCATGTACCGTATTTGAATTTGCATAATAGTCCTTTGGTTACGCGAGTAGATCTTTAGGCTTTACTCCATAGATTTCTCGGATGACTAGGACCTCATTTCAGGGATTTTTGCATTACCCGAAGCATATACTGTGAACACCTTTAATTCTAAGAAGCGCAAAGAGCTTGTAGCATATTTGAAACTGGTTGAATGGCCTTTGGTTACGCGTGTAGACTCTTAAGCCTTACTTCAAAGATTTCTTGTATAACCATGGGCATAAGCTGTAAACATTGACAATGAGCAAAAAGTATATGAGTTTCTGTTTCCAAAACTGTCAAAATTATCCAAATCGGTTGAAAATTGTTGAAGTTATGAGAATATCAATTTAGTGGAACACGGGTACCCTGTCGGCCATCCACGTGTGTTTTTTTTGTTGGCCGCATAAGGGTTAAAACATGATTTCGGCTCCGTATCGCTTCACGGCAAATGAGCCTTCCAAATAAAGAAAAATTTAAAAAAAAAGAAAAGTGCTCATCACGAGAAAAATTTCAAACTGATATAAACTGATCTTATTCGGGGGCATATGCTTCATGATTAATTCCTTTCAACCGCTTCCATATCCTGCTTCTTCTGTTAATGAAACTCTATTTGTTGCGTAACAGTTAGGCCAATACAAATATTTGAAAACAATTATGTCTCCCCCTCAGATCTTTTTGCCCAAAAATAATATTTTGAGGGGGCAACAAAAAAAAAATTCGTGTGATTTTGAGGATTTTCAAAACATTCTTAGACAAATCCAGGGAATTCTCCACCGAAAATCCCACTCACCCTCGAGCAGTGGGAAATAGTTTTATTTAAACATTTAAAACGGTCTTTTTCGACTTCCAAAAATTTAATTTTTATTGCGTACATGAGCAATTCAACAAAAATTCCGCGGAAAAAAATTAAAATTTCGTTTCGAAAAATTTCGAATTAAATAGACCTTGATTTCGAATCGTTTTGTGGTCTCAAAAATGAATCTATATTTCGTTTCGTTTCGAATCAACCTAAACATTTTGAATTTCGTTTCGTTTCGTTTCGCCAGGAAAAAGTGTTTTATCGCATACCCTTACATTAAGCACTAGAAGAATCTGTGGTGGCGACTATTCAGGAATCTAAGGAAGAAAAAGAGCCCGTGATATCCTTGAACAAACAACGAAAAGAGTAGGAGACCGGTTTGAAACAGGGTTCCCATGTAAAACGGACATCATCGAACTCCCTAAAAATCTACCGATCTCTACGCCGTCTGGAACATCTGGAACGTCATTTAGAGAAAACGCTCGAGCCGTACGACAATGTTAAGCATCAAATGTTCGAGTATCAACAAAAGGGTTTTTTTTTTGTTTTTATTGGGGGATGAAGGCAAATCTGCATACAGACACCTGAAATTATCACTCAGGGAGTGGGGTTGGCGCCGAAAGCAGAAGGCCAGCCAGTATCCACAAAAGGGGTATTAGCGGTAGAATGGGCTAAAATGGTCGGAACTGAACGAAAAATCCGGACGTCTACATAATGAACGCGGCCAAATTCGGCTCCCCCGGTTCTCCCTGTTCGGCGCAGTTCTTTAAGAACTTCAACGCCCATGAGTTCATGCATGAGTTTCCAGACGCAGCGAAGGCAATCGTCGAAAGCCACTATGTCGATGATTATTTCGACAACGTGAATTCCGTGGAAGAAGCCATCCAGCGAGCAATACATACATACAGTACATACATGCCGGAGGAGGATTTCAGATAAGAAATTGGGTTTCCAATGAAGAGGAAGTGTTTCGAAGTCTCGGCGAGCAGAAGTCCTTGACGGAAGTTAGCCTCAGCCAGGACAAAATCACAGAATGAGAACCTGCCATGGGAATCATTTGGAACACTTTTGACGACGTTCTCTACAAATCATCGGCTAGAAAGATTTATCAGTGGAATAGAAAGACCGACAAAGCAAATGGTCCTGAGTTGGGTTATGGGGCTTTTCGACTCTCAAGGCATGCTTTCTCACTTCACGGTACATGGAAGGCGTATCGTTCAAAACCATTGGCGGCTGGGCTATTGGACGAAGCTGTTGATGACGAAAGCTGGTCAGAATGGAAGCGCGGGACCGAATTATTGCCAGATGTCGCAGAAATACGAATTCTACGCGCCTATTTTGGTGGACTTCGTGCGGATGAAATCGATTCGCTGGAGCAACACGTGTTTCTGACGCAAGTGACCATGCTTATGGAACTGTAGCGTACTTCAGAGCAGTTGTAAAAGGCTCCTGAAAATGCGCATTGGTAGTGTCACGCTCCAATGTAGCAACGTCGGAAAAACAGTCTATCCCTCGCTTGGAGTTAATGGCAGCAGTTCTTGGAGCGAGGCTCATACGCATAATTGAATCAAATCACTAACACTCAGTTCAGCTCGGCATTTTTTTCATTTGCCGAGATTCGCACAACTGAGCGCTCGGTTTGTGACTTTCCGCTGTTCGTCACATGACAGCTAAACTGCGTCTATTCAGTTCAGTCGGTTGGGTCCGATTGAAGTGACAGTTGGGCACAGAAAAAAGAAACGATATGTCGCGGTGTTTACCTGCTTGCGATTCGAGCCATCCATTTAGATGTGGTCTATAGCTTGACCATGCAGGCATGATCTTATGGCGAAAATGTCTCATCAACGCCACCAATTTTAAAGCTGCCATCAAGGAGTTCATAAAGTTAATAAACGAGAATTACACAAACTGTGTCATTAGCGCCAGGATCAAATGAACCTCCATTCCTCCCGGGACTACACATATGGGAGGGGCCTGAGAAAGAATGGTCCGATCAGTAAAATAAGCCTTAAGAGCTTTCGAAGACGCAAGAAAATTAACCGACGAAGTGCGTAGTACAACTTTATCAGAAGCCGAGGACACAATAAAGTCTCGTACCTTAACTAATGTCCCTCAAGAATCAGTTGAAGTGGGAACGGTATTGGCAAACCATTTTTTATGAGCAAATGTCAATATAATCGAGTTACTTTCGTTGGGTTATCGTTAGGAATGTTTTGATTTTTGGTTTTCTCCTGCTACCATTATTACAAAATCGAAAGCCGTTATTCGGCATTTCAGCAACGGGTACCCCAATATGATCCAAAAAATTTTTGGTTGATCGTGTCGCTCAGAAAATTATATTTAGTTAAAGTTGCCAATAAAGTACTCTAAACAAATATAATAACAAAAAAATTAAGCGCGTTCCTACAATTGTATGATAGGTAATCTTATTTTCTTGGTTGATCCATATGTTTTGTTTCTAAATTTTGATTTCCATTGTTAAACACCAAGATAACTCCACTAGCCTTTTTCGAAACAATCGATGCACACCGCCTCAGTGTTGCTTGCTTTATAGATAAATGATTGAAACGTTTGATGATCAAAGATACCCCAAATTTAAAAATTGAAAAAAAAACACGACTAAAAAGATTTTTAAAACAAGTTTGAAAATATCAAATAATCAAGAACAGCCTCTGCATATGTTCTACATGTAGCAATACTCGTTTTAAAAATATGAAAAAAGTCATGATTTCACTTACGGAGGAAATATTTACAAAACAATCTTAAAAATGACCAATGTTACCCCCGGTACCTTATTTCTTTTGTGACAGCTGTTTGTGATCGAAATTAAATATTATAATACCATTCACCAGAATCAAAGCGAATGTTTTGCGTTGTACACCTAACGTTCTTATGCCAAATGGGGATAAGCCCCTGATGAACCGTAAGCTGGGAGCAGAAAACAATGATAAAGGTAACAGCATCTTTGCAGCAGGTGTGTTTGCTGGCCAATGCCACCCGATCCATGCTCACAAAGTTTAAATTGGTAATAAAATTTTATCGTCCAAGTTTGGAGCTTTTCAAACTCTTTTCCAACAAACTGCTAACAGGTGGTAGAATGCAATCAAACTCGATGACATGGTATATTGATTTAATCTCCTGATTTAGAACTGAGATTAGGATCAAACTTCTAATTCAATGAACTACCTACTCAAACGTATACAATGACTGCTAATTATCGTCATGAAATATAATAAATTATGAAATACGTAACTCTTGAACTCTGAGTCATAGGACTTGATTGTTTGAATCAGTTGAAGTTCTCGCATTTCCTAACAGGAGCTAATAATAGATCCATAATGCATGCCAGCTAATGAGAAATTAGCATGAAACTGCACTTTCCCTTGGATGCTGATTCTATCATTCCCACGCGCTGTCTGTATACCGACTACCAACTTATGTTTCCTGCCTCATGTGGCAATTCGCAGAACTACATCGCGTTAATTGAATTAATTACCCAAGCCACTTGGAACATGATGTTCTTCCTGCTTCGGGACCATTTGCGTCCCATCCTTGTATCCGAGAGCTCGTCGGTTCTTGTAAGAGAGTAGGCAACATGAGAACGACACAAATTACCCCGCGGGATTTCTCCGGCACAGAAGCACGGGCTTGAGCCAACTATCCATTATCCTTTAACCCAACAGCAGCATCTGGCGTTGCCATTGCATTGTAGTCCCCTCCACCAGTTAGTTTCAGTGTTGCTTTTAGTCAGCTGGAAGAAGGTTTGGCGACTGCTACCAACTGGCATGTAATGCTTCGAAGGAATTCTTTCTTCAACTGCTACTGCTTTTGCTTTTGATGTTGCTTGCATTCAAGTTGTTTTGGAATTTAAAATTGTTGGTTCTCGGGAGTCCCTCGAAGGCACAAACTCGACGTAACATTCAGTGTATGCTTCGAACTAGTTACGTTCAGAGAAATTGATTCTGAGAAAGTTTAGTTTGACGCTGCTCGACAGCAACAAAGGCGTTTCTAGAAAAGAAAAAAAACATTCCGATAAAAAAATTCCAATCTATAATTTTTTTTATTTACGTTGTTTAATATTTCTTATTGACACTTCAAAATTTAGTCTTGAGTTTATTCTACATTCATGGTAAGTTTTATCACATGTAACATATTACGGAACCAAACCGAATGCACAAAAATATTTTACCATCGGTGTCTACGTAGCAAAACAGTCTTAGCGTCTCCAGTCATAATTCAAATAGGGGAACGGTTCGCCACTTCATCTCATAGCTCCTATTTCAATCCCATCAAAAACAAAGCAATGGAAAGGAATTTGGTTTGTTTATTATTTTTGTGATTTTTTCAGCAGTGAGCACGCATGTTGACAAAAAGAAGCGACGAATTTGGTGCCGTATTTCTTTGTTTAGCGATGAGATGGATATATGTACAGTGAGATGGAGATCGGAACATTTCCCCTATGATTTGGGCTTATATCCCAACAAAATTACGTTATGAAACACCACCATCTGAGGTACATCATAAAAAGATATTCCTCTGTTTAAAAACCCTTAAAAACCATTTAATTTCCGTATTTGATTAACATACATTGGAGAAAATCTCAGCAACTTTTGTGAAAATGAAACAACTGAAAATAAACCTCCCAGATAACGGTCTGGTTTCCGGTTGGACCCGTTTCTGACCAAAATCTGCAGCCTCCATTGTTCACTGGTACCAACATCCAAACCAGGAACTTTCCACTCGCCCCTCTTCAACTGCAGTGGGATTATCCGGAAATCGCTTCGAGGTTACACACTGGAACAAATACGAAATGAGGTGAGACAACTTTTGCTGTTCGGTACAGAGCAGCATCATGGATACATCGAATGCATGTACCACCGCCCTTATGATTGACTCCTCCTTTCTCGACGGAGGACCAGTCGAACGAGGCAACTTTTATTGTGATGGTTTTTGTGGGAAAGCAGAACTCTCTGGTCACCAAACTTTACCGCATATGTGGTTAAGGATGCGCGGAATTCATTCGGAAATCTCGTTCTCGTGCTCTGTTTCTGGGGAGGAATTTGGTACTGTTGTGCTCGATGTTCGGCAAGCAGATGCCTCCAGCTGTGAATATTTAAGAGGAAGTTCGTGTTGGTGAAGTTCAACAAATCGAGCGATATAGAACTGCTTTTATCCCGCAAAATTAATGCATTCTCGATACTGAAGGGAGTAGAATAGTCCTGCATCATTTCGAGTTAATGCAACAGCAAAAAAAAAACAGTCGACAATAAATTTCATGATTCAGGATGAAACACCAATTCTTAGAAATCTAAGACGTTTGCCAAATTGAAAGACACAAATAATGAATATTTACTCCAAAACAAGGTTGTATACATTTGTATGCTCTCCCTTGATGATTGTCACTCACTTGATACAAAAGGCTATTAACATAAACTTTGTTATTACTAGTGAAAAGTAACATGTGGCATAGCAATTTCTGTTGTTCGCAATGAAAATGCTTTCATTGGCAATCATAAAATAAAGTTTCCTTTTGCAATGCAGTAGTGAGAAAGATTTCGAGCTTCCGAGCCTCTTGAAAGGAGGCTTCCGAGCCTCTTAAAAGGAGGCTTCCGAACCTCTTGAAAGGACGGTTTCCGAGCCTATGGAAAGGAGGCTTCCGAGCCTCTTGAAAGGAGGCTTCCGAGCCTCTTGAAAGGAGGCTTCCGAGCCTCTTGAAAGGAGGCTTCCGAGCCTCTTGAAAGGAGGCTTCCGAGCCTCTTGAAAGGAGGCTTCCGAGCCTCTTGAAAGGAGGCTTCGAGGCCTCTTGAAAGGACGGTTTCTGAGCCTCTTGAAAGGAGGCTTCTGAGCCTCTTGAAAGGAGGCTCTGAGCCTCTTGAAAGGAGGCTTCCTGAGCCTCTTGAAAGGAGGCTTCTGAGGCCCTCTTGAAAGGAGGCTTCCGGGCCTCTTGAAAGGAGGCTTCTGAGCCTCTTGAAAGGAGGCTGAGCCTCTTGAAAGGAGGCTTGAGCCTCTTGAAAGGAGGCTTGAGCCTCTTGCAAGGAGGCTTCTGAGCCTCTTGAAAGGAGGCTTCTGAGCCTCTTGAAAGGAGGCCTGAGCCTCTTGAAAGGAGGCCTGGAGCCTCTTGAAAGGAGGCTTCTGAGCCTCTTGAAAGGAGGCTCTGAGCCTCTTGAAAGGAGGCTTCCGAGCCTCTTGAAAGGAGGCTTCTGAGCCTCTTGAAAGGAGGCTCTGAGCCTCTTGAAAGGAGGCTCTGAGCCTCTTGAAAGGAGGCTTCCAGGCCTCTTGAAAGGAGGCTTCTGAGCCTCTTGAAAGGAGGCTCTGAGCCTCTTGAAAGGAGGCTTCCTGAGCCTCTTGAAAGGAGGCTTCTGAGCCTCTTGAAAGGAGGCTCTGAGCCTCTTGAAAGGAGGCTTCTGAGCCTCTTGAAAGGAGGCTCTGAGGCCTCTTGAAAGGAGGCTTCCGAGCCTCTTGAAAGGAGGCCTGAGCCTCTTGAAAGGAGGCCTGAGCCTCTTGAAAGGAGGCTTCCTGAGCCTCTTGAAAGGAGGCTTCTGAGCCTCTTGAAGGAGGCCTGAGCCTCTTGAAAGGAGGCCTGAGCCTCTTGAAAGGAGGCCTGAGCCTCTTGAAAGGAGGCTTCCAGGCCTCTTGAAAGGAGGCTGAGCCTCTTGAAAGGAGGCTCTGAGCCTCTTGAAGGAGGCTTCCGGGCCTCTTGAAAGGAGGCTTCCGAGCCTCTTGAAAGGAGGCTCTGAGCCCTCTTGAAAGGAGAGGCTCTGAGCCTCTTGAAAGGAGGCTCTGAGCCTCTTGAAAGGAGGCTCTGAGCCTCTTGAAGGAGGCTTCCAGGCCTCTTGAAAGGAGGCTTGAGCCTCTTGAAGGAGGCTGAGCCTCTTGAAAGGAGGCCTGAGGCCTCTTGAAAGGAGGCCTGAGCCTCTTGAAAGGAGGCCTGAGCCTCTTGAAAGGAGGCCTGAGGCCTCTTGAAGGAGGCTTCCAGGCCTCTTGAAGGAGGCTTCCAGGCCTCTTGAAAGGAGGCTTCCAGGCCTCTTGAAGGAGGCTGGAGCCTCTTGAAAGGAGGCTTCTGAGCCTCTTGAAAGGAGGCCTGAGCCTCTTGAAGGAGGCTTCTGAGCCTCTTGAAGGAGGCTTCCAGGCCTCTTGAAAGGAGGCCTGAGGCCTCTTGAAAGGAGGCTTCTGAGCCTCTTGAAGGAGGCTTCTGAGCCTCTTGAAAGGAGGCTCTGAGCTCTTGAAAGGAGGCTTCCTGAGCCTCTTGAAAGGAGGCTTCTGAGCCTCTTGAAAGGAGGCCTGAGCCTCTTGAAAGGAGGCTTCTGAGCCTCTTGAAAGGAGGCTTCTGAGCCTCTTGAAAGGAGGCCTGAGCCTCTTGAAGGAGGCTTCCGAGCCTCTTGAAAGGAGGCTCTGAGCCTCTTGAAGGAGGCTGGGGCCTCTTGAAAGGAGGCTTCTGAGCCTCTTGAAAGGAGGCTCTGAGGCCTCTTGAAAGGAGGCTTCCGAGCCTCTTGAAAGGAGGCTTCCGAGCCTCTTGAAAGGAGGCTTCCGAGCCTCTTGAAAGGAGGCTTCCTAGCCTCTTGAAAGGAGGCTTCCTAGCCTCTTGAAAGGAGGCTTCCTGGCCTCTTGAAAGGAGGCTTCCACGCCCCTTGAAAGGAGGCCTGAGGCCTCTTGAAAGGAGGCTTCTGAGCCTCTTGAAAGGAGGCCTGAGCCTCTTGAAGGAGGCTTCCTGAGCCTCTTGAAAGGAGGCTTCTGAGCCTCTTGAAAGGAGGCTTGAGCCTCTTGAAAGGAGGCTTCCTGAGCCTCTTGAAAGGACGGCTTCTGAGCCTCTTGAAAGGAGGCTTCTGAGCCTCTTGAAAGGAGGCCTGAGCCTCTTGAAAGGAGGCCTGAGCCTCTTGAAAGGAGGCCTGAGCCTCTTGAAAGGAGGCTGGAGCCTCTTGAAAGGAGGCTTCCAGGCCTCTTGAAAGGAGGCTCTGAGGCCTCTTGAAAGGAGGCTGGGGCCTCTTGAAAGGAGGCCTGAACCTCTTGAAAGGAGGCTTCTGAGCCTCTTGAAAGGAGGCTTCTGAGCTCTTGAAAGGAGGCTTCCTGAGCTCTTGAAAGGAGGCTTGAGGCCTCTTGAAAGGAGGCTTCCTAGCCTCTTGAAAGGAGGCTTCCTAGCCTCTTGAAAGGAGGCTTCTAGCCTCTTGAAAGGAGGCCTGAGCCTCTTGAAAGGAGGCCTGAGCCTCTTGAAAGGAGGCTTCTGAGCCTCTTGAAGGAGGCTCTGAGCCTCTTGAAAGGAGGCTTCTGAGCTCTCTTGAAAGGAGGCTTCTGAGCCTCTGAAAGGAGGCTTCTGAGGCCTCTTGAAAGGAGGCTTCTGAGCCTCTTGAAAGGAGGCTCTGGAGCCTCTTGAAAGGAGGCTTCTGAGCCTCTTGAAGGAGGCTTCCAGGCCTCTTGAAAGGAGGCTTCTGAGCCTCTTGAAAGGAGGCTTGAGCCTCTTGAAAGGAGGCTTCTGAGCCTCTTGAAAGGAGGCTTCGAGCCTCTTGAAAGGAGGCCTGAGCCTCTTGAAAGGAGGCTTCTGAGCCTCTTGAAAGGAGGCTTCCGAGCCTCTTGAAAGGAGGCCTGAGGCCTCTTGAAAGGAGGCTTCTGAGCCTCTTGAAAGGAGGCTTCCAGGCCTCTTGAAAGGAGGCTCTGAGGCCTCTTGAAAGGAGGCTTCCGAGCCTCTTGAAAGGAGGCTTCCGAGCCTCTTGAAAGGAGGCTTCCGAGCCTCTTGAAAGGAGGCTTCCGAGCCTCTTGAAAGGAGGCTTCCGAGCCTCTTGAAAGGAGGCCAGATCTCGCCAGCCACTCCTTGAACTGCTTCCCGACGCGGGCTTTGCATACCATGTTAACCCTCTACAATCCAAATTTTTGTTTTCAATCAAATTCTCTATATTGCTTTCTAAAATTGATCTGAACCAAAACCATGCTGAGGGTGGTTTGGTTCGATTCCCGGTGCCGGTCTAGGCAATTTTCGGTATGGAACTGTCATTTTCAGCAGGAAGGAAGGCTGAACGAATAAAAAAATAGACCAACATTTGAAATAATTTTTGCCTGCTACGCCCTTTTCAAATGTTGATCTAGAAATCATAGTTGTTCGTTGCATCCGTATTGAGTGTTGTGCCCTTGAAAACGCAAGTACATTTAGTTTTTAGATTCCGTGAGGATTGTTTATAAATAAGTGAGCACAAGCTGATTGTGCAAATAGATACCTAGAACTGAAATCGGATAGGACCACCAGTTGATTATAATTTTCAATCTATCATCAATAAATTTATAAATAGTTTCACCAAAACTATTGTTTCTTTTTGTCTATTTCAGGTATGGAGCAGATGTCCGTCCACTTTAAATCTGAATATCAAATAAGTTGCCACGATCATCAATCATGGAAAGTACGAATTTATTCTCAAAATGCCTAACTTTAAAAAAAAATTCTTCGGTTACAAGCATGTAGCGAAGCTTCTTCAAAAAGACCACCACTGCCTGCCCGTAAAGAACCGGGCAGTAGCGACAGTAACATTGTTGCCAAACAAAGAATAGGTTACCATTCTTTCTCATTTCCCATCTGTGTGATCTAGTGCGGAAAACTTTCCCTTCCTAGCGAAGTGAACTGGCAGAATTCGCACACCAGCTGCACATTACACACCGAGTTTTCGGTACAGCTATCGAATGAAAACTGCAAGTTGTTTCCTTCGTCTGCGAATGAATCCAACAAAACTACGACTGCGAACCAACTTCTCTTCCGCTCGAACGCCCGTTGCTGAAGTCAAATCGGATGGAAACCGGTGTTCGGTTGGACCATTGTGAAAAGTTTTTTCAGACGCAGTTGGTCTTGTTGGTAGTATGGCGGTTACTCGGGTATAAATTAAAAGATACATCATCTTACCGTTTCATTCTAGGAAGAACGGGGAACACGAAGTTAGTTGCTCCTTTAAGATGGTTGCACTGTGTTCCTCTGCTTTGACCTCTTTTTGATGAGATGAAAAAGTGTTAAGGCAGTCGAGACAGGATCAGACTAGACCATTTGGCGTCGGTTTGACAGTTTTAGTCAACACAGCAACATAGTGCATGGGACTATTTTACAAAATGAAAGTAGGTGCTAACATTCATTTAAAAGATTGCTCATTCACTGGAATTCAAAAACGCTTCGAAAGCTTTTGACCCGTGTAGTCCGTGTTTCTTCCAAAATTCAAGTAGGATGAAATCGATGATTTCGTCCGAGGAAAATCCTCCTACAGCATTGTTGTGAACGCCACGTGCATCCACCCACTTCAGTATTTAGTCTGGCATCGAAACCGTTAGCCGCATCCAAACTCTCTAGGAGAAGTCGGTGTAGGTGTTCTGTGGAATGGCATTCAGTGGGAGATGTTAAATTGAAAACAAAGAAAATCGCTTTCAATCTCAATTTGACTTGAGCCACACAGCTGCGAGGACTACATGGCAAACAGAGCAATCAACCCACGATTTGTTGTTCATGAAAGGAATCCACCCAGCATCAGATGGGCGGATCGAATATCTTCTGAATTTAATTTCATGGAAAATCTTTTTTGCTCTCTTCAAATGCCATTGAAGCTTGTCACTTTCAGCAATTTCTAAAGAATGTACATAGTAACATAAACAACCTTTTTAGATTTTCAAAGCCTATAATACCATAATTGATTAGCATAAATAATGAGAAGCGTAAAGGGCAGGCTTTTTCTTGTTATGAGTTGTTTGATTCACTTTTTTTTTCTATAAAAATGATACAAGTTCTTTGTTCATTTGATTCGAAGTTTGTATAATTTGAGCCAAATGCTGATAAAACCAACCTTTAATTATTGTATCCAATTCCTTTAAATACTATTTAATTGAAACATATTGAAAAACTTTTTATTATCTAATAGAAGTCTAATATCTTGAAAAAGAAAATTGTAATCAAAACATGCACAAGGCAGTTTAATCTGGGAGTCAATCCTGTTTCCTTTTGTACGTGGCCATTGAAACGAACAAAGAAATGGAAACGAGCCAAATTAAGCCAAATAAGACACCAACTTTTACTGATTTCCTTCCGAGTGAAAGTGTTCACCGGAAAAGACAACCTTGCGGGCTATCACCTCCTACCAATTACATTTCCAAGAGGCTGGAAAAAGGAAAATTTTCCCCAAATTGAATTAACGAGCACGTCCAACACCACCACCAAAAGAAGGAAGGCTGATCTGAAAGAATTTGCTAATTTCGCGTTACATCAAATATTCATCAAGGAAACTCGGCCCAAATTGCAATCTACAGTCATAGTTAGCTGGTAGTGTACCGAAGTTGGAGAGTTCATGAAAAGCAGTAGTTCTCATCAGCAGCAGCGCCTGCATCCCAACAGCAGCGAACGGTGGGAAAATTCAAATTGAATGGCTGGAAGAGATCTCCACACTGATTAAGTCATCTTTTAATTAGACGGCTTCCGACCGTCTGGTTTGTCAGCTCGAGAGAGGCAAAGTTTTCCAACAGCCCGCCCGCCCTTTACCAAAGTGGAAATTATGTACTCCGAGACATCTTGAGGTTTTATTTTTATTTCTGTTCAACCGAATCAAAGAAGCCAACAGCCAGGTTAGTTGGATGTGCATTGCAGGGAAGGCTTAATGAGAGTTACGTTCGGAAAGTGGACTTTAATCAAGCAGAATTGTTTGGTCCATGTGGTCACATACTTGTGCATTGTTAACTGCCACAACAAGAATTTGAATTAAATTTTCTACATATTTTTTTGAAATTCTATAGAAGCTTTTAAAATTTCCGATGACATTTTTAATATTTTCCTCGTAGCTAGCAAAATTTTAAAAAATTGCGTTGAAATATATTTTTCTTAAAATAAATTTAAATTTATATTAATTTTTTTTATTTTACGACAGCGTTTTTTGAAATTTTGCAAGAAGTGTCTGAGGTTTTCGTCAAAATTTTTGAATCTAGCGATGACAAAGATGTTGACTTAAAACTTGTAGAGTTTGCTTTAAAATACAGAAAAAGGCATCGAAACTTTTGAAATTTACGTCGTTTTTTTTAATTCACCATTTACTTTCTAAATTTCTAATTTAGCCATTTACTTTCTCCATTATAAATTGGAAAAAAAATCGCAATTACATATTCACATTGTTCATACATTTACAAAACAAACATCAAATTGCATTTTGTAGTTTATTTCCGGTATTTCATCATATATTTAAACAAAAATGGCCCAAAAATTCAAGAAATACAAGAAAGGTTCGATGCAAAAAAACTAAATCAAATAAATTTGAAAAAAACCTGTCCGCAAAAAATCATAATTAAAATTTTACAAAGTTATTTACTTCTGCGACGTTTTTCTTTTCATTTTACAAAAAACTTTTGAAATTTGTTCTGCTTTTTATTTTTGAGATAAACTTTGTATTGAAATCTTTATCTTAACTCGTGATTTTTTTTTGAAAAATATCAGAAAAAAATTCCAAATCAGTTTTCCGAAATTTGTTGGTCGATGTTTTGGAATTCTGAAAAAATATTTCAATGAATAATTATTTTTGAACGTCTTAGGGGAAATGTTTTACAGTTATAAGACTTACATTTTTTTTCATTTTCTTCCACTATGATCATCTTTGTTTGTATCAACAGATTCCCCAGGCGGAACAAGTTTAGGGGATTTAGAATGGGGGAAAATGATGACCTGTGTCTTCGCCGCGTTGATACAGATCTTCCAGCTGGTGAGATATTTCGTCAGGGCATCCAAGCCTCGTTGGAGTTTTGCCACTAGCACTCTGATTACTCTACCGTTGTAGACGATGGAGGTGTCATCTGCGAACAGAGACAGAATGCCGCCTTCTGGAGGTTCTGGCATGTCGGAGGTGAACAGATTGAAAAGCAGGGGCCCGAGGATACTGCCCTGGGGAACGCCTGCGACGATGTTGTGCGCATTGGAACTCGCTCCGCTGATTGAGACCCGGAATGTCCTTGCCGACAGGTGATTGTTGATGATTTTCACCAGGTAGCTGGGAAGGTAGCGTTGTAGTTTGTACACCAGGCCATCATGCCATACATTATCAATCGCCTTCTCGACATCGAGTAAGGCCATGGCAGAGGTTTTTGTGACAAACTTGTTCCGTTTGAGGACGTTGGTAACTCGAGTCAGTTGGTGAACGGTTGACCGATTGCGTCGGAAACCAAACTGTTCCTCGAGCAAGATGTTGAGATTTTCGGCAGACATAAGTAATCGGTGATGAATAGCTTTTTCGAATAGCTTGAATAACCCTGAGAGAAGGCTGATGGGACGATAACTTTTAGGGAAGGAAGGATCCTTTCCAGGCTTCCGGATGGGGATGACTTTCGCTGACTTCCAGGACGATGGGAAGTAGCTGAACCGGAGACACTGATTAAAGATCAGCGAGAGGTGCTCAAAGAACGGAGCATTCACGTGCTTGAGCTCATGATTCAGGATACTGTCGAAGCCTGGGGCCTTCATGTTCTTCGATGATTTGATATAGTCAATTCGCCAGTTGAGATCTCCAACTCCTCCGTAAAGTCGTTGGGATTTCGTGTGGACTGACGATGTTCTGCCCAAGATTGTGTGAGCTGACGAAGTGACGACCTATTTCAGCGACCTTCTCTGCATATCAAGCGTTATCAAGTTATCAAGCGATCCTTAGAGCCATTATTGTCTAGTGGGATCAAAGGTGGAATGGGTCGAGGCTTGGATTTTAGAATGTTGGTCATTTTCCAGAACGGCTTAGTTTAAGCTGGGAGAGTGCGGATCTTATAAGAGAAATCGTTTTTTTTTAGGTCCACCATTTTTATGATTCAATTGTAGCGTGCCTTAAGCTCAGGCAGTCCAGTACTCTAGAACTGCCTACGAGTGACATTTCGCAATCGAATCAAATCTTTGGTGAGTGTATCGAGGTTTAGGGAGTTGCTTACCTGCCGAGCCGTCGGTACATGTTGCACTCGGGCCACCGAGATCGTGTCCTCGATGGTGCACAGCTGGCGGTCGATACTTTCCGGCGTCTCCGGACGCATCTCGTACTCGATGGTTTTGTTGACGCTCTGCTGGAAGCGCTGCCAGTTCACTCGATGATAGTTTCGCCGGGTTAGCTCGAGTTGATTCACTGAAGTTCCAACTTCCGCCACCACCGGATAGTGGTCCAAGCTGAGCTCCTGTAAGACGACCGGCTGGGAAACGTGATTGTGCATGTTCGTGATGAAGATGTCGAGCGTTGCATGGGCCCCTGACCCTGTTAACCGGGTAGGGCTGTCAGGGCTCAGGATGGTGTAGTGGCCCTCTAATTCGTCGTTGGACCAGACGACTCCGTTCCGGTTTGAGACGGTGCTGCCCCACGATAGATGCTTTGCGTTCAGGTCTCCGGCGATGATGGACTGCCCCTGCCACCGAGTGAGCTTGACTATATCCCTTCGTAGCTCGGCCGACGTGCCATCGTCGACTTTGGCTTGTGTGGGACAGTAAGCCACGATGAAAGTGACGACTCTTTTTAATAAAGTTTAAAAAAAAAAAAAAAAAAAAAAAAAAAAGTGACGACTCCGACGGAGGTGGTGACTTCCACTCCAACGGTTTCGATTAATTTGAGCTTGAAGTCCGGCAGCAGGCGGCAGGTGATTGCCACTCCTCCCCCTCTGGAGCTTGTTTGATCGAACCTCACCAGCCTAAAACCCTGAATTCTTGCACTTACCTCGGGCTTCAGGTGGGTTTCAATGATGAAAGCTGCGTCAATCTTCTTCTCCTGAAGGGAATCTCTGAGCTCGATGATTTAGCTCTTGAGCGAGCAAGCGTTCCAATTTACCAGACTCCACCTAATAGCCATTTTCAATGACGAAAAGGCCCGGAGTGTATATTGGCTGCTCCGGGGTGTAGAACAGAGCGGAATCCTCCAGGGGTAGAGGATGCTCCTCTTGATGACGGCGGAATCCAGGAGGAGGGAGCGGGGGCCATTCTCTGGAGGATGGAGCCGGCGGTGCTGGACCTTGAACCGACGCAGCTGCTGCTGCCAATCGCTTCTGGTGGAAGCCTTCTTCCGGATTTCCAGGAATTCGGATCGCTTTGGGCAGCCCTTTGTGGTGGTCCGATGTTTGCCGCCACAATTGGCGCACTTGGGATCGGCCACCTCCATCTTGTCGCACTCGTCAGTCGGATGGGGTTCACCACACTTGTTGTAGCGCGGCTTCATGCGGCAGTTCCTAGTGCCTTGTCCGAAATTGGAGCAGTTGGTGCATGTCGCGGTGCACTGGCTGATATCGCTCCCAGTCAACGACGATGCAGTTTAAAACGCCAACCAGCTTCAGGTCCTTCCAGGTAGTGGAGCCGTGCTCCAGATGGATCAGATAAAGCTGGTCGCGATATCTTCTCGCCTTGTCGTGACCTAACAAAATTTCCTGTGGGCGGAGTCAAAGTTGTACAACATGTACGAGCGTGTATGGTGTCCCTAAAGGGGGCCATTATTGAAGAAGAAACAGCTTGTTAACAATAGTTTGATGCGCTTTCATGAAATAAAAATCTGTGAAAATTTGACGGAATTCCTTTCACTGTGTATGTTTTCTATGAAAGCAGGATGGAGTATGGAGTAAATATCGCGTATTCCTCTCTCAATGAAAATGAAAATCTCAATACTGATGTGGGTGCAATCATGCGGGGCTTATTGTATACGACTATAGCTTCGGAAAATTTTGATACAAGCACTGACCATGTTCATGACCATTTGTCGTGATCCGCCGGCCGTTTCCAAGGCTCGATCCGCTGGTGAACCCGACTGTGCGAAGTCCGTCGCTAACCACTTTATACACCAAACTGATTTTTCCATTTCAAATGGGCTTCATTCAAAGCCCCTTCCGAATCTCGCTTTCTCTTTCTATCTCCTTACGAACTTCTACCGTTGTACTCGAGCTATTGTTCGCTTCGTTGTCGTTGCCGCCAAGAATTAGCTCAGTCGGTTTTACCGACTCGTGTCAAAATTTGGATTTGCCCAGTTTACCGAATGTAAATAATAATCGATTGGCGTAGGACCACAAGTCGTCTAATTTAATCTGATTCTTATACTTTCTCCCAATTCCTACACATGTAACGCTAGTTATGTTTGTAATAGTTTTTTTTTATTTCAAAATAGTATTTCTCCATATTTAATAATTATACTCCACTATTTCCATCTATACATTACTACACTAGTGATGTGTACAAAAAAATCAAGATATATAGTTGGAACGCTTTCGATTAATAAACGTTGTTGACGGAAAAAGGGGGTGCTGCCCAAAGACTTCTTATTTCTTTTGAAAATGTAGGCAATTAAACTTTGGATGCATTAACCCGCTATGCAAAATCCAACAGTTATTACCACTTGGCTTTTTAAAGTAAAATTTTTAAGTAAACGTGTCGTTGTCGAGGAAGACAATGGGTCAAATGGGGGTGAGAATGGGTCACTGTTTCAACTACATATAATGCTTTTAAAATAGATTTAATGTATCTGAGGACAAGGAAACTGAATTAAAAGAGACTTTTTTGAGCAATTTTGCTATTCGACCTCCAGACTGTCGATAAGGGCGCTGACCCCCCAGACCCCAGACCTATTGTCGACGCCGACAACGGTACGTTAACTTAAATTTTTTACTTTAAAAACCCAATTGGTAATGACTGTTGGATTCTGCTTAACCGGTTAATGCATCCAAAGGTTAACTGTGTTCGAGATCTGTGAGTGTCTATTGTCGCTGGTGGGATCTTAAATATGTATCGCTAAATCTGAGACTCAAATGTACAGTCCATCCTGCGGTAGCTCAGTTGATGTAACAGTGCCCTCGTAACTACATCTTCAGTGTATTTACGTGCGAATTGATCCAATAGAACAGCGGTTCTCAAACTTTTTCTTGAGAGGCACCCCTTCGAACTTTTGCATTGATTGAGGTACCCCCTATTTTATTGCTTTAAATAAAAATAACCGTAACTCACGAGATCCATGAAAAATGGACCTGAAAACTAACGGGATATATGGCTCAAGATTTTTTTATGTACAGGTTATCCGACTTCGTCAGTAGATGGGAATAACCAGCGCGGGGGGGGAAACATACATTTTCAGTGCAAAGCGTAAACAAACGAGCATAAATTCCCTACAAAAATCGAAAATGACTGAGTTGGGGATATTTACAAGTCGGATAACCTGTACATAAAAAAATCTTGATATGGCTCTCCATAAGTTGGGCTGAAATTTTTATTATTCCACCTCAAATAAAGTTTATACATCAAGCTTCAGAATATCTTGAAACCAGGCTTCCGAGCCTCTTGAAAGGAGGTATCTGAACCTCTTGAAGGGAGGGTTCCGAGCCCTTTTAAAGGTGGCTTTTCAGCTACTCAAAAGGAGGCTTTTGAACATCTTGAAAGGACTCCTAAAGTAGGCTTCTAAGCAAGAAAAATTCCGAGCCCTTTGAAGGGAGATTTCCGAGCCTCTTGAAAGGGGGCTGCCGAGCCTCTTAAAAGTCTCTTGAAAATTGGCTTCCGTGCCTCTTAGTAGAAGGCCTCTGAGCCTCTTGAAGGGAGGCTTCGGAGCCTATTCAATGGCGGCTTTTGAGCCACTTAAAAGGAAGCTTCCTAGCATGTTGAAAGGAGAAACTTCCGAGAAACTTGAAAGGAGGCCGCTTGAAAGAAGAATTCCGAGCTTCTTGAAAAAAGGCTTCCGTGCCTCTTGAAAGGAGGCTCTTGAAAGGAGTCTTCCGGGCCTTTTAAAAGAAAACTCCCCTCCTAAAAAGAGGCTTCCGAGCCCTTTAAAGGCGGCTCCCAAGCCTCTTGAAAGGAGGCTTCCTGACTCTTGAAAGAAGGCTTCCGGGCGTCCTAAACGGAAGCTTCCGGGCCTCTTAAAATAAGTCTTGCGGGCCTCTTGAAAGGAGGTATCCGGGCCGCTTGAAAAGAGGCTTCCAGGCCTCTTGAAAAGTGGTTTCCGGGCCTCTTGAAAATTGGTTTCCGGGCCTCTTGAAAGGAGGAGGTTTCCGGGCCTCTTGAAAGGAGGCTTCCGAGCCTCTTGAAAGGAGGCTTCCGAGCCTCTTGAAAGGAGGCTTCCGAGCCTTTTGAAAGGAGGCTTCCGAGCCTCTTGAAAGGAGGCTTCCGAGCCTCTTGAAAGGAGACTTCCGAGCCTCTTGAAAGGAGACTTCCAGGCCTCTTGAAAGGAGGCTTCCGAGCCTCTTGAAAGGAGGCTTCCTGAGCCTCTTGAAAGGAGGCTTTGAGCCTCTTGAAAGGAGGCCTGAGCCTCTTGAAAGGAGGCTCTGAGGCCTCTTGAAAGGAGGCCTGAGCCTCTTGGAAGGAGGCTTCCGAGCCTCTTGAAGGAGGCTTCGAGCCTCTTGAAAGGAGGCTTCCAGGCCTCTTGAAAGGAGGCTCTGAGCCTCTTGAAAGGGGGGCTTCCGAGCCTCTTGAAAGGAGGCTTCCGAGCCTCTTGAAAGGGGGCTTCCGAGCCTCTTGAAAGGAGGCTTCCGGGCCTCTTGAAAGGAGGCTTCCGGGCCTCTTGAAAGGAGGCTTCCGGGTCTTTTGAAAGAAGGCTTCCGGGCCTCTTGAATGAAGGCTTCGGGCCTCTTGAAAGGAGGCTTCCGGGCCTCTTAAAAGGAGTCTCCCGAACCTTTTGAAATAATGCTTCCGAGCTTCTTGAAAAGAGACTTCTGAACCTTTTGAAGAAGGGCTTTCGAACCTCTTAAAAGAAGGCTTCCAAATCTCTTGAAAGAAAGCTTCCGAACCTTTTAAAACAAGTCTTCCGAACCTCTTGAAAAGAGGCTTCCGAGTATCTTGATAGGAAGCTTCCGAGCTGCTTGGAAGAACATAGCAAATAGTTTTGAAAATTCAACGACGTATAAAATTGCATTCGATATTCTATAAGATGTGACTGAATTTTACAATCAAGAGAACAATTTAAATTTATTTGACTTTGATTTATATATTTCGAAACTTTATAAATTACTTTTGATTGGAATTGTAATTGCCATTACGAATTTTCGTCCGACGTACCCCCTGGGGCCAGCAAAGGCACCCCCAAGGGTACATGTACCCCAGGTTGAGAACCGCTGCTGTAGACGACCTTACTGCTGAAAAGCTACAATCATGTGTCTCAAAACAATTTAATTACATATTTCGAATTATTTTTTTTTTTATTTAATGTTTGTATGACTTCACATACTATTTTTAAAATTAGCTACAAATTGTATTAAATGTTGAAGGACATGTCGTTGAATATCTCAAATTGCTTCTTTTATTCTTGTTTTTGACGAAACTTTGAAGTTTATTGAAAATATCGATGAGAAAACTGAACGAAATTTTAAAATTTTGCGCTGGATTTTGTTTTAATTTTGTCAATTTTTCAAAATTTGTTACGATTATTTTTAATCAACGTTTGAATGTTAGCAAAATTAGGTTGGTTACAGAACTTTTGGAATCCTTGCAGAATATTTGACACTTTGAACATATTTTTAAAAAAAATTTAAGGATCTATCACGGGCTGGACAAATATTAATTCAATGGTATTCGCATCGACCAGGCACAAAAAAAAAGTGTGATAGTATGGTGTCATGGTTTCATTGTGCAAATATCCAATGTCCGAATAAAAACAAATATTATTCTGGTAAATAGTTAACGGGCTGTAATGGCATTAATTCAACACCACTGTATAATATATTTAAGGATGACAAACCAGCGAGCATATACTGCAGGCCCGCCGTTTTGATTTAGGATGTCTTTAGCTTGATTTGGAAATATTTATCGTTCAAATCGTTCAAAATTAGACGACCATTTTCAATATAGAATTCGTGTAAGAATATAGATTTGACAGACAAGACAATTTTTCTTTATAGAAAAGTTTTTTTAACCAGGTGGATGGCAATTTTGGTGACTATATAAATCGAAAAAATATTTTTTTTACTAAGCTTCCATTTGCTTGTGAAGAGAGATCAATTTCCATGCTGATACTCTTTCTTTCCTCTTCAAATGGAAGCAGGGCCGATCGATGATGATTAACTAGACCTTGTTCCCTATCGACTTGTTGCGAAACAAATCAATTATGGCTTACAACCTGAATAGTAGTAAACTCTCGTCTCGAGCTATAAAAAGTTTCCCTTTGGAGTAAAATTATAGTCTTTTCGTACAATTTTATTGTTGAGCATGAGCATGAGCATGATGACCGCGCAATTCGTAGTTGCTACTCCGTGATCGACCAGAACAATCGCAATTACACAGGGAACCAATGGATGGAAGCATTGGATTTGCTCTCCACCCTCAATGTGCACAATCCGAAAGCTCCAGTATTTTTGGATGGTCGATAACGGCGCTGGCCACGTCCTCACGGTCATCGGGGGACGGGAAGGAATTGATGATGCAGTCACTCGCCCACTGCAAGCCGAGAACACCTCTGCACCAGTGACGGGAAATGTCAAAAAAATATCGTGGGATTGCAATTACTAATTTGCTAATAACTTTTTTCAGAAGTTATTACAATTCCGATTTTTTTATTAACATTCAATGCTCAAAAGATCCTAGAACTTTGTCGAACAGATCATTGTTCTAAATACAAAGTCTAAGCCATGAGAGCGAATTTAAAAAAATGTCACGGAATGTCATGACATTAATGTCATTTGACACTAATTCAGCTCTCATGCCACCAATATCAGATTTAGAGAAATGACCTATTGGAAAAAGTTTTAGGGTTCTTTGAGGGCTACATGTTTATATAAAAAACATAGTTGTAAATAATGTGTGAAAAAAGTTATTAGCAAATTAGTCCCATGACATCGAAATGACATTTCCCGTCACTGCTCTGCACTCGCCACGAGTTCCTGCGGAATTTTATTGGAATCTGGGGCTTAGGTTTTATGGCAGAGGTTCGTCTTGGTTAACGGGTTGCCAATGTGATAGTAATGAATGTGTATTATTCTAATTGGATACCGAAACGAACCTTTCTCATTTCAAATTCTAACAGTTACCTACTAGAACTAATCAAGTTGTAGGTATAGGGATAGAAGATGGAAATGGTATGTAAGCCCATTTTCAGTTCTAGCGATTGCTATAATGAAATATATGAAAAGATACAAAGTGGAAAGGAATGAACGGGCCTGGGATTGAACCCACGGCCTCCTGCATATGAGGCTGAAGCGGTAGCCATATGGCCACCAAACCCGTTCCGTACAATTTTATTGTTCGTGAAAAACAAATCTGATAAACAGATCTATTAAACATGTTCTTACCGGTGCCGTTGGAGAGATCCTAGTTCGGATCTCGGTTGGAATTCGTAGATCAAACGGAACACGCGCGACGTTAATGTAAGAACAACACTTTATTTTAACTTAGTGCTTTCCAATAACTTAACTTTTATTGCCTTTTATGGAATTTCCCAAACAACTTTATTCGTGGTGTACATGCGCGCACGGTCGGTGTCGATAGCTAACTGACTTACTGCCCTGTGTATATAGTACGATACATAAGGTTCAGTGTGGTGATTTTATGCGCGATAATAGCCGACCGCGGCCGATCGGTACCTATCGTTAGAGTATACAGAATGTGCGACAGCAATATTGATCCGAGTTGTATAAGGTTTCGATGCTGTGGAACATGTCTGTGTTGCCAGTCCTAGTGGCCTATCTAGTACTAATCAAAACATACTATCAAAATGTAAACATTAATAGTTATTTAAAAACGTGGAACAATATCTAAACATAATTTTTTTAAAACATGATTTCCTTAAAAAAGTTCAACCAAAGTATACTTAAGGAAAAAAAAACTTGGTATACTGATACATAACAAAACGAAGATGTATAAAAGCAGACTAATCATTATTCGGTATGTGTAAATGTTATGCTGCGTAATTGACCGTGAATTAAATACCATCTTATTTATTTATTCATGTTTTATTCCACGCTTCAGCAATAAAATCCAACATAAGCCGCATTTCACTTACACCCAACGCTTCATTCTGCTTAATAACGAACCAAACACTTCCTTCGCCGGATCTTGATTTGCACCCCCAAAAGTCGTAGTAAGATTCGTTGCATCACCCACCCACCGCCAACACCAGCACGATGAAGAACGTCACGTCTTTCTCGTCTAACCAGAGAATGAATAATTTGCTACGCCTCAAGACATTTTCCGGCGCCAGTAATGCAACACCATCCACCGTCAACGTACTCCACTCCGAGCATTGGCAAGGTCGTCAGTCCCGAGCCTGGCTGCCAGAATCGGATGCGGCACGGATACATGGCGGAATTCTAATGAGAAAAATGAACACGGGAAACTAATATCGAGCGGCGGTCTCGCGGGGTAACGGTGCGGTAATAAGCACGATCCTGGCAATGGCAAGCGAGTGAATAAAGTTATCGAGGTTTGCAACGGAATGGCAATCCTCGAGACTTTCGACGCGAACATAAAGCGTGCGAGAATGCATCATCATAACCGTCAATCAGCGCGAACGGAATTAACATTTACTTTCGCCGGAGGTTTTAACGGTCGATGGGTTGGGGCGGAATGTTGGCTGCTTTTTTGGAATATCAATTTCGTTGGGGTAACACAATGGGAATCGTGACGGATGAAATTAGGAGTGAAAATTTATTACAGTAGTTGCTAGCTAAAGATGATCAATTTATGGATTATTATAGAACAAAAGCTCTTTAAAAAGAGGCATGAAGAATGAGATGAAGTATTCAAAATCAGATAAAGTGGATTCATCTTCATGATTCATAAAGTTAACATTTCAATTGGTTTTTGTTCCCATGACTTGCTGGGTTCTGGATCACAGTTGAAAAAGAATCGTTTTTGAATTTCCCAAAGATTTTCTCCTACTTATGTGGGCCGACTAATGGAGACGCATGGTAGTCAGAATTGTTGGGCGTAATAGATACGCTTCGCGTCATTTATTACGACCAACAATTCATACCAAGAAGTCCAACAAACGTAAACAAAGGATGATTTATCAACCCCAAAAATATGGAGTGCCTATTAATGAAGGTTTTCCGTTGTTAATTTATTCATACCATCATAGCGATAAACACTTAAATATTGGGCAAAACAATAGTCTCGCTTCAACATGAATCATAGACTTTGATTTCTGTTTATTGATTGACAACTGCTTATTGATGAAAATTAAAAGGTACACAATCTTTCAAATTTATATCAAAGATTATTTATGTACAACAATTCATTCTAAAGAAAAACAATTTCAATAGTTGTAGAAAAGTGTTTTTCGTTGCAAAATTTTGTAGGCTTGATATATTTTTCTAATTCTATCTGAATTAAGTTAAATGTTGGGACATTTTATAAATTTAAGGACAGTTTATTTAATTTCAGAAAAATCCACATTCTGGGTAAATGTGACATTCGATTTTTATCGACAGAAATACTACACTCCGACAATCGACATCGACGACGGAAGGGTCGATAATTAAACGCCCGGATTGATTGTTTCGAATTTAGTTTTGATAGCATCATCACGTCTCTTTCATTATGTTCATCTGTTGGCAACCATATCGAGATAAACTCGATTTGCTGGATCGTTTGTTGTTGCTGTCACCAAAACAGCTCCCCCCTCGAGGGTTATGACGAGATACGGAGGGCAGCAACAGCCTGGCAGTGGAGTTGGAGGCGACACGACAATATCTCCCATAACGATAGTAATTAATTGCAGGGAAACATCATGCCGACCGAAGAGTTGTTTTCGAGTTGTGGCATCATTTTCCATTTGAATTTTTGCACAGGGGATAATACACTTTGCCGCAGATGTGCCAAGACGTGGCTCCAACTTTGCGCCAAGCAGTTAGTCATGGCCGAATGCAATTATTGAAAGCACGTTGCTCGCATTCACCAGAGGTTAGTGCTGATGCGTGCTTGCCATCTACTCGCTATAATTTTAGGAGGCTAAACACCGGTTCGTATTGGCACGCTGCACTAAATGGCATTTGAGCTCGGTACTTCTAGATAATAGTCATTCGGTCCAGTGCCATAATGGCGCCGTCATTTTTAATGCTATGGTATTGTTCATATGTTTCGTGGCACCATTTTCTAGAAAACTTTATGGTTTATGTTTTCTTAGAAATACTGAATATGGTTACGAGTACTCCTCAACAATTCGAATTCAATCGCGAATTCGTAATCAAAATCAGCGAATCCACAACAACAAAACAAGTTATCGATCTGATCTCAAGCTTTGATCTGAAAGGCAGTCTGCAGTTACTGGTACTCAATGTCAAGACAACTGAAAGACTTTCTTTTAAATTCAAAACTCCTTCTTTGCCAGGTTTTATGCAGGTTCGTAGGGTGCTTTTCACTTAATGGGCTCCAGAAAAGATTCCAATCCATTAGCGAAATGTCTTCCATTGAATAAAAAAAATCAAGATGAAGTCTGAAGTCTAATTTATCACTTCCATTTCCTCAATTATCACTTTCTACTTCTCATTTTTCATTTTTCACTTCCTACAGTGAGAAGTAAGAAGTGAGTTATAAGAAGTGAGTTGTGAGAACAGAGAATTTTATAAGTGAGAGGTAAGATTTAATAAATGGAACGTCACGCCCAAGCAGCACGCTTGTCATACACGAATTATTGTGACCTATATTCAACCAAATCCAGTCATATATGAGTTGCTGCAACCAAATCGGCCTGAATTGTGCTACTCGGCATACTTCACTACAGTGAACTCTCCCTAACTTGATGTTCTATAACTCCATTTTTTCCCTTTCTCGATAAAATTCAAAGTCCCTTGAATCTAGCACACTGCGTTTTCTCCGTAAGTCGATATCTCCCTTACTCGATATTCTATAAGTTGAAGTATTTTTCCAATGCAATTTTACCTCACTAACTCGATTTGTCTGAAACAGTTACTATAGTAAGAGGTAAGAAGTGAAAAGTGATAAGCGACAAGCGATAAATGAGAAGTGAGAAAAGGGAAATAAGAAGTTAGAAGTGAGAAATGAGAAGTGAGAAGTGAAAAGTGAGAAATAAGAAGTGACGAATGAGTAGCGAGAAGTGCGAAGTAAGAAGTGAGAAGTGAGTAGTGGTAAGTGAGAAGTAAGAAGTTAGAAGTGGTAAAATCGAAGTGAGATGTGTTAAATGAGAAGTGAGAAACGAATTGTGATAAGTGAAAAGTTGAAAGTGAGCAGTGAGAAATTCGGGAGAAGTGAAAAATGAGAAGTGAGAAGTTAGAAGTGAGAAATTTGTAGTACGAAGTAGTAGTGAGGAGTGAAAAGTAAGAAGTGAAAAGTGAGAGGTAATAAATGAGAAATGGGAAGTCAGAAGTGCCGTATATGAAGTTATAAATGAGTAATGAGAAGTGCAAAGTGAAAAATAAGAAGTGAGATGTGCGAAGTGAGAAATGAGAAATGAATAGTGGGAAGAGAGAGAAGTAGGAAGTAAGTAGTGAGAAATATAGAGTGAGAAGGAAGTTGTGAGAAAGGAGTAGTAAGAACCGAGGAACGAGAAGTAAGAAACGAGATTATTTTCTTTGCTTTTTTTCTTCATCTTCCTTTTTCTTTCCTTCTAATATCACTTCACTCGCTTCTCTGCTGAATAAGCTACTTTTTTAGCTGAAGAAGCTATTGTTGGTTATATAAGCGTATTGACCGTTTCCAATGTTTGTTGGGTCTCGCTTCTCACTACCCAATTATCATCTCTCGCTGCTCACCTTTTACTTCTGTTGCTTGTCATAAGACGAGTTTGTACAATTCCATTTAATTCCACTACTTTATTGTACCTTTGACAGATACATATTTCGACCTCAACAGTAAGGCCGTCTTACTTCTGTTTAACTCACTACCCACATCCTACTTCTTACCTCTCAACTATCACATCTCACTTCTCATCACTCATTTCTCATTTCTCACTTTCCACTACTCACGTGTTACTGCACACATTCACTACTCAATACTCACTACTCTGTTCTCATTTCAAACATCTCATTTTTCACTTTTCAGTTCTCGCTGTTCACTATTCACTTTGAACTTCTCTTTTCTCACTTCATTTAATAAGGTTATAATATATATATATATATATATATATATATATATATATATATATATATATATATATATATATATATTACAGCGATTCCACGGGAAAAGAATAGAATTGAAAAAAAAAGTTGTCCAATTTTGCTCTAAATCGCTTGGTATGTTCTTTATCGAAAATAATTAGACCCGTATTTTTTTATTTTTTTATAAGGGTGACCATATTTGATATAGGGTTACCAGAAAAATCGCTATTTTTCGAAATTTTTTATTTTTAAAAAATCTTAACTTTTGAACCACTGGATCGATTTGCAATATTTTTTTATGGATAGAAAGGTTATTACTTCTAGTTCTTACTAAAATTTTTGGTTTGGTGTATTGGTGTACTCAAATTTGCTAAAATGGTTTTTAAGATTTTTTAAATGTTGGGCCACAACGACTATATATTTTTATATTTTTTTTATGAAAATTCAAATATTTTTACATAACATATCAAAAAATGAGAAGCAGCTGGAGGTGGCACTCCCAACAGAAGATCAGCTAGGCGCAGCATCTCTTGAAGACGGCTGGAGAGAGATTCGATTCGCCATTGGAAGCACCGCAACCGCCGCACTCGGTACGGTGGCTCCGGACTAGAGAACCGACCGGTATGACGGCGCATCTGAGCTGTACGTTGAGGAGAAGAATGCAGCATGGGTGAGATTGCTGCAACACCGCACTAGGGCGAACAAGGCACGATACAAACGGGCGGCGGGCGTGGAACAGACAAAACTCGATTTTTCGGAGGAAAAGCGTCAGCAGGAAGATCGAGACCGTGAAGAGACGGAGCAACTGTACCGCGCTAATAACGCACGAAAGTTCTATGAGAAGTTGAACCGTTCACGTAAGGGCCACGTGTCACAGCCCGATATGTGTAAGGACATAAACGGGAACCTTCTTACGAACGAGCGTGAGGTGATCCAAAGGTGGCGGCAGCACTACGAAGAGCACCTGAATGGCGATATGGCAGACAACGGTGGCGGTATGGTAATGAACCTAGGAGTACGCGCGCAGGACATGCGACTTCCGGCTCCGAATCTCAAGGAAATCCAGGAGGAGATCGGCCGGCTGAAAAACAACAAAGCCCCTGGAGTTGACCAACTACCAGGAGAGCTGTTTAAACACGGTGGTGAAGCACTGGCTAGAGCGCTGCACTGGGTGATTACCAAGGTTTGGGAGGATGAGGTTCTGCCGCAGGAGTGGATGGAAGGTGTCGTGTGTCCCATCTACAAAAAGGGCGATAAGCTGGATTGTAGCAACTACCGCGCAATCACATTGCTGAACACCGCCTACAAGGTACTCTCCCAAATTTTATGCCGTCGACTAACACCAATTGCAAGAGAGTTCGTGGGGCAGTACCAGGCGGGATTTATGGGTGAACGCTCTACCACAGACCAGGTGTTCGCCATACGTCAGGTATTGCAGAAATGCCGCGAATACAACGTGCCCACACATCACCTATTTATCGACTTCAAAGCCGCATATGATACAATCGATCGGGACCAGCTATGGCAGCTAATGCACGAAAACGGATTTCCGGATAAACTGATACGGTTGATCAAGGCGACGATGGATCGGGTGATGTGCGTAGTTCGAGTTTCAGGGGCATTCTCGAGTCCCTTCGAAACCCGTAGAGGGTTACGGCAAGGTGATGGTCTTTCGTGTATGCTATTCAACATCGCTTTGGAGGTAGTAATACGAAGGGCAGAGATTGACACGAGTGGTACGATTTTGACGAAGTCCGTCCAGTTATTTGGTTTCGCCGACGACATTGATATCATGGCACGTAACTTTGAGAGGATGGAGGAAGCCTACATCAGACTGAAAAGCGAAGCTAAACGGATTGGACTAGTCATCAACACGTCGAAGACGAAGTACATGATAGGAAGTGGCTCAAGAGAGGTCAATGTGAGCCACCCACCACGAGTTTCTATCGGTGGTGACGAAATCGAGGTGGTTGAAGAATTCGTGTATTTGGGCTCACTGGTGACCGCCGATAACGATACCAGCAGAGAAATTCGGAGACGCATAGTGGCTGGAAATCGTACGTACTTTGGACTCCGCAAGACGCTCCGATCGAATAGAGTTCGCCGCCGTACCAAACTGACTATCTACAAAACGCTTATAAGACCGGTAGTTCACTACGGACACGAAACCTGGACGATGCTCGTGGAGGACCAACGCGCACGGAGAGGTTTCGAAAGGAAAGTGGTGCGTACCAGCTATGGTGGGTTGCAGATGGCGGACGGTACGTGGAGGAGGCGAATGAACCACGAATTGCATCAGCTGTTGAGAGAACCATCCATCGTCCACACCGCGAAAATCGGAAAACTGTGGTGGGCCGGGGACGTAGCCAGAATATCGGACAGTAATCCGGTGAACATGGCTCTTGACAACGATCCGACGCGTCGTAACAAGGAGGCGAGGTGCACATCGAGCAAGGTGGATCGATCAGGTGGAGGACGACTTGCGGACTATCCGTATACTGCGTAATTGGAGACGTGCAGCGAAGGACCGAGCTGAATGGAGAAGACTTTTATGCACTGCACAGGCCACTCCGGCTTTAGTCTGATGATAATCAAAAAATTAGAAATGTTCATCGAGCCGTTTTTGAGTTACATTTTTTTGAAAATTTCAAGTTTTCTGCCCATACATACATGGAATGAACGTTCAGCGATTCCACGGAAAAAGAATAGAGTAGAAAAAAAAGTTGTCCAATTTTGCACAAAATCGCTTGGTATGTTCTTCATCGAAAATAATTAGACCCGTATTTTTTTATTTTTTTTTTTAGGGTGACCATGTTCGATTTAGGTTTACTAAAATGGCCAAAATATTCGTTTTTTATCATTTTTGCAATGTTGAACCACAACGACTATATATTTTTATATTTTTTTATGGAAATTCAAACATTTTTGATAACATATCAAAAATTAGAAATGTTCATCGAGCCGTTTTGTGTTACATTTTTTGAAAATTTCAAGTTTTCTGAACATACACACATAGAATGAGCATAATTTCCATCACTTCAAAATAACTGCAGGGAATCATTATGTTGAAGTTATCAAACTTATTCCTAATAAATTCATGATAACCATGTTTACAAATCTAGTTTTATTTGTGAAGTATTTTACCTATCAAAAGTAGGGGAGGCTTGTCCAATTCTGACCCCATTAAATGTAAAAACTATAAATCACCCTCAAACTGTTTAAAAGCAGAGACCAACATTGCTAGGGTTTACTCAACCATGGTTTCAACTGGAACCACAATGGTCCGTTAGCGTCCTAATTCAGCATGAGTGCTCATAAGGGTTGCAGCATTAATCCGTCAAAAATTGTAATTGTACCATTCACTAGGAAAAGGAAACTTGATCTAAAAGCTCTAAAGCTTGGAGGACTAGAAATTCAGCTTAGTGAACAGGTCAAATACCTGGGAGTCATTCTGGATTCTAAACTGAACTGGAATGCTCATATTGAGTGTGCAATCGGAAAGGCAACTAGTGCCTTCTGGATATGCTCTAAAACATTTGGAAGAAAATGGGGCTTAAGACCAAAAATGATAAAGTGGATCTATACTTCCATTATTCGTCCAAAACTGACATATGCTGCTCTTGTCTGGTGGCCAAAAACAAAAGAGGCTACTGCACAGAAGAAGCTGACAAAACTACAAAGGTTAGTGTCCATTGCTATAACGGGAGCGATGCGCAGCACCCCTTCAAAATCTTTAGATGCAATTCTTAGCTACCATTGTATGAATTCGTGCAGTTAGAAGCGGAAAAGAATATGCAAAAACTTAAACGATTGAAGTTATTCAAGTCAGGCGATTTAGTGGGCCACTTGAGTATCTCACAAAATTTTCAATATGGGCCAATGATGAATATGAATGGAGACTGGATGAAACCTGTGGAGAACTATGACATTCTTTACAATATATATGAACCATCACGTATGGTTTTGGATTGCCGGAGGTCCCATCGTTCGGGACGGTTCCATAAAATTCTACACAAATGCTCAAAAATAGGAACAAAAACGGCAGCAGGAATCTTCGGCCCTGGGATAGCGATCTCAGTGGCAATGGGAAACTATACAACGGTGTTCCAAGCGGAGATTTTTGCTATAATGAAATGTGCTAATATCTGTGTAGAAAGGAAATATAGATATGCAAATATTTGTATTTTCACAGATAGTCAAGCAGCACTCAAAGCGTTGAGTAGCTTTAAATGTACGTCAAAACTTGTCTGGGACTGCATTCTTTCATTGCGAAAGGTGTGCCAAGAGAACTCCGTAAATCTGTACTGGGTTCCAGGGCACTGTGGCATTGGAGGTAATGAAAAGGCAGACGAGCTTGCGAAACGAGGTTCAAATACACAGTTTATTGGCCCAGAACCTTTCTGCGGTATATCATACTGTACCATAAAAATGGAATTAAAATCCTGGGAAGCACAAAGGTTGATGACCAATTGGTTGGTTGCCGAAAAGTGTGCTCAATCAAAGAGATTTATAATTCCCAATGTTAAAGTAACCGAAAAGCTCTTAGAGCTCAGCAAGAGAGCTCTTTGCACCTTCACTGGCCTAATAACCGGACACTGCCCGAGCAGATATCACTTGAAAAATATTGGCCAGATTCAGAATGATATCTGTCGTTTCTGTAACATGGAACGTGAAACCTCGGAACATCTGCTTTGCAGTTGTGATGCATTGTACAAGGGTAGATCTAAATTTCTAAATAGTGGCTTTATGCAACCAGGAGATATTTGGACTGCAAATCCTGGAAAGGTAGTGGGTTTTATTAACTCAATTATACCGGACTGGGAAAATACGCGTCTTAGGTTGTTTACTTGACAAATGGTGATCAACCTAGAAGATGCGAATAGTTAATAGTAATCAGGGGTATACCACAAAAGTTCAACTCAATGGACGCAGTGGTTCTACGCCCCAACAAAAAAAAAAAAAAAAGGGTTGCAGAGGCACTCATGCCGAATTTGAGTGGTAGCGTAAACCACGACTGAGTAAACTTAACTATTTTGAATTATTCCACAAAAGGGTTATTTTGAGTGAACCGAACTGAAACTAGAATATATTTTTTAGCGTGTAGATTTTTTAAATATTTAGTGAAGTTGAAAATCAATTTTGAAGTCCAAAAACACAATTTTTCCGACCAATGAAATCTACGCTGAAATTCTTTGTGTGTAATGAATGCTTTCCATTGGTATTATTAAAATTTGGCAACCCGCGCTGTCTGAGAGAATCTTGGCTCTGCTATATTGAGGAATGGTAGCTCAAATCTCAAAGCTTTAGACTACAAGCAATGGTTTCTCTGATTACCTTCAATTATGTAAAACTCAGCATTTAATTTGATTATTTTTATTTTTCATAATTCATAAAAAATATTACATAGCAAAATTCTTACAATTCAACACACTTTTCTTCATCTGAAAACGAAAACCGTTTCACGATAATGTAATTTTCATTTTGTGGCTTAAAGTAATGAAACAATTGTGTCCCAGAGATTTGTTTTACACGAGTATAACGGTTCTTTATTTTCTTTTCCATTGCATTGTAATCTTTTTCCGAGAAAAACTCGTAATATATTTTGGAATCTACTTTAGAAACAGCCCAAGAGTAAAGTTCGTATGCAGTTGTAATATGATGGCCTTGTAAACTTGCTTTTGAAGCGTTTTGCTTTAGAACACCTCCTAAAGCGTCACAAGGCCCTTTTCCATGGCAAGTGGCAGAAAAGTTCCACTCTGCTTTAAGACCGAAGTCTTTGTACATGTGACACAAATTGAAAGCAGTCAACTTATTTTTGTATTGACTGCCTGATCCATCAGAAAAAAAATGGATATTTTTCAGGTAAGGTATACCTATAGCTATAGCTTTTTTTAAATGAAATTCACACAATTTGTTATAAACAGCCGAACGGCAACATGGTTATGTTTAGTAAATTCTGCGATTGCTATGAAGCTTGTAAACTTTAAATTTTGTGCTTCATTCTTATAATATATGACAAAAGGATGGATTGTGCATTGAGCGTTTGCCCAATGAAAACCTTGTATAGCGTCCTGAATAACAAAAGAGTAATTTTCAGAGAAGTCAGCAATTATAATGCAATCAGTTGCTTCCAAATTAATTTTAAGTTGTTTTAAGTAGTTTCCTTGTTGCTCTGCAATAAAATTATGCGGAGATAATTCGCTTAATTTTTCTGAAAATGTTTCCACATACTCTTCTGCATCCATTCGCATTGAATTTAAATGACAACGATCTGTTTGCTTCCATTGTTTAAATTCTAAGGAATCGACATTTTCAAGAAAATTCATCAGGTCATTCTCCAGTGTCTGCGTACCCGGGCAATGATCACAGGTTTTCAACCAACATTTCTCTGTAGGATTTTCACAAAGTATTTTAAAAAACAAGTCATGATACGTTTTTAAATGGTTATGAATAAGTTTCTTGTGCTTAAGGGTTTTTGGCAATTTGAGCATTCGTGCTTCATTGTATTAAACGTTTCTTCAGTAAGGCAACTGGACAATTTCACTGATTTTCTTTACTGACATATACTTTACCTTATAGACCACTTTAAATAGTCCATTTGGGTATCATTTAGGTAGAGTGAACAAGGAAAAGGAGACAGATGAATCATAATCAAAAAAGAAATTACAATGAATTACCTGCATCAAAAATATTGAAAACATATAAACAAAGCAGTTAACCTATCGTATGGGTCGCTGAAAACCAACCTAGTCGAAAAAAGACATATTGATTTTGCGATTTTGAAGATTGAAATCATCAAGAACAACACCAGACTATTCCGATTGAATTATTTTCAACTATTGCGATTCGTAAATTCTTCTAATAAACGAGACCAAACAAACACTCTTGAATAACATTTTCATACTTTTGATTTAATTTGAGCTATTTGAAATAGTGGAGAATAACGTTCATTCTATGTGTGTATGGGCAGAAAACTTGAAATTTTCAAAAAAATTTAACTCAAAAACGGCTCGATGAACATTTTTAATTTTTTAATATGTTATGTGAAAATATTTGAATTTTCATAAAAAATATAAAAATATATATTCGTTGTGGTCCAACATTCAAAAAATCTTTAAAAACGAATATTTTGACCATTTTAGCAAATTTGAGTACACCAATACACCAAACCAAAAATTTTAGTAAGAACTAGAAGTAATAAGCTTTCTATCCATAAAAAAATATTGCAAATCGATCCAGTGGTTCAAAAGTTATGATTTTTTTTAAATAAAAAATTTCGAAAAATAGCGATTTTTCTGGTAACCCTATATCGAACATGGTCACCCTAATAAAAAAATAAAAAATACGGGTCTAATTATTTTCGATGAAGAACATTCCAAGCGATTTTGAGCAAAATTGGACAACTTTTTTTTTCAACTCTATTCTTTTCCCGTAGAATCGCAGTATATATATATATATATATATATATATATATATAATATCGAGTTAGAAAGTGTTCACTGTATTTACTTTCACAACCAACACTTCTCATCTCTTACTTTTAACTTAATGCTTCTCACAGTGAGAAAGAAAAAAACGAGGAGTAAGAAGTTAGAAAAATGATAAATGAGAAGTGGGAAGAGACAAATGACACGCAAAATATATACAAAATATTTTTAACAGTGCAATTAGTTTCAGCTATGCTTGTATTTCGTCATAATCAAAAGTGAATATAAACAGGATTGTTGCCTTGAACTGGGTTCAAGTTAAAACTACTGGATCTCCCCCCACACTCGTACCATCCAGCTCAACAATTCAATTTTCCACTATCAAAGCACATTAAATCTATGCAGCAACAATACAATCAACCAGCCCATTCATCATATTATCCGTATCTGCTCCTTTCGCAAATTCAACCCCCAACACAGCCCTCGCAGTCTAGACTTGCCCATTCAGCGGGCCCTGGTACTGCCACGTCCACACTTGCTGCTGCTGCTGCTGCTGCAGCAGCAGTGACCAGCGATTATCTGATTCTCGGGCGCACAAAAAATGAAAAATGCTCCATGGAAATCGCCAACGTCCAAACGATAAAAATGCAAATTTAATATCCTGCAACACTTTTACGGTGGCTGACTTTATAAAAGCCCTTCCTGTCGTTGCCTCCGCCGGATTTCCTCGAACCCTTTGCCGGCGTCTTTGCTTTCGTGGTCGTCGTCCGGCACTCGTCACTTTATGGCGAGGGTCGCATTCGACCTCGGACTTTGGAGTCTTCTCTCTGGGTGTATGGATTGCTATTGGTTTTGCTGCTGCTGCTCCAGCTGCAACCCTTGAAGCGTAAAGTTAAAGCAACCAATTCTAAAGCTGGCAAAGCTAACGAATGGCTACGAGTGGGTGTCTCCACTGCTACAGAGAAGGACCCTTTTTGCAAGGGTTTTCTGATGAGCAGCAGTGGCAATTGGTACGTTCGTAAATGAACAGGCGTTGTACACCCAAATGTTGCATAAATTTCATACTTTTATATGAGCTAGAATCCACTTAAACACTATTTACAACAGACCTTATTCTATATTATTTTGTGGTTATTGCAAAAGTAAACCGAATCGTTATAATCAGATAAAAGTACTACATTTTCTCATGTGTCATACTTGAGTGTAGGTGCCACCCCCATCCTAATGTACGTCATTTACGAGGCGCATAATGGATATTGGATTCTGATTTTCTTGGCTGCTAGTAGCTGTTGGGCCTTCTGTAGGAGGCCAAACCGAGGGCCGGCAATGGCCATTGCGCAATTTTCCGGTTTTTGTCTTTGTCTCTTGGGAATTAACCTTACGTGCACTGTAGCTACCCACTCCATTCCGACGATTGAGGTCTCTTCCATCGTCACACAATTTGTGCAGTCGACTGTGAATCCGATTCGGTCGGTCTGATCTGTGCCTGGGCTCCATAAGGGCAGTAGAAGTTTCGGCTAAAGGTGTAATTGCCAACGTTCGATTATTTATCACGCCTCATTAATCACACTGGCGCTGGAAGTGGAACAGAGGGGCGGCTGATTGAAAGTTCAATTATCACCCTCATGAGTGTGTTTGTGTCTTTTTTTTCGGAGGTAGTTCTTCAGTAATTGTTTGTGCACATGAAAGAGCTAAATGGAAGCATAGAATTTGCAATGCTTTTCTTCACTATTAGTGATAGAGACACGCTAAGAAAGCAAGTTTATTTTCGAAACCATCTTAATAACATACCGTCGGAAGCGGCTTTTTTTTATTTCGGGGGCTCCTTTGGATTAATTATTTCATAAAAAATCAAACGAAAGATACATGAATCATACGGCCAAAAACGTTTTTTGGCCGAACGAGTTATTTAGACGAACGGGTCATACAGCCGAATATGTTGTTTGGCCGGCCTATGACCGGCTGAAAATACCCTTCAGTGTATTTTCAGTGTGCGCGCTCCTGTTGTTCTGGCATGCATTTTTTGAGAGTTTGACATGGCATTCAGAAAATTCAAATATCACTCTATTAGTTGCACTTATTTAGTTAAGATTATAAAATCGTTTAGATGGAGTAAATTTTTTGCACTGCTCATAACTATTCACTTTTCACTTCTCATAGTGAGAGAGAATCGCTTTTAACTTCTCACAGCGTTACTCTCGCAATTAACTTCTTTCTTCTCACTTTTCAGCTATTTCCTCCTTCTTATTTGCCAGTGAAGAGTTCTGATGCGGGTTAATAAATAAGAAGTAATTAGTAAAGTGATGCTTCTCAGTTTTATTTGTTCCTCAATAATCACATCATACTTCTCACATATAATTACTTTATTTGAACTTTTTACTGTGACAAGTAAGGCATGTGAAACGACAGACGTAAAAGCGTAAGGAGTGACAAGTGAGAAATGACGAAGTGAAAATAAAGATGTGAGATGTAAGAGGTGATAAGTGGAGAATGGGAAGTGAGATATGTGACGTTACTCTATTATTTATTCAGTGCTCATTTCTTACATTTCATTATTCCTCAGTGCTCTTGTTTTACTTCTAATTTATCACAGATATGCGAGGTAAAAAGTAAGAAGTAAGATATAAGTAGTGAGGGTTTGAGTCTAACTTTTCCATCACTCTCCTCATTTTCAAGTTTTTATTCCTTCTTCACACTGTGAGAAGTGAGACATGAGAAATATCAAAAGTAATAAGTCAAAAACAACATTTGAAGTGCAACGTTCCATTTATTTATACCTACTCCTGACTTCTCTCTTACTTCTATCTCTTATTACTTCTAACTTTTCACTTGTCACCTCTTACTGTAATAATGAGGAGAAAAACACAGATCAATCCACCTAGCGTTGGTGATGCCTTTCTCTCGCACTAAAAAAAATAAGAGAAACACATAAGAGTGGTCGAAATAACACTTCAGGTAGATAGATTTTACTTTTTCCATCATTTCATATTCATTGGCGGTCATTTGAATGCATTGCTGCAATCAATGAAAAAAAAATTGTTTTCGTTTTTGAAAAAAAAATTCCCAAGAACAATGATTTTTTTTTTTCAATAACTTTGGAACGCAATCAATCCGATCGGGCCAATTTTCAATAGGAAACAACTAGACCACAATCTGCGTCGGTTGCAACTTGTTGCGAGCAAATTGGATAATGCTAAGTACCAAAAAATGTTTCTCACATTCTTGTACCCACACATACATACACACATACAGACATCACCTCAATTCATCGAGCTGAGTCGATTGATATATAACACTATGGGTCTCCGAGCCTTCTATCAAAAGTTCGGTTTTGAAGTGATCCTATAGCCTTGACGTATACTTTGTATACGTGAAAGGCAAAAATAGAAACGATTAGTAAAAAATAATAAATGGTAAGTGAAAGTGAAAAGTGAAAAATTTGTGGTAACCTGTGACGTCTCATTTTCTAATTCTTACTCCTAATTTCTCACTTTTCACTATTCATGTTTTTTTTTTAAATCCACTCTCATTCTCTACCGCTACAGGCTACCGGCAATGTTCGAAGTTTTGTAAAGAGCTTCTAAGCTTTTAATTCATTTCTGACCCAATAAACTTTTTAATCTTGCTAATTAATCTTTACTAATCTTGCTATAATTTATTACAGACATTACAGACATTACTAAGACAGACATTACCAAGATATAAAGCAACAGGTGTTCTCTCACTCACGTACTCATGTGTCCTGAGCACCTGTAAGGTTACATGAGACCAACGTAAAAGATATCCATCCTGGGCTGTTAAACCTTGATCTGAGCCCAGATCAGATTCCTGTCCTCTTCCTTTATTTCTTGGTAGAGGCTACATCACCACGAGCACCTGGGTCTGCTTCTGTTGCGATGTCCTGAAGGTTATTTTTAGTATTTTATAAAATAAAATTTGGAGGTTTCATCTGGATGTGGACCAAAAAATAAAATATAATAATAACTACTGTTAGCTTACGATTCAAATCTATAAATTTAAAGTTGTAATTTGTACGACCGCGCATCATTCAAGAATAGATAGCCCAACTTTTGCTAATTTATATTCGTTTTCGTCTTATATTTACGAGGAAAAATATCATTATGAAACTGGAATACTTTGAAAATCGAAACACATTTTCGAAACATCCTTTTGATGAAATTGTTTTTTATACAATAGACCCGTATTTTTTTTATTAGGGTGACCATGTTCGATACAGAGTTACCAGAAAAATCGCTATTTTTCGAAATTTTTATTTAGAAAAAATCATAACTTTTGAACCACTGGATCTATATGCAGTGTTTTTTATGGATAGAAAGCTTATTACTTCTAGTTCTTACTAAAAATTTTGGTTTGGTGTATTGGAACAGTACTCAAATTTGCTAACATGGTCAAAATATTCATTTTTAATATTTTTGAAATGTTGGACCACGACTATATATTTTTATATTTTTTTAATGAAAATTCAAACAATTTTACGTAACATATCAAAAAATTTGAAATGTTCATACATCCGTTTTGAGCCATATTTTTTTGAAAATTTCAAGTTTTTTGCCCATACACACATGGAATGAACGTTATTCTCAGGTTGTTCTCGCTTGTTTCGATAAAGGCATTCTTGAAGGCCGTCCACTGCTTTTCTATACTGCCACTTTCCGGATCATCCGCTGTTCGAGTTCCAAGTTCTTCAATGAACGATCTCTTCATAGCTGGATCTTCTAGTTGGCGTGTGTTTAATCGCCGTCCGAGTCTCTCCTCCCGCCGCTAAACCCGAGCAATACGTAATCGGATCTCACCAATGAAAAGGAGATGGTCAGGCGCGATGTCAGCGCTGTGTTTGATGTCGATACAGGTGTGGTCAACTTGATTTTCAGTTTGTCCATCACGAGAGACCCACGTGACTTTGTGCACTGGTCGATGGGGAAATAGCTATCCTCCAATCATCATGTCCTTATTGCCACAGAATTCTGCAAACAGCTCACTGTTTCGTACTCATTTATCTAAGAACATGACGGTCATGACACGCTCGTAGTCAGTGTTGTCGGAGCCGATCATTACATTGAAGTCATCCATGCAAATCTTGATGTTCCCATTCGGAACCTTATCCACAACGGCATTCGGTTCACTGTAGAAATTCTCCTTGTCCTGTTACAGTAACAGGCCTGGTAGCGGGTCACTTTTTAGTGACTTGGTCACTTTTTTTCGGGCAAGTCACTAAAAAGTCTCTTTTTTCGACCTCAAGTCACTAAAGTCACTTTTTCTCGAAAAAAGTCACTATTTTCAAATATTTTGATTTTTGAATGAAGCATTATGTATCCGTCGAATGATTCTTTGTTCATGGCGAAAATGAAATTACGGATCTTGGAAAAATGGTTGCTCTGAATCTTCGCCAGACATTTTACTCGCTGCTCGTATTTTCATTTCACCAGTAGCTAATTGAAGTAAAACACCTTCAGAATTTATAAATTGGTGTATGGTCATGCAACCAGGAGAACTGCCTATTTGGATTTTTTTAACTATCAGGCTTTCTACAGTAATGGAAGGTGGGAGACTGGATTCCTTGAGAGACTTGATCCCTTGGGAGACTTGAGCGTATTTTGACGTAGGACTTACGTCTTTCTTTACTATACTGGGTGTTATTTAGATTTTTGGAAATCGAGAGCGTTACGCTGGAAGGGAAGCCTTTATCTTTCGATGGATTTTTAAGATTTATATATCAATTGACTCGGACACTCTCCACCATTTTGCCTATTTCATTGAAACTTAAGATTATTAACGATAAGCTTTTGAAAATTTCAATTCTTGTCAAAGCCAGTAAAAATTTCATATGTAACCAATCCCGTGCATTCCTAACACGGACATCAGAATGCGGTATGTCACGGGCCTTCGGGTCACCCGGAAGATTTTCTATGTGTATAAAAGAAACAGTGCCTACCGTGTGCGAGTCATTACAATTTGTGACAGCAGCGCGTACTGAAGTGCTTTTTGCTCGCGCATTTTTTGTTTTTGTTTCGTTCGTTCGTTCGCTGTTTACCTACACAGCGACAGCATGCAGCATGCCGGTGGGTCTGCGAATATGCATAAAAGAAGTGGGCGCATTTTTTTGTTATTCTGTGCTTGATGATGGTTGGATGCAGTGGTGTCGGTTGCGATGGATGCAATCGCCCATCGCATCGCTCGGAGTTCACGGCTAGAGGCCGATGATGGCTGAGGCAGCGAGGGCAGCGATGGTGGATGGAGAAGAAGAAAATTAGAGAGATTTGGTCTGCTCATCCACGAAAAGTGATTGGTTTCATAATCCACATGGATGCTGGGTCATTAGGCCGAATGGCCATTAGGCCGAATGCAAACTGGGGAGTGACAAGTGAGTAGTGCGAAGTGAGTAGTAGAACGGAAGAAGGAAGAAGGAAGAAGGAAGAAGGACGAAGGAAGAAAGAAGAAAGAAGAAAGAAGAAGGAAGAAGGAAGAAGGAAGAAGGAAGAAGGAAGAAGGAAGAAAGAAGAAGGAAGAAGGAAGAAGAAAAAAGGAAGTAGAAAGAAGGGATAAGGAAGAAAGAAGAAGGAAGAAGGAAGAGGGACGAAGGAAGAAGGAAGAATGAAGAAGGAAAAAATGAAGAATGAAGAAGGAAGAAGAAAGAAGGAAGAAGAAAGAAGGAAGAAAGTAGAAAGAAAAAAGAAAAAAGGAAAAGGGAAGAAGGAAAAAGGGAGAAGGAAGAAGGAATAAGGAATAAAGAAGAATGATGAAGAAAGAAGAACGAAGAAAGAAGGAAGAATGAAGAGAGAAAAAGGAAGAAGGAAGAAGGAAGAAGAAAGAAAGAAGAAGGTGGAAGGAAGAAGGAAGAAGAAAGAAAGAAGAAGGAGGAAGGAAGAAGGAAGAAGGAAGAAGTAAGAAGGAAGAAGGAAGGGGGAAGGAGGAAGAAGGAAGAATTTGTTTTTCATTTTCTGAGAAATTGTATTATTAAATTTGTCGTAGACTCGAAGTTTGGAATCAAAACATTAAATAATTTTTCGTTGATATATTAGCAGTATCTCCTCTATTTTAGTAGGGTTACTGCTCCTTGACTTGTTTCTTATTGTTGTAAGTACGCATGATACCAAAAAGGAGCAACGAAATTGGTGCTGTATTTCTTTGTTTGGAAATCGGGATAGTTCCCCCAGAATAGCACATTTTGCCCAAGTTTGAAAATTTTATAAATATAATTTTTAAACTTCAAATTCTATCATCAATAAGAAATCTATAAATTCCCTACATTTGCTTGAGTAAATAATAATTAGTTTCATTTCCAGAAGTTTTGAATAAACAAATTGCTAATAATTCTACACAGCATGGAAGTTGTCGTTTACAATATAAAAACTATAATTAAACTCCATAGATCAAAAAGTTAGAAGTTAAATGTAAATACGCTATGTATATATTAAGTCCTACGTCTACTCGCGGTTATGTTGAAAACATTACCCATTGCTCGTTTTTCTAATAGATCCTCTAGACATATGATCGTTATGTGGCGAGTTATTTTTTGGATTGACAATCTTATTTACTCTATTATTTACTGTGTTTTGTCTCTCCTGAAGATTTTTTAGTGGCCACGAAAAATTTGAACAACTCCTCTCAACAATGACCAAATGCTATCATTTTTTACAGCACAAAGCCATAAGTATGCTAAATTGTCTGTACTGATAAAAGTTCTTGCATTCCATTACAATTTCAGGATATTTTGATTTTTAGTTGTTGTCCCAATATGAGGAGACTTGATCTCTCATTAGTCACACATAAAATTGGCGAGAAAATTCAGGAAAATATGAATTGTGCTAAAGCGGATATTTTTTTTGTAGATATAGATGTAATGAAGGATTTTCTCGAAAAAATATTTATTGAGTAGATTTCATTTAAAGGGGATTCTTCTTCTTCTTCTTATTGGCATTACATCCCCACAATGGGACAGAGCCGCCTCACTGCTTAGTGTTCATCAAGCACTTCCACAGTTATTAGCTGCGAGGTTTCTAAGCCAAGATACCATTTCTGCATTCGTATATCATGAGGCTAACACGATGATACTTTTATGCCCTGGGAAGTCGAGACAGTTTCCAATCCGAAAATTGTCTAGACCGGCATCGCGAATCGAACCCAGCCACCCACCCTCAGCATGGTCTTGTTTTGTAGCCGCGCGTCTTACCGCACGGCTAAGGAGGGTCCAAGGGGATTAGGGGATTAGGACTCCCCAATTGTGAAGATTCCATGGGCTGTCGAATTCCATAGCAAAAATCATTCATGAATACACACAGCAAGTTGAAAATTCTGCGTAAGGATCTGCGTGGAGGAAATATTTAAAACTTCAGAGAGCACTTTTCTACTTTCATTAAAACAAGTTTTTGGAGAAGTAACATATTTTCAAATTCGACTTTTGAAAGCACTCCAAAAAATAAATTATGTATCAATAACAATAACAGTTGCATAACAACAACATCATGCATCCGTTAAATTATACATTTCATGGAGAGTAATAGAAAAATGTTTCATCACAAACATCGTGCTCAGAATTATATTATATTGCATCTATGATTGTACTGCAATCGAGGGGAGATACATTAAATATGTAAGGAATCCCCAGTAATTTAGCTGCAAGAACATGAGAAAATTAAAGCTGTTTTTTTCCACCCAATATCCACTTCGATCAATATTTTAGAATTTTCCAATTATAATGATAATTTATACAAAATGAAATATTGGGGTTTTTTTTTAGATTTTGTTAGATTTATTTGAATTTGAAGACGATCCCGATCGTCCTGCATTATGTGCAGGAGGTCGAGCATTTAATTCCAGGCTCGTTGGTTCGTTTCCTACCAAAACGATCCGTACTGTTGTTTCTTTCACACTAACACTTCCAAAATTTTCCCTGGCACATATGACAAATCTGCATCTTTCTTAAGTAGGTATTCAGCTAATCCAGTGATCGTAATTTTCACTCATTCTCACGAGAAGAGAATATTCCTTCACGCAGATTTTTGCCGAGAAATCATTTTTCGGGAAAGAAACACAGGTCTTATAAGTGATAACCTTGTTTCGTTTACTTTCGTGGCGCAAACATTTGATTTGCTAGCAGGACTACTCATAATTTTGAGTAATCCTGGTTTTGACTGATATTTAGTAAAGTTTCCGTGGGATAAAAAAAGAGCGGCCAATACAATTTTACTTAGTAACTGAGTAGATAAAAGTTAGCTTGCACGATTTTCGTTTCTCTGCTGGATTCGTTATGAGAGAGTGGTGAGTGAAAGATGTTCTCCGCCACAAATTACGACCCAAAAACGCTTGAATTCGTCTCATCAAACTTGCAACTGAAACTAAAAGTCACTATTTGGTCACTTTTTCTGCAACTGAAAGTCACTATTTGGTCCCTTTTTTCGTCAGCTTTGGTCACTAAAGTCACTATTTTGAGCGTCATTGGTCGCTACCAGCCCTGCAGTAACTATATCGGTCTTAAGCGCTGGATTATCGAGAGGTTCCTTACCCGTGTTCTGAATCTGGCAATGATTATGATTGATTCCCACTTGATGGGCGCCGCCTGTACCTGGACCAACTCATCGCAGGAAACCAACTCATCGCTGCTGGGAAGCGTTGGTCTCTCGAATCCCGGCGGTAGTTTGTGTTCTCCAAAATTTGAATAACGGACTTCACTTAGTCCCAGTATTCTGAGCCTTACGGGGCCGCACCTCGCTGGAGAATTGTCCCAGTTTACTTTGCCGAGCTAACATTGAAATATTCCAATTCTTGTCCTTTGTTCCATACCACAAGCCGTCGCCGATAAATCATTTCTCGATCTTTCTTTGTTGTTTTTCGAACAGTTTGTTAAGTTTCGGGAGCAGTAGGTTTAAGGTTCTTACCTACCGGGATAGGGCTGTCATCTTAGATTTAGCTTCCGAAGAATATCATTTGGTCGGGGTTCTGCCAAATCGCACCAAGCGTCAACAAACATGCCGCAAATCGTATCGGAGGTCCCTCACTCCCATAACTAAGGATATATTACAACAAATCTACGTATGAATTGATATGCAATGATTTCCGTTTCCTTTGTATGAACAGAATATTATAAGTCAGTTAGGAAGCCGCTTAGTGCGGTTTGGCTGAACCCCGGCCATTTCATAATCAGCCGTTGGGTGCCAGAACAGACGCTGTTGGAGCCTTGTTGTACAGACGCTCGATCAGATGAGTCAAAATTCCTCCGAACACCAGGACTAGGCTAGTGCACTTTGAGTGGCACATGGTCGCGTTGATAGGGGCCTGCTTGCAACTTTTAAAAGATCAACAGAGCCCACTGTCAAGCCCCACCATTTCATAGGCAAGTGCCCAGGTGACAACACCTTACTCTAGCTAATGTCATAAGGACAACATCTCCCGGCCTACACTACCAGCTAAATACGCAACCCTTAGCTGACGGTCGATTGTCATCGGCAGACCCGTGGAAGCGTGAGTCTCACTGGCTGAGTTAAGCTGTGACACGCATACGATGAGGCCCACCAAATCGAATAATTTTCTGAAATTTAATTATATAGGCAAAAACTGTCCTGAGAAAACATCTTCCGATATAATCGTTGAAGTTATTTTCTAAAGAATTTGAGAAGAAACTCTATGAATTTCTTTTGCAAAATCCAATCGGTATTTCTCCGGAAATTCTATTGAAAATTCCATCGTAAATTCCTGTAAGAATTCCTTTGCCAAATCTATCTGAAAATCTTTCAGGCTTTCCTTTGGAAATTTCTTCGAGAATGCATTCTGAAATTTCTCCAAGAATTTATTCGAAAATTTCTTCTAAATATCCTTCAGAATTGTTTTCAGCTCCAGGAATTCCCTTCAGGAATAATTTAGAGAATTTCTCCATTGATTCCTTTTGAGTTTCCTTCAGGGACTCCTTCGGAAAATCTTATGAAAAGGCCTTCGTTGATTTATTCAGAAATTCTTATTGAAGAGTTTCCCGAGAGAATTTCCAAATAAATATCCAAAGGTGTTGAGGAGTACAGTCGCGATTCGCTGGTTGAGCCACGACCTCGGCCCAACTAACGAATTCGGTTTTTTAGTTGGGCCAACTGACAGCCATTTGAACTCGTGTATTTCGACTTGAACATCACAAATGATGTCCAGTGACGCCCAATCCCGTTTTTCGTGTTTACATTGAATTTTGACGTACGGTTGCTTTTTAGTTGGGCCATGGCCCAACCAGCGGAGGCCCAACTAAAAAGTGACCCAAGTATTAAGATCCCAACCAGCGAATCCCGACTGTATTTAATTAAATTGTCTGAGGAATGTCCGAAAGAAATCGTAGATGAATTCTCTAGAAAACTAGAAAACTCCGAAGAAAAATTTCCGAAGGAATTTTCGAGGATATTTCGAAAGGACTTTCCAAAGACAAATTAGAAAAAAAATTGGAACGCCGAAAATAAATTAGAGGATTTCATTGGATATTCCTCATAATATTCCTTCGAAAATTCAAAGATTGAAAATATACCAAAATTTCAAAAGTCGTTCTGAAATTCCTTTACGAATTCTTTTCGGAATATGTTTTAAGAATTCTGCCAGTATCCCTCCCAGTATCCCAAATCACTTCGGAATCTCTAGGAAGAATTTCCTGAAGTACCTTCGAAATTTCCCTCAGGAATTTTTTCAGATTTCCCAAAATTCTTTCGAAAATTCTTATAAGAATTCCTTCGTTCATTCGCCCGGATGTTTTAACAACTCTTCGAGGGTGCTTTACCAATGGAATTTCTGAAGAAATTTACAAAGGCCTTTTGGGAGGTTTTACGAAAGAATCACTGGAAGAGTATTAAAATGAGCTCCTGGGAGATTTTTATAAAATATTCCTGGAGGAGTTCTCGAAAGAATATCTGGACGATTTTCTGGAGAAATTTTAGAAGAAATTCTTGGAGGAATTTCAAAATGTATTTCAGGAGGAATTTCCGAATGAATTCTCGAAGGAATTTCCAAAGAACAACCTGAATAGGTTTTCGAAAAGAATTTCTTAACGAATTTCTGAAGGAATTGTTGAATAAATTTCCTGAATAATTATTATAGGAATCCATGAAAAAATTCAAATGGATTTGGTTAAGAAAATTATTTTGAGCTTTTTAGTGGAATGTCTTCACTTGATAAATTGATGAATATATTTTATTACTTTTACAGCATATACTGTTATTGACAAACGCTCTATATTGTCGAATAGAGCTCCCTATTATTCACCTTTCCCACTAACACAAATTTTCCTTCCCGAGACATCTATGAAGGTAGTATGGGTTCCCTGCATCTTCACTAGTAGATGTTGAACTAACATTCCTTCCCTTCCTTCCGTGATTGTAAGGACGTGGCCAGGTATACAACTGCTACTGTATAGGAAAAGGTACTAATCCCAAGTATCAATTTGCGACAATATACAGTAGATTGCTCAATTCAAGCTCTGTCTGGTAAGGGGGCGGGTGTCGCGGGAGAGGGTTCTCTTCGTCGACTTCCCCTCATTTGAATGAAGGTGACAGGCGGGGAGTTCCTTTGCAGTTTATCACCTCAGAATGCAAGTTCGCATTGTTTTCTTTCGTTCTGAAATGATAAACCACAGAGAGATCTGCTGCTTGTCACTTTTGTTTAAGGGAGGGGGGGTCGACGGGGAGAGTCTTGTCTTGCGACATTCGCCCTTATTCCGGATGGAGCTTGAATTGAGCATTGTATAGCCACCCACGATTTGTACAATCACATATGCTATGCTATGCTATTGTCATAAGACGAGTTTGTACAATCCCATTTAATTCCACCACTTAATCGTACCTTGACAGATACGTATTTCGACCTCAACAGTAAGGTCGTCCTCAGTATCTCGTACTCATGTAGTCTGCAGCAGGAACTCTTTCGGCAAAGTACCAGGAAATTACTTGGGAGATAGATCCAGAAATTCTTTTGAAAATGCGTCAAGATGTTCCTTCAAAATTACCTGTAAGGTAAAAATCCTTGCGGAATACTTGCGTCTTGAGAACTTCTTCGAAATATCCTTAACGAATTATTCAAAGAATTTCTTGGTCGGAATTCCTTCGGGAAATTCTTCGATAATACCTACGGAAATTGTATCAGGCAAACCATCCCCTAGGAGAATTTCTTCAGAAATTTCTTTTGGAATTCTTGCGGAAATTGGCTTAGGAATTCCCTCGAACTTTTTTAAGAAATGCCTTCAGGAATTACTTCAGTTTCAGTTACTTTCAGGATTTCGTAAGAACATCATCCCAGAAATAATTCGATATTTTTAGAAATTCCTCCGGACATCTCCGGAAATTTTATTGGTCTCAATTGTCACTTCAAAGATTTATTCATAAATTCGTTTAGGAATAATTCGGAAATTACTATAAGAGTTGTTTCGAAATTTCATCTGAAAATTCCTTTCAAATTTTCATTGCAAACTCTTCCGACAATTCCATTAGAATTTCCGTTAATCCTTCATCCTTTAATAAATTTTCAGAAAAAATTCACCTATAAAATTTACGGAATAATTACTACAGGAATCTCGGTAGAAATTCCGTGTGGCTTTCCGGATTTCGAAGGATTTCCTGGAGGAAGTTTCAAGGAATTTCCGTAGGAAGATTCTAAGGCCTTTCCAGAGAATTTTCAGAAGAAATTCTTAACGAATGTCAACAGGAATTTCTGGCGTATTTTCCTAACTATTCAAGGAATTAATTTCTCTAGAAATTCTCGAAAGAATTTGTGATGGATTTCCTAAAACATATCCCGAAGAAATTCCTAAGGGAATTTTCAACGAAATTCTTAAGGAATTTTTGAAGGATTTTTCCTGAAGCAATTTTCGAAGGTATTCTTAAATCAATTACTGTAGATATTCCTAAAGGAATATTCGAAGGATTTTCCTTAGGCATTTCCAAAGAAATTTTCAAAGGAATTTTGAAGGAATTCTTAAAGGAATTTCCAAAGGAATACCTAAAAGAATTTCTGAAGAAACGTCTGTATTTTCCAAAGAAATTTTCGAAATTTTCCTGGAATTTCTTCTTTGAATTTCCAAAATTATATTCGAAATTATTTTCGGAGGTTTGCCTGGGGAAATCTATAGATGAAATTCCAAAAGAGTTCTTACAGATATTCTTGAAGAAATTGTCCGAGATGCCTTACGGAGTTCATTTGAAAATACCGTTGGGAATTCTTGATGGAAATTTCGGAGGAATTATTGAAGAAATTTCCGAGGGAATCGAATTTCCGATGATATCCGAAGAAATTTCTGAAATAATTTTCGAAAGAGCTCTGGCAGTATTTTTGATTTTTTTTAATCCTTTAATTCTAAAGATTTTTAAGACATTTACGAAAAAACGTCAGGAGTTAATTTCGAAGGAATTCTTGAGAGCATCTGCAGAATTCTGGTCAGTAGTTAAACCCGGGTTTGACTCTGGAATTGCTTGCTAGAACACCCCCCAAAATGTCGCAATTGCAGTCTATCCATTATTACACAGGAATTAGATTTTTTTGGAAAATATTCCAAAAAAATCCTAGTGACCTTTTCATAACGCAGACGATAAATATCGTTATATTTGAAACTGCCTGGCATTGTTTAAATGATTTATGCTTCCAAGTTTAGTTCTGCTGACGCCAAATTATAAATGAATCAATTACGCCAAAAATGCTGGTGACTCTCCATTACCAGAACACTGTCGCCGCCAGTGGTGAGCCTTGTGTGTTATGACCAGAGCTATGTTTGACGCTCCTTCCCAGATGTTGTCTTACCATTTCGTAGCCCCTAAGTTATTACAATCTGTAAATTTCATGATTCCGCATTCTTGGATTTTATATTGGCAGCCATCGAGTTTGTTTACGTTTTGTAATGAAAATCAATTTTTCACACCCGCAAGGCCCTTAAACATAGTTCCTATTGTGACTAGACCCCAATACCTCGAATTCCATTACCCCGAAGGCCACTACCACGAATGGGACAGTACCTCTGAAGCCATTACTGCCATTAGTCATGTACTCAAACGAGATACTACCCTAAATTCCATTACCCCGAAATCATTTCGAATCCGTAGTTTTCCATAAATTATTTTCAACAACCGCAGATACCGATGAATTACAAAATAACCTTAACTATCATTCTACGCAATTTTTAACTAAGAAAGAGCTATTCTACGAAATGGAGTTAAAGCGCAGATAATGCCTTCTTTCAAGGAACATGTCTTCCCGGTATCTTGTGGACAGAGGAAATAATGTCCTCTTTAAATGAGCGCGTTTTCCCGGTATAAGGCGAACATACGAAATAAACCTTTTTTTAGGTCGACGCTCTCTTAGCTTGTACAGATTGCTCTTCATTTTTACACTTCACTTTTTTTGCAATTTACCTCTGCAAGGTTAAGGGTCGGCATTTCGCGAACCATGAGGGCTTCATTCCCCGCGCTTTAAAACCAGTGCATTTTTTTCTGGATTCGATGATCGCGGTCCGCCAAAGTCTCTCACCGTGTGGACTGCATTCCCTTTAACTCCTTAATTTGTGTCGGAAAACCTGCTGCACAATCGTCCTCCGACCTCTAAAAATCTTGAAAGGTGGAACACGAAGTGAAACGCGATTCTACGGATCGAGAAGTCTTCTCAAGAAGGAGGAAATAAAGGACTATTTGTTCGAAAAAAAAACAGTACGGATCAACAATCCAGATTCATGTTAGAAATTATGTTGATTACACGACTGAAGTGGCCCTGCTATTGATTATTTCGTAAACCATTTTTTTATCTCTCATTAGAAATCTACATAGCATAAACTTTTATTGAGTAACCATTTTTTTATTGAAAAGAAGTATAAACTTGAAATAATGACTGATTACGGGAACTGCCTCATTCGGGGTAATGGCGTTCGGGATGGTGACCTTCGGGGTAATGTGATTATGGGTAATAGAATTATGGATAGTGTCATGGAGTGCTCTATTGTCCCAAAACTGAGAGCTACTATGCTAGTAGAACTACTGAGGGCAAAATACTGGAAAGTGATATTAAATTATCTTCGCAACAAATTTGATTCAAACACTTCCGTAATGAATTTTGAAACATCCCTGGCAGATAGTCAGAACTTATTTGAAAATATAAGCCAAGAATCAACATTCGCAGAGCAGTATGACATAGCCAGCAGACCTTGACTGGAGTCAAGTTTCTTCCTTTCTCTGTGCATAAATTGACACTCTCCAAGCATAACACAAACAGCTATAAAACTAAACATGCCACTGCCGGAGGTCAGAGATGCTTTTCGTGTACAGACAGTTTGCTTTATTTTCACCATGCAGGCTTTCGCCTTCTCAAGGCACTCGCCTTGATTTTTTTGAGTGCTTTTTCCCCCCCAGAACAAGGTCAAATTCCGATACATGCCAGCGAGGCACTTCTCCGTTTGTTTGTTTCAATTGGTAGGAATGCATTTTTTCCTCTGCGATTGTTATTGTAGGTTACGTTCAGCTGAATAAAAATCTCCGACATTGAAATAGTTGGCTGCTACGAGTGGCAGTCGTGTATTTCAGTTTCATCTGCTACGGCGAGCACGATGGGGATGAATAAATTCCGAACCCCGGAGAAAGCCATCCGCCATCGTGCGCTCGTTCGACCGTGGTAGTGGCAGTGAGTTTTCCCAGACCGAACCGAAGGCCGGGGCTTTTCCTGTGTTCGTTTTGCTCAGCGTGCCGTCACTAAACCTGCTGGGAAATGAATGGGAAATGGCAAATAAATAAACATGAACCTCCTGGGATGGCGGAAAACGACGCCGATGGTCAAACGTGCAGCAAACTTGCAGAGTGAAGAACGATTGTTCGCTGCACAATGGCAATGCTCGCTCTTCATTCAATGTTTGTATGTGAAATCCATAGAATGCGAAAACGACTATGTTTAGAATCGATTTGCTTCCTGAGATTGAAAAAAAAAAAATTTTTTAGAGATGAAACTGTAGAACTGTAAATGATGATAACTGTCAAAATGGAAAATAAACATTGTTTTTTATTGAAATTCATTATTTACGTGATTTTTAATTTAACAAAGTTCGTCACGGAAAACTTCGTTCATTTAATTTCATTCAATAAAAATAAATAAGGAAAAATATAAGCAAAGTATGTACAAAATTACAAAAATAATGTATCGTGATACGTAGAAATTAAATAAATATGAGCATTCGCTTTGCTCATTTCTTTACATTCAAATTTTATCTGTCTACAGGTTGAACAACGATGTATATAATTACCCAGCACAAATAGAGACCGGTTCGAAGGTACAGAAGTAAGAACCAACAAATATTACTTGTCTCTCTACATCATTCCTCGGCATACCAACTCCCTATGACACCCTGCTTCCAGTTTATGTGCGAATTCACCGGAACATTTCCGCACAACATTAAAGCAATTTTCCAATGAAAATATTTCACGAGCTCTTTTATCTTTTTGCCACACACTGACGATGAAGCGAACGATTCCGTTGCTGGTTTAATGTTTCACAGATCTCTGCTTCCGTTCCGTAGCTGCTGCTGCTGTTGCGGTGAGTAATAGTCAAGCAAACCGTCGTCAGCTTCAGGTGATGGACCCGTTTCCCGGAAAAATAGGGGGGAAATTGTTAAGAATCTGTTCTGCAACGGACGGACGGATTGTTGAGGGGTTCGCCAGACTGCCACTCTGCCAGCAACCACCAGCAACGCATTTTTACTGCATTGTTAAATGAAATGCTACACTGCACGCCAACGCCAATCCGGCTCCGCTGCCAGTTTCACATCGTTTAGAACGAGCACAGCAAACCGTTCACGTTCCTACCGGGCGGATGCTATGCATGGGGAATAAAGCGTTAAGTAAACGTATCCTTTCGTACCTTTCGCCGGAATGGGGGTGAATGGGGATGAAAACCATTTAAACCGTATTACAATAAAATTCCGGTGGCTAATGCTCTTTGCTGCTGACGTCCCCAGTGGAAGAATGTACCCACATAAACAGCGGTGTGTATTTAAAAATGAGACTTTGTACATAATATTTGCTGGTTGACGATCGTCCCAACGAGGGGTGGATTGTTTGCCACAACAATGGGGACGCTTGATGCTTCATTACCTGCATAATGGATTCGTACTTTGATGGAAAAATGATAAAAGCGGGAATCGTCCCAATCGTTTTTCCCTGTTTTCCTGTGAATCTATTATGATATTTATTTTTTATAATGGGAGCGCTGTAAGCGCTCGATAATGTGCTTACATGTATTAAAATGAAGTGAACAATTATTAAATTTTTTGAAGAAAACCACACATTGAAGAAAATCTCCACATCGATGGAGGCAGAAAAACTTAAAGTTCAAAAAGATTTATTTTATATAGATAATAGAAAAATTGCCATCAAATAAATCAAAATGTGAAATTTCCGAAAATAATTAAAAATGTCCAATAAAAGTGCATCTAAATGTGCAGCGCAATGCAGTTGTCATTGAGTCTGACATCAGTTAGAAGTTTAGCGGTCCGATAACTGAAAAACTGTTGCAACTATCGAATTGCAGTTAAAAAACATTGCAGTTTTATTACTCGCAGTTATCGAACGTCTACTGTATTTGCAGTAGTAGCTTAGTAAATCGATTTGATTCAATTCGAATACTTAGACAAAAAAAACTGTTCGGATTTTGATTCTATAATTCGGATTTCGACTCAGAAGGTGTTAATTTAATTAATTATTTCATCATTTTTGCGGAATATTTCAAAAGTCGAGACCCTTGTGCACCTGCATAAACGGCAAAAGTTTTATGAGCAATTCTCTGTGAAATCGAAAGTCGATTGATTTTGTTTTTTTTTTATATCTGTGAAATTTGGCATAGCCTTTGGCACAGCAGAGTGCGATTGATTCGCATTCTATATCAGTCCGCCCAACCTGTTGTTGAGGGCATGGAGTGCGATCCTCTCGTTTAATAAACAATGTGCACTCGCTTGACTGTGGATATACAACAGTAAAGCACATGTGGAGATTGGACAAATCAAGCATCCGAAAGATATTCAAATTGCAAAAAAGAGAGCTAACCGCGGTGGAGGTTGGTACTCGGATTCTGATGGCTTTTCCGCAAACGTGACCTTTAAGTGGTCTTGTTGTGTACGGGTTATCACGCCTATCTAGAGAGTAGGAGGTTAAGGGTTCGAGTCCCTCCAAGACACGTGGATTCTTTTTCGCAAATTTCATATCAATTTGTCTATTTCGAAACATGTGTTGTGTATATGCACGGCCTAGATATTTAACAAAAAAATAAAAGATTTCCAAAACGTTTTTTAAACACGTTTAATAATCCTGTGTTTCTATCTTGAAATGCATTATTACCTTCTGAACTATCTTAATCTTGTTATCTGCTTGTCGTTGTCACAATGAATAAAATGCTACTTCTGTTATACTTGCCAACTATAACAGGAGAGCGTTTGATTGAAATATCATCCGACTTCGAAATTTCAGCTGTACTTGTCCCGGATTTGACCAGATGTGAGCAAAGAAGGAATAGCAGCAATGGTACGAGCGAATCTCGAGATGTCTCATGATCCTGAGGGTCGTTAAATTGGTGGCAAAGGGAGCAGATCAAGATTTTTTTATGTACAGGTTATCCGACTTGTCAATATCCCCAACTCAGCCATCTTGGATTTTTGTATGGAATTTATGCTCGTTTGTTTACGTTTAGCACTGAAAATGTATGTCCCCCCCCCCCCATCCGCGCTGGTTATTCCCATCTACTGACGAAGTCGGATAACCTGTACATCAAAAAATCTTGGAGCAGATATCAGTAACATGACGTTTAACTCCTTCAAAGTCGGCATGGATTCTACGCTGTAGTCAAAAGCACTTGATCCTTCAACCTGGCCGGAAGGAATTATGTTCCGTGAGTTTGAGATGTATACCTCGCAAAAAAAATTGGAGACCGCCCTCTGTGCACCTGACATCTACTCCAGTGACGCCGCTAGCTACTGCAAAGCAACAATAGATTTGTGTATGACACGCTCTTTTGTAGACGGTGGGAACCCCCGGGTTCTTGGCATCGATCGACTGTAATTATGACGTGATTATGCTGACAGATACAGGACTAGACGAGAGCATCAATTCACTCCAAACATATTGCTGTCTCCAAATGATTTGATTGCTCACCAATTGAAACGCACAGTGGCACTCGAACAAGCGAGCAATAAAGCGCTTTGAGGCAGTGCGGGTCTGTAAATTATCTGGCGATTTTAGAGATGAAACCGAGCTTTTTTCCTTGCTTATTATTGAAGCATAATGCGAGTAACGCCAAGATCTTTTATTTGATCAACTCTGCTTAGTAGAGTGTTATCTATGTTATATTCCAAATTAATCGGGTTCTTCAAACGATGAAAAGTCATTACTGCACATTTACCGACGCTAATCTTAAGCTTTTTTTTTCCTGTTCGGGTGTGCCACTGCGACCAATTATTAGATCTATTGTAGCGAATCTTAAGCTTATTCATGCTACAACAGTTGACAAACACACTGAGGAGTGAGGAGACTCTGAAAATGATAGCAGTCCTGGATGCAACGGATTACTACATACATTTTTAGATCATCAGCGTAAATAAGCTTACACCTGTAGCCAAGTGAAGATGCCACGTCGTTGAAAAATATTACAAACAATAGGGGTCCCAGATTACTGCCTTGTGGCCCACCCGAAGAACTATGCAACGGAGAAGAGATACAGGTTCCATGCTTTACGCGCAACGTTCTCCCTGTTAGATACGAAGAAAGCTAAGAAACTTATCTATTAGAGGCACCTAACCGTGAGAGTTTACTGAGCAGCATTTTATGATCGATTTTATCGAAAGCCGCTTTCAGATCCGTATAGATGACATCTACTTGAGCTTTTTGCTCCATTGCCGACAAACAGGTGGTAGTTAGTTCCAGTAATTTGGTAACTACAGACTTTTCAGGAAGAAATCCGTGTTGATCGTTTGAAATACGTAATTTTACAATAGAATATGACCGTTGGCAATAATTTCGAAGAGCTTTGACGCCGCAGATAGACTCGTTATTCCACGGTAGTTTTTGACATCTTGACGGTCACCACTTTGGTGCACTGGAAAAATGGAAGAAATTTTCCAGCACTCAGGGAAAATTCCTTGCTCGAAAGAACGGTTGAAGATAAAAGCAAGGGGATCAGCCACAGCTCTTGTCCACCGACGGAACACAGCAGCAGGAATGCCATCCAGGCCGGGTAAAAAGGAACATTTCAGCTTTTTTGCAGCATCAACGATCATAGCCGGCGGTTCATTTAGAAAATTCATTCCGTCCACCAATGCGTTGCTTGCGGGAGTCAATACGGTTGAATCAAATGGACGTATGCCATTCTCGCCTTCAGACCAAACAATGCGAGGTTTATTGAAATCGTTACACACTAGAACAATCTCATTCTTTGAGGAGCGATCGCAGAGTTCACGTACGCTTGTGCTTGTCAATTACTTCCGGGTTGCGACTTTTATCCGGCGGAATGTAAACATTACACAAAAGAAAACGGACACCATGGATGTTTGCGGAAATACACATTTCTCGGGTACTTATTCAAAAGGACGTATGTGATTTTGTAAACAAAGATTAGAACGTCGATTTGTCCAATCTGATGGCACTCCCACGCAAACCAATACCACCAACAGGTAGCCAAAGCTTCCCCCTACCTGTCTGTGGTGATGGTTTGCGTGGGAGTGCTTACGACTCATCCTGGAAAATGCCGCAATTGTCTGGGCTCCAAATGACGTGGCATGGAATTTGCGAACGGTTTATGCGTCTTGCTTTGAGGAATCTACCATGGCGTGACCCGTTGATCCTATTAGCCTATCCCGATAGATGCCAACTACTTGGTCTCGAAACTCTCGATCGGCGGTGTAAGATTCAGCAAGCATCGTTCATCGTTAAATTACTCAACGGAGACGTCGATTGCCGCATCTTTTATCTTTGCTGGACTTTCGTGAATCAGGAAGACTTTTAAGGCAACACACTTTGATGCAACAGGGATTTCACCGAACTCGTTATGCATATAACCAGCCCATTTGCGCGATGATACGAGCTTTCAAATCAGTTGAATCTTTGTTTGATTTTGGATTAACTACATTTCAATTTGTTAATAGAATAAGAAGACTATACATATAGATTTGTAATGTTTCACGTTATTCATTAAGAACAGATCAGATCAGGTGAGTTATGAATAATAAAAAAATAAATAAATATATTATTATATCGGGGATGAAAGACGGGTTGTATATATTTTTTTAGTTTCAATTTTGACCTACTGTGCAACAGGTTTTTGCTATAACATATATCAAAAATTAGTTAGTAGAAAATTCTTTCCCAAGATAGTTCACTTAAAGGTTGAATTACGAAAACAAATTATTTGATTTTTTCTACGTAAGGTAGTTTTTCCACAACCTCATACCATGAAAATAACCAACCACTACTCCATTACTAGCATTTGTCAATAAATATCAATGACTCCGTAAATTTTGATTCTAGGTTGAATAGAATCGAAAAACATTCGAAAATGACTGAAAATTTAAAAAGTAGGTATATTTTATCTTATAACTGCTTAGCTAACTTAGAAAAAAAATACTGTGCACCTTCCATTTGAAATTTTACGTACTTTCACTAAATCGGGTCGACAAGAACGTAAAAAAAATATTTCGACCATTTTTGAAAAAAAACAAGCTAATTTAAAAATATATATATAACTTTTTTGCCCATCTTTTCTCCATAATGGCTTATAGTGCAAAAAAATACATATATTATCTGCTACAACATATAAAAAAAAAGTATTAAAAAACAGTTTTTGAGAAAATTGATTTTTAAATTTTATTTTCAATGTTCGAAATTACGATTATTCCACCAATGATAAAGAATAGAAAAAGAAGTATATAAAAATGAAAATTTGGCATAACGGGGATTTGGCATTATTTACTAATGAAGGGATTTACTGTATAATTAATTTTCATAGAAGGGATTATTTAACATATTAGACAATTTTCAGAAAAATACTATTTATCAAAAAAATACATTCATATTTGCCTAACACCAAACAAACTGTTTACGAATGGATATCACATTTCTTCGCCTCATTCCAGACGCAGACTTCATTTCAAAAATTGAATCATATCTACGATTGGACAATATCACTTTAAGTCATAACTAGACTAGTTAGTTTTCAAAGTTATAGTCTAGGCAAAATGTCTACTTCTAAAGAAGGAATCATTTCCACAATTGCCATATTCAAACACGGGGACGGGCAAACACCTACTTCTAGAGAAGGGATACTATTTACCCTAACCTTAATCGAAGCAAGCACCTTCTTTAAAAAAAAAACGAATCATATCCATCATCGCTTTATTTCTGGCAAACGCCTATTTTCAAAGAAGTGATCAAATCCACCTTTGCCTTAATTCGGACAAGCGTCCACTTTTAATGAAGGAATTACATACACCATCGCCTTAATTCGGGCAAGTGCCTTATTCTGTAGAAGGGATCATTTCCACCATTGCACAGTGGGCCACGTCGTGAAATTAGAAGGAAAAAATATTTTCACCATAATGATAATATTTTAGGATCAAAGTGTCTTCAGCAAAGTAAAAGCTTATTATTTAGGCTTTATTTTGAAGTTTGTTGCAATAGGGTGGCTCCGCTATAATTTGAGATAAAATGTTTAACTTCTATATTTCTAGCTTTAGCGTTGTACGATGTTTTAGAAAGTTGTTCCTTATTTAATTTTGAGGCACTTTGCTGAAGAAACCATTGTTGTGACCCTAAAAAAATCAATATTTTGATTGTAACATTTTAGTTTTAATTTTTATCGAAGTGACGTCTTCGTCGAAGTTTTAGAGCATAAAAAATGCGCGTTTTGGTTACATAACCGAGTGGATTCATTGGTGGATTGCAGAGATATCACTGTTTTTCTTGAAAAAATCCGTTGTTTTCAAATGCCTGTACTTTTGAATGGGGGAAAAGGGGGGATCCATTTCTCCCTGGGTTAGACAGAGGAAGGGCCAAGGATTGCTCTGCATATTTTGGTATTCGGGAATTTGAGGGAAATTGAGGTTTTTCCGTCATTTAAAATTGGATTTTTGTATTTGGAAATCAAAATCATCAGTTCTAGAAGTGTTATAAAACCGAAAATTCCACCCAATTCGTCAAAAACAAAATGTTTATAGTAATCATGATTTCCTTATATATTTTCAGCGCATCTTCACTTGATATACCGATTGGTAGAATAATATGTTCAATAATATCAACGCTTATCAACGTGACCACTTTACTGAACAGACCGTAATCGAAAATTAATTAAAAAAATATATTTTCCTCCTAATCTCCCGGCGTGGCCCAATGTGCATTGCCTTAAATCCAGCAAGCGCCCACTTTTCAAGAAGGTATTACATCTACCATTGCCCTAATTCGAGCAAGCGCCTTCTTTTAAAGAAGGGATCATATCATCCATTGCTTTAATCCAGGCAAGCGCCTATTTTTAAAGAGAGATCACATCCATCATTGCCTTAATCTGTGAAAGCGCCTGCTTTTAAAGAAGTGAACACATTCACCATTGCCATTGCCTTAATCCGGGAATCACATCTTCCATTATATTAATCCCGTCAAACGCCTACTTTTAAAGAAATGATCAAATCCACCATTGCTTCATTTGTAGCAAACGCCTATTTTTAAAGAATTGATCACACCTACCTTAGCCTTAATCCAGACAAGCGCCTCCTTTTAAAGAATGAATTACGTCCACCAGAACGTTAATCCGGGCAAGCGCCTACTTTTAAAGAAGGGATCATATCCACCATTGCTTTAATCCTGGCAAATACCTTTTTGAAAAAAGGATCATATGCTTTCTTCAAAAGAATTACGTCTTTTCAATTCTACCATCGACAACCACAAATTATGGAATATGTCTCTTATGCGGAATGTAAAGTAGAGAAAATTTCGTAAAGCTGAAAACGCCTGCTGGGTAAAGTAAATGAGGCTGTCACTTTTCCTTACAGAAAAGTGACATTCTCCCACATTTTCCGAAAACCAATTCCTTTTCAGCAGCGTACTAGGCTCAAAGCTTGGCTTCCGCCGCTAGGCTCGCTAGTGTTGCAAAATCATGGAAGGATCACATTCCACGGCAAAAATGCCTATATTTTTTGTGGAAAAGCGCTTGTATTTTACGGAATCCATTCTGCTTCTTATTGGCATTACATCGCCACACTGGGACAGAGCCGCCTCGCAGCTTAGTGTTCATCAAGCACTTCCACAGTTATTAACCCTCTAAGACCCGGGACGAACGGATTTTTTTCAAATGGCTCGCATTTAGCACCTGATTGTCGGAATTCCTCGCGGTTTCGTTTGTGCTCAATGGGAATAGCTATATTTTTGCTCTGATACATTTTTAAATAGAAGTTTTTGTTCAGGTCCAAGTTATTGCTAAACATAAGTGTGCGCGGGGGTGTTTTTCTTACAATTCAAACATCTCTTCAATATTCTGGACGTGTTCATGCCCAAAATTTATCAAATCACCCATCAAACCAACCCAAAAAGATATTTGTAAAGATTTTTAGTGGATTCCGATGTTTTCACCATTTGAGTAGGGCATGATTGACTGAATTCAGGGCCGCATTCAGGGGTTACAATGGTAGAGTATGGGCTAAAAATTCAATTACAATGAAATTTGCATGAGGTAATTAGCATGCGGCTGCACAAATTTTACAAATCAGGAGTTTTAAATATTTAATTTTCAATTGAAATTGACCTTCTGAATTTTTTATCAGGGCCGGATTTAAGGGTCAAAATGGGGGTGACCAGGGGCCATATCACCAATTGCAATGAAACTGGGCATGCGACTGCTCAAACTTCATGACATCAGGAGCTCAAAGAACTCTGTTTGAATTTGAAATTGACCTTCTGAGATTTTGATCAGGGCCGGATTCAGGGGTCCAAATGGGGAGAGCAAGGGCCATATCACCAAAAGCAATGAAACTGGGCATGCGACTGCTCAAACATCATGGAAACACATCAGGAGCTCAAAGAAATCTGTTACAAATGGAAATTGATCTTCTGAAATTTCAACCAGGGCCGGATTTAGCAGTGAAAATGGGGAGTGCAGGGGCCATATCAAGAATTGCAATGAAACAGGGCATGCGACTGCTCAAACTTTATGAAAACACATCAGGAGCTCAAAGAATTCAGCTCGAACTTCAAATTGTCTCTCCGAAATTTTGACCAGGGCCGGATTCAGGGGTCCAAATGGGGAGAGCAAGGGCCATATCACCAATAGCAATAAAACTGGGCAGTGGGCATGCGACTGCTCAAACTTCATGAAAACACATCAGGATCTCAAAGAACTCCGTTTGAATTTGAAATTGGCCTTCTGAAATTTCAACCAGGGCCGGATTCAGGGGTGAAAATATGGAGAGCGGGCCATATCACCAATAGCAATGAAACTGGACATGCGACTGTTCAAACATCATGAAAACACATCAGGAGCTCAAAGTATTCTGTTTGAACTTGAAACTGCTCTTATACAAATTTCAGGAATTTCTCTGGAAAATCCTCCAGAAGTTCCTCCGGAAATTCCTTCAAAAGCTCCTCCAGGAATTCCTCCGGAAGTTCCTCCAGTAATTCATCCGGAAGTTCCTCCAATAATTCCTCCGGAAGTTCCTCCAGTAATTCCTCCGGAAGTTCCTCAAGTAATTCCTCCGGAAGTTCCTCCAGGAATTCCTCCGGAAGTTCCTCCAGGAATTCCTCCGGAAGTTCCTCCAGGAATTCCTCCGGAAGTTTTTTCAGGTAATCTTCCGGAAAATCCTCCAAGAATTTCTGCCGAAGTTCCTTCAGGAATTCCTTCGGAAATTCCTCAAGGAATTCATTCGGAAATTCCTTCAGGAATTCATTCGGAAGTTCCTCCAGGAAACCCTATAGAAGTTCCTCCAGGAATTCATCCGGCAGCTCCGCCAGGAATTCCTCCGGAAGTTATATCAGAAAGTCCTCCGGAAAATCTTCCAAGAATTTCTGCCGAAGTTGCTCCGGGAATTCCTTCAGGAATTCATTCGGAAATTCCTCCAGGAATTCATTCGGAAATTACTCCAGGAATTCATTCGGAAGTTCCTCCAGGAATTCATCCGGAAGTTCCTCCAGGAAATCCTACGGAAGTTCCTTCATGAATTCCTCGGGAAGTTCCTCCAGGAATTCATCCGGATGTTCCTGCAAGAATTTCTCTCGAAGTTCCTCCAGGAATTTCTCCGGAAGTTCCATCAGGAATTTCTCCAAGAATTCCTCCGGAAGTTCCTCCGGAAGTTCCTCCAGGAATTCCTCCGGAAGTTCCTCCAGGAATTCCTCCGGAAGTTCCTCCAGGAATTCCTCCGGAAGTTCCTCCAGGAATTCCTCCGGAAGTTCCTCCATGAATTCCTCCGGAAGTTCCTCCAGGAATCCCTCCGGAAGTTCCTCCACGAATTCCTCCGGAAGTTCCTCCATGAATTCCTCCGGAAGTTCCTCCAGGAATTCCTCCGAAAGTTCCTCCAGAAGTTCCTCCGAAAGTTCCTCCAGGAATTCCTCCGGAAGTTCCTCCAGGAATTCCTCCGGAAGTTCCTCCAGGAATTCCTCCGGAAGTTCCTCCAGGAATTCCTCCGGAAGTTGCACCAGGAATTCCTCCGGAAGTTCCTCCAGGAATTCCTCCGGAAGTTCCTCCAGGAATTCCTCCGGAAGTTCCTCCAGGAATTCCTCCGGAAGTTCCTCCAGGAATTCCTCCGGAAGTTCCTCCAGGAATTCCTCCGGAAGTTCCTCCAGGAATTCCTCCGGAAGTTCCTCCAGGAATTCCTCCGGAAGTTCCTCCAGGAATTCCTCCGGAAGTTCCTCCAGGAATTCCTCCGGAAGTTCCTCCAGGAATTCCTCCGGAAGTTCCTCCAGGAATTCCTCCGGAAGTTCCTCCAGGAATTCCTCCGGAAGTTCCTCCAGGAATTCCTCCGGAAGTTCCTCCAGGAAGTCCTCCGGAAGTTCCTCCAGGAATTCCTCCGGAAGTTCCTCCAGGAATTCCTCCGGAAGTTCCTCCAGGAATTCCTCCGGAAGTTCCTCCAGGAATTCCTCCGGAAGTTCCTCCGGAAGGTCCTCCAGGAATTCCTCCGGAAGTTCCTCCAGGAATTCCTCCGGAAGTTCCTCCAGGAATTCCTCCGGAAGTTCCTCCAGGAATTCCTCCGGAAGTTCCTCCAGGAATTCCTCCGGAAGTTCCTCCAGGAATTCCTCCGGAAGTTCCTCCAGGAATTCCTCCGGAAGTTCCTCCAGGAATTCCTCCGGAAGTTCCTCCAGGAATTCCTCCGGAAGTTCCTCCAGGAATTCCTCCGGAAGTTCCTCCAGGAATTCCTCCGGAAGTTCCTCCAGGAATTCCTCCGGAAGGTCCTCCAGGAATTCCTCCGGAAGTTCCTCCAGGAATTCCTCCGGAAGTTCCTCCATGAATTCCTCCGGAAGTTCCTCCAGGAATTCCTCCGAAAGTTCCTCCAGAAGTTCCTCCGAAAATTCCTCCAGGAATTCCTCCTGAAGTTCCTCCAGGAATTCCCCCGGAAGTTCCTCCAGGAATTCCTCCGGAAGTTCCTCCAGGAATTCCTCCGGAAGTTCCTCCAGGAATTCCTCCGGAAGTTCCTCCAGGAATTCCTCCGGAAGTTCCTCCAGGAATTCCTCCGGAAGTTCCTCCAGGAATTCCTCCGGAAGTTCCTCCAGGAATTCCTCCAGAAGTTCCTCCAGGAATTCCTCCAGAAGTTCCTCCAGGAATTCCTCCAGAAGTTCCTCCAGGAATTCTCCAGAACTTCCTCCAGGAATTCCTCCGGAAGTTCCTCCAGGAATTCCTCCGAAAGTTCCTCCAGGAATTCCTCCGGAAGTTCCTCCAGGAATTCCTCCGGAAGTTCCTCCAGGAATTCCTCCGGAAGTTCCTCCAGGAATTCCTCCGGAAGTTCCTCCAGGAATTCCTCCGGAAGTTCCTCCAGGAATTCCTCCGGAAGTTCCTCCAGGAATTCCTCCGGAAGTTCCTCCAGGAATTCCTCCGAAGTTGCTCCAGGAATTCCTCCGGAAGTTCCTCCAGGAATTCCTCCGAAAGTTCCTCCAGGAATTCCTCCGGAAGTTCCTCCAGGAATTCCTCCGGAAGTTCCTTCAGGAATTCAGTTCCTCCAGGAATTCCTCCGGAAGTTCCTCCAGGAATTCCTCCGGAAGTTCCTCCAGGAATTCCTCCGGAAGTTCCTCCAGGAATTCCTCCGGAAGTTCCTCCAGGAATTCCTCCGGAAGTTCCTCCAGGAATTCCTCCGGAAGTTCCTCCAAGAATTCCTCCGGAAGTTCCTCCAGGAATTCCTCCGGAAGTTCCTCCAGGAATTCCTCCGGAAGTTCCTCCAGGAATTCCTCCGGAAGTTCCTCCAGGAATTCCTCCGGAAGTTCCTCCAGGAATTCCTCCGGAAGTTCCTCCAGGAATTCCTCCGGAAGTTCCTCCAGGAATTCCTCCAGAAGTTCCTCCAGGAATTCCTCCGGAAGTTCCTCCAGGAATTCCTCCGGAAGTTCCTCCAGGAATTCCTTGTAAGTTCCTCCAGGAATTCCTCCGAAGTTCCTCCAGGAATTCCTCCGGAAGTTCCTCCAGGAATTCCTCCGGAAGTTCCTCCAGGAATTCCTCCGGAAGTTCCTCCAGGAATTCCTCCGGAAGTTCCTCCAGGAATTCCTCCGGAAGTTCCTCCAGGAATTCCTCCGGAAGTTCCTCCAGGAATTCCTCTGGAAGTTCCTCCAGGAATTCCTCCGGAAGTTCCTCCAGGAATTCCTCCGGAAGTTCCTCCAGGAATTCCTCCGGAAGTTCCTCCAGGAATTCCTCCGGAAGTTCCTCCAGGAATTCCTCCGGAAGTTCCTCCAGGAATTCCTCCGGAAGTTCCTCCAGGAATTCCTCCGGAAAGTTCCTCCAGGAATTCCTCCGGAAGTTCCTCCAGGAATTCCTCCGGAAGTTCCTCCAGGAATTCCTCCGGAAGTTCCTCCAGGAATTCCTCCGGAAGTTCCTCCAGGAATTCCTCCGGAAGTTCCTCCAGGAATTCCTCCAGAAGTTCCTCCAGGAATTCCTCCAGAAGTTCCTCCAGGAATTCCTCCAGAAGTTTCTCCAGGAGTTTTTCCGGCAGTTCCTCCAGGAATTCTTCCGGAGTTTCTCTAGGAATTCCTCCGGAAGTTCCTCCAGGAATTCCTCCGGAAGGTCCTCCAGGCATTCCTCCGGAAGTTCCTCCACGGATTCCTCCGGAAGATTCTCTAGGAATTCCTTCAGTAGTTCCTCCAGGAATTCCTCCGGAAGTTCCTCCAGGAATTCCTCCGGAAGTTCCTCCAGGAATTCCTCCGGAAGTTCCTCCAGGAATTCCTCCGGAAGTTCCTCCAGGAATTCCTCCGGAAGTTCCTCCAGGAATTCCTCCGGAAGTTCCTCCAGGAATTCCTCCGGAAGTTCCTCCAAGGATTCCTTCGGAAGTTCCACCAGGAATTCCTTCGGAAGTTCCACCAGGAATTCCTTCGGAAGTTCCACAACGAATTCCTTCGGAAGTTCCACCAGGAATTCCTTCGGAAGTTCCACCAGGAATTCCTTCGGAAGTTGCACCAGGAATTCCTTCGGAAGTTCCACCAGGAATTCCTTCGGAAGTTCCACCAGGAATTCCTTCGGAAGTTGCACCAGGAATTCCTTCGGAAGTTCCACCAGGAATTCCTTCGGAAGTTCCACCAGGAATTCCTTCGGAAGTTCCACCAGGAATTCCTTCGGAAGTTCCTCCAGGAATGCCTTCGGAAGTTCCACCATGAATTCCTCCGGAAGTTCCACCATGAATTTCTCCGGAAGTTCCACCAGGAATTCCTTCGGAAGTTCCACCAGGAATTCCTTCGGAAGTTCCATCAGGAATTCCTTCGGAAGTTCCACCAGGAATTCCTTCGGAAGTTCCACCAGGAATTTCTTCGGAAGTCCCATCAGGCATTCCTTCGGAAGTTCCACCAGGAATTCCTTCGGAAGTTCCATCAGGAATTCCTTCGGAAGTTCCACCAGGAATTCCTTCGGAAGTTCCACCAGGAATTCCTTCGGAAGTTCCACCAATAATTACTTCGGAAGTTCCATCAGGAATTCCTTCGGAAGTTCCACCAGGAATTCCTTCGGAAGTTCCACCAGGAATTCCTTCGGAAGTTCCACCAGGAATTCCTTCGGAAGTTCCACCAGGAATTCCTTCGGAAGTTCCACCAGGAATTCCTTCGGAAGTTCCACCAGGAATTCCTTCGGAAATTCCACCATGAATTCCTTCGGAAGTTCCACCAGGAATTCCTTAGGAAATTCCACTAGGAATTCCTCGGGAAGTTCCACCAGGAATTTCTTTGGAACGAACTTCCGTAGGATTTCCTGGAGGAACTTCTATAGGATTTCCTGGAGGAGCTTCCCGAGGAATTCATGAAGGGACTTCCGTAGGATTTCCTGGAGGAACTTCCGAATGAATTCCTGGAGGAATTTCCGAATGAATTCCTGGTGGAATTTTCGAAGGAATTCCTGAAGAAACATTCGGAGGAATTCCCGGAGCAACTTCGGCAGAAATTCTTGGAGAATTTTCCGGAGGACTTTCTGAAATAACTTCCGGAGGAATTCCTGGTGGAACTGCCGGATGAATCCCTGGAGGAATTTCCGAATGAATTCTTGGAGGAATTTCCGAAGGAATTCCTAAAGGAACTTCGGCAGAAATTCTTGGAGGATTTTCCGGAAGATTACCTGAAAGAAATTCCGGGGGAATTCCTGGAGGAACTTCCGGAGGAATTCCTGGAGGAACTTCCGGAGGAATTCCTGGAGGAACTTCCGGAGGAATTCCTGGAGGAACTTCCGGAGGAATTCCTGCAGGAACTTCCGGAGGAATTCCTGGAGGAACTTCCGGAGGAATTCCTGGAGGATCTTCCGGTGGAATTACTGGAGGAACTTCCGGAGGAATTCCTGGAGGAACTTTTGAAGGAATTTCCGGAGGAACTTTTGGAGGATTTTCCAGAGAAATTCCTGAAATTTGTATAAGAGCAGTTTCAAGTGCAAACAGAATACTTTGAGCTCCTGATGTGTTTTCATGATGTTTGAACAGTCGCATGTCCAGTTTCATTGCTATTGGTGATATGGCCCGCTCTCTATATTTTCACCCCTGAATCCGGCCATGGTTGAAATTTCAGAAGGTCAATTTCAAATTCAAACGGAGTTCTTTGAGATCCTGATGTGTTTTCATGAAGTTTGAGCAGTCGCATGCCCACTGCCCAGTTTTATTGCTATTGGTGATGATGATGATGATGATGGTCCCGCCACATACCCCTACAAGGGTTTGAGCTAGACGAGTTATCTTTAAGATAATTAATTGATATGCATTTAATCGGATTTCCAAAAAGAAAAACGATCCGATTTCTTATGACAGATATAAATTTGAATATTTTACATCACTATACAGCAAAAAATATAAATTTAAAAACTGATCTTTCCAAAACCGCAATCTTGCTAAAACATCAGTAGTGATACATACAGCTCTATGAAAATGCAAAACTTGTGATACCTCTCGCACAGATTTCAAAAGTTTCACCAGGAATCGCGTATCAAGTCAATTTTCGCTCAACAACTAGTATGTATCTATAGTATTCATGATTCTCGACAATACAGGCACCAACACTTGTGATACCGCTCCGTCGATATCAAAAGTTTCAGTTTAACCGCGAAACAATCTACTGGATAGCTATATCGAACATTCAAAACTCTTTCAGCAGTAACCATACAAAAGTCATTCACTCCTAATCATTCAAACAGATCAAAATGTGGCAAACGAAAATTAAATTTGAAATAATTTATACCTGTATTTCGCGCGCGAGGCTCAAACTCTTGTAGACTACACAAAGAAAAGTTAAATTAATAATTACGTCAATAAAGTAAAAAATCCATCATCATCATCGAGGCGATCGTTGTAGTCGTTAATGCCCCAAAAACAATAAATAAAATAAAAATAAATCACACAAAAGTATCCGTTGGGTAAAACTTCGTCAAAACTTAAATTAGTTAATGCTAAAAAATTGTCGAGTAGCTGTCTAAAATGCAGCTTTGACGTGTGAAATACATTGTCTCTTGAACTGTGCTAGTGTCGCTGCACGTTTGATGTGTGTGGGCATCGAATTGAAAACATTTACACCCTTGTAGAACAATGAATTTTGTGAAGCACCATGCAAAAAGAAAGGTGTTCTTACATCAACCGCGTTTCTCGTATTATATCTATGAATGTCACTTCCTCTTTCAATTCGATCACACAAATATCGAGGCAGCAAACCATTAATTACTTTAAAATGAACACCATAGTCAAATAAACAATGCGTTGCTTCACTGACAGCCACTGCAAGGCGTCTAACAAAAAAGTTGAGGAAGTGAACCTATTGCATCTCAAAATCAAGCGCATTATTTTATTTTGCAAACGCTGTAATCTCGATATTTGTGTACCGTTAGCCAAGAATAGGATGGACGGGCAGAAATCCAGATGAGGAGAGATGATTGATTTATACAACAATATTTTACTAGCAATGGTCAAATCGGTTTTTAATCGGCAAATAATTCCATGCTTCTGTGCAATTTGCTGGATAACATTGTCAATATGTTTGTCAAATATTAGCTTGTCATCAATAATCACGCCAAGATATTTAATCTCCCGTACGCGATCAATTGCCTCATCATCCATCATAACAGAGACATTTTCACTTATTTGGTTCCGCGAAATTATCATGAACTTAGTTTTACTTATGTTCAATTTTAACTGTTTATATTTCAACCATCTACTTAGAGAATGCAAATCTTCGTTTAAGTGTGAAACGGCCTCTTCTAGGTTTTTAGCTGCAATGAACAGCACGGTGTCATCAGCAAAAAGATTTATATCACAAAATCGTAAGACTCGTCGCATGTCATTTATGTACATAATGAATAAAATGATATGGCCCTTGCTCTCCCCATTTGGACCCCTGAATCCGGCCCTGGTCAAAATTTCGGAAAGACAATTTGAAGTTCGAGCAGAATTCTTTGAGCTCCTGATGTGTTTCCATGATGTTTGAGCAGTCGCATGCCCAGTTTCATTGCTTTTGGTGATATGGCCCGCTCTCTATATTTTCACCCCTGAATCCGGCCCTGGTTGAAATTTCAGAAGGTCAATTTCAAATTCAAACGGAGTTCTTTGAGATCCTGATGTGTTTTCATGAAGTTTGAGCAGTCGCATGCCCACTGCCCAGTTTTATTGCTATTGGTGATACGGCCCTTGCTCTCCCCATTTGGACCCCTGAATCCGGCCCTGGTCAAAATTTCAGAAGGTCAATTTCAAATTCAAACAGAGTTCTTTGAGCTCCTGATGTCATGAAGTTTGAGCAGTCGCATGCCCAGTTTCATTGCAATTGGTGATATGGCCCCTGGTCACCCCCATTTTGACACTTAAATCCGGCCCTGATAAGAATTTCAGAAGGTCAATTTCAATTGAGAATTAAATATTTAAAACTCCTGATTTGTAAAATTTGTGCAGCCGCATGCTTATTACCTCATGCAAATTCCATTGTAATTGAATTTTTAGCCCATACTCTACCATTGTAACCCCTGAATGCGGCCCTGAATTCAGTCAATCCTGCCCTACTCAAATGGTGAAAACATCGGAATCCACTAAAAATCTTTACAAATATCTTTTTGGGTTGGTTTGATGGGTGATTTGATAAATTTTGTGCATGAACACGTCCAGAATATTGAAGAAATGTTTGAATTGTAGGAAAAACACCCCCGCGCACACTTATTTTTAGCAATAACTCGGACCTGAACAAAAATTTCTATTTAAAAATGTATCAGAGCAAAAATATAGCTATTCCCATTGAGCACAAACGAAACCGCGAGGAATTCCGACGATCAGGTGCTGAATGCGAGCCATTTGAAAAAAATCCGTTCGTCCCGGGTCTTAGAGGGTTAACTGCGAGGTTTCTAAGCCAGGTTACCATTTTTGCATTCGTATATCATGAGGCTAGCACGATGATACTTTTATGCCCAGGAAAGTCAAGACAGTTTCCAGCATGGTCTTGCTTTGTAGCCGCGCGCCTTACCGCACGGCTAAGGAGGGCCCCGGAATCCATAAAGGAATGTTTATTTACAAAATAAGATATCGTCAAATCACAAACAGGTCCCGATTTGACAACGTTATAAGGTTTATTTGCAACAACTATGACAAAAAAAGTCAAGGCAGATTTGTACCAAGGATTGTACCAATTCTCCGAAAGACATTTCAAGGAATGCACCTTTTCACCAAACAACACTTCGATCTCTCACTAGTAGATAATGCCTTCTTTGAAAGAAGGCGTCTGCCCGGTATAAAGCGAAGCCTTCTTTAAATGGACTCTTCTGCCTGACACAGGTTGAAGAGATAATCCCTTCGTTGAAGGGGCCCGCCAGCCAGGTATAATAAAGGGGGAAGGGCCGTTTGACCGAATACCGTTCGGCCGTATGCCATTTGGCCGAAGGCCACTAAGCCGAAAGTTGTTTAGCCGAATATACCATTAGGCCGAAAGGGTCTTTTGGCCGAAGGAGCAATTTGGCCGAAAGGGTGATTTGGCCGAAAGGGTTATTTGGTCGAAAAGGTCTCATTTCTCACCTTCATTTCTTACTTCTTGCTGTAAAAAGTGAGAAGCGCAAAGTTAGTAGTGAGACGTCTCACTACCCACTTCGCACTACTTACTTTTTACAGTGAAAAGTGAGAAATGAGGAGTGAGAAGTAAAACGCGTCACTTCTCACTCCTCATTTTTCATTTCTTACTGTGAAAAGTGAGAAGCGCGAATTTAGTAGTGAGACGTCTCATATCTAACTCCTCATTTCTCTCTTTTCAAATGATGGAAAAATCCCAATCTACTAAATGCCATATTCCGCAAAATAGTACATGGAAAAGTTATACAATCGTCAAATTACATCACTTTCAAAGGGCGAAAACAGTTCGCCTGCTGTGTTAATTATAACGAATTTTGTGTAAGGCGGCTTGTGTTTTTTGCACTGAGTACGTTTCATTGGGCTCTCCAGTGGCCTTGCGATAAAGGACGTAGGATTGCAAATCCGATGGCGAGTTCGAATCTCGGTCCAGTCTAGGATGTTTTCGAGTGGGAAACAATGTGGACTCCCTAGGCATAGTGTATCCATGGCGAGCATAAGAAAAAGCTTGCTGAGGAAATGCTAATAGAATACTAAGTTGAAAATCAGGCCAGTGAATGTGCAGAAAAACACTTTATGTCTAATTCTTAAATTTCAGTTTTCTTATTAAAATTAGTTTTACCGATACTCTTTAACTCGAATGCGCATATCTTCATACTAAATATATAACTCGAGAAACATCGCTTTTGGCTTTTTTTGCCCAAGACGACACATGGAAGATATTGATTTTCTAATTTCAAAACGATTCACATTCCACGAGAAGTAGAGATAGCACAATTAGTTTTCCAACGCTAGATATCAGATGACACATAGTGGTGTAAAATCGGAATTTTTTAGTGTATTTCGAGTCATGACAATCTTTCTAAAAAATACTATTGAGGTGACAACAAAATCGTTTAGAAAGCTTCGTAATATTTAAGTATTCTTAAAAATATGTTCAAACCTTTGATGGATCAGTAACCTATTTACATTTCGTTTGACCCAATATATGACTTCTCCATTTAGTGTTACCCCCGAAATAACCTTTTAATATTTCATCATTTCATTGTACATTTCTGTTCTGGTGTTCTGAATAAAACTTTTTAACTAGGAGTTCTCGTACCATTGTAGTGCAATATTAACAAAGAAGCATGTCTGTCGTTCACAACACGGACATGAGTGACCCAAAACCATGCGAGTCCCGGAAAGGGGAAGTAAATATGCATCTATACTAAACTGGATCCCTTCGCCAGACGAAGTGGCCTTAACAAGTCAGGCGATACAGAAGAGCGTGGCAGGTCGGAAGAGCCGCCCATCGTGATCAAGATGAACGGAGCTTCCCTGACCAGGGAGCAAAGAGAGCGGAGGCCACAAAATGGAGGTGATTACAGACGTCACGGACGTAATCATGTCCTTTCTGGACAACGGCGGCAAGTACAGCAAGGACCTTAAAAAGTCCATGCTGACCCTCTGCAACATGGTTGTAGAGGCAAAGCAGGAGTGGAAGTCCTTGCTAAAGACAAGTAAGGAAGTGGAATGAAAGATCCGTCAACACACCGAAGAGAAAGAGTTGGCTGTGAACCAAGCTGTGGAGGCCAGAAAGAAAGCCGATTGGAAGATTCGAGTCCTTACTGAAGAGAAGCAGCTGGCAGAAAGCCAGACTGCAGAAGTCCGCAGATGCATGGCTGGCACTGAAGCAACTCCAAAGCTAAGTAAGGTCAGTGTATCAACCGACCTGAAGGCAGCTAGCACCAAGCCGGTATTGCACAAGAGGAAGACTACTAAGATCCGTTGGTTGAGCTGGTTGCCGACCCTAAGGAAGGACGGAAACCAAGGGCAGAGGAGGCGAAGGCGCTATTGGCCAAGAAGGGGAGTGCCCGTAGAGGAAAGGTCATGGCAGGAAGGACAGAGGCGAAGCAATTATCGTCAAGACTGATGGTAAGAGCTATGCTGACGTTCTGAAGGCTTTGTGGGGCGATAAAAAGCTCACTGGCCTAGGGGATGATGGCAACTGCATCCGTAGAACGTAGAAGGGCGAGATGATCCTCGCCCTGAAGCGGGATGCTGCGCAGAAGAGTTCCGCGTATAAAAAGTTGGCAAAAGATGTGCTGGGTGATACAGTTCAGGTGAGAGCCCTATGCCCAGTGTAGGTAATCCAATGCCGAGGACTGGACGAAATTACCGAAGTCGGTGAACTGGTAGCGGCACTGAGAGATCAGTGTGGCGTTGAAATCCAGGCTATTGCGATTCGGTTGTGGAAAGGTTATGCTGGAACGCAGGCTGCCTCATTCCAGGTACCTCTGGCTGACGCCAAGAAGGTACTGGATAAGGCCAAGCTGCACGTGGGTTGGTCGGTATGCTCGGTAAGCACAAACCAACAACGACACAAGACTCATACCTGCCAGGCCGCACCGGGTTGTTTGATCGGTGGTCCTGGCACAGACAACAAACACCCATCCGGTGGACAGGTCTGTCCGGTCTCCAGACGGGCTCGGTTATGCAAGTAGCTCAGCTAAATCTCAACCACTGCACAATGGTTCGAGGGCCGCCAAAACCTCAAAAACCAAAATTCGTTTTTCGGCCGGTTTTTTTTTCATTTTATAGAATATATAAGATGATGATACTACCATCTATTGTAGCAAGGTACCTGCCGATAGCACTGGCCATATCTGACAAATGATTTGATCTTGATTATATTATTGTTTGTATTTCATCAAACTCCTGTATGAAGGGCCAAAAATGGGTGGGGTGGTTCCATAAGCAGAGATACTTATGTGAACTCACGGGATGAATAGAGAATCTCCTACCAGAAGAAAGTTAGTACAGACAATAATATAATCTAGCCCTCGTTTCCCAGATTGACCCAATAGAACTAACGCCAACATACAGGTTCCTGCCAATAATCCACAACATCAATATTTCAAGCCGCTAGGAAACGAAACGTTCTGTAATTAAAATCAGATTGCCCGTCAGGCCGTCTCCAGGGATCTTCCCGAATTTAATGACAACTCTGAAGTTTTGCCGCTGTTTCTTTCCATTTTTAATACGTCGATGTGCGGCTCCTCATCAGAAGAAAACAGGCTGAGATTGGAAAAATGTCTATCCGACTTAGGGTGGTCTAACCGGTAGTACAGAAACCGGTAATACCGGTATTACCGGCCAATTTTGCATACCGAAAATACCGGTATTAGATACGGAAAATACCGGTATTTTCGGTATTTCAAATTTTGCTGTCAATATGAAAAATCTTGAATAGTTTTCACCTACATTCACGTATATCAGCCGATGACTCACAGTGCAACAAACACAATAATTGCGCACAGCATGAATAAATTTATGCACAAATAAACACCATTAACGACGATCAACTTACAGCAAAAATCGATCAACATCGTCATTAATTATACGTGTTGCTTAATTCTCTTAGCCATCTGTCTAATTGTCAATCACTTTTTTCTTCAATGAATATTGTTTACATCGTCGAGAACTTTCCCGTAATATATGAAATTGTGAAAATGATACGTGCCGTTCTTTTCCGGAGATCACCTGTGATAAATAATTTGCTGTAAAAATATGTTCGTTCTGAATTCGGTAAAGAATATGTATTGGTGGCTGATACCAAGCCACGTTGGAATAGAATGTTATCCATGCTCAAACGGTTCTATGAGTTAAAGGGATCCGTTCAAAAAATTCTAATCGATTTGAAGCTACAATCAAAATTCAACTTCAGTGAATATGATTTTTTTGGCGATAGGTGGAATAAATCATGCCCACGAACCTGTTCAAGCTGCTGTCGTACTACTCTGACGTAAGTCCTGTAGCTTATACCCTTGTGACCCGAGGTAATCAACCCTACAGGGAAGTAAGAAGTGTTTTGGGGGATCGCGATGTGGTATATATGCAGGCTATCTATGTCTTTCTTTGCTCGTCTGACATCAAAGTCTAATATTTCATTTTTTTTCTTTCCAAGTTTTTTTTTCTTGTTTTTGTCTTATTGTTCCGTGTACCATGAAGCTCTGGCCATCCGGAAGATGCTCCCTGACGAACCTCAACTGGCGCACGACGCTACGCTACAACGTTTTTGACGTCCAATACCCGGATGAGCAGCTGAAATACCAACCCTGTCCATCCTGAAATTACGCAATCTAACCTTGATTCATCACGAGTATCTTGGTCAATGTCCCTTTCCTCTTACTAACTGTTAATAATAATGATATAGTTTTTAAATATCATAAAGAGTCTCGGCTCCGTTAATTTTTATACACGCATGAGCCTGTCAAATAAATGCAATAGATAAAAAAGAGTTCACAGAAATTGCCGCCAACTTATTCGATGCTCTTAAAGAACGAATCCAAGAGCAATGATCAAAATATGCCGATCTTTTTGCTTTTTTAATAATCCTGCAGTGAAGTAATTGATTAGAAACGATTTGGACATTTTCTTAAAGATATCCAGACGAGATCTTAATCATTCCAGATGCGATCGTTCAAGAGACTGCAGCTCGTGAAGATCCTGCAGCAGAGCAAAATACTTGCGTTGCCGGTGGAAACTACGTTGACATTAGGATTCTTTCAAGCGATCCGTAGAGAATTCTTCTAAAATGAATCGGAAGGGATTAAGCGAAAGTACTAGACATTGATCTTCGCCGCTCTTGGCATCATTCGTCCAACTTCCGTTGAACTAGAGAGAGCATTTCCAGTAGCTCGCAACATTTCCAACAAAATTCGAGGCGGATTGGGAGATGCATCACTCAGTATGTTATGTGATTATGTCCACGTGAGTTTCACTTTGCCCACTTCAGCAAGCAATGATTTTAACATTTGAAGTTTATCAATAAATATTGTTTATAACACAAAAGTCCAAATCAAAAGTTTTTTTTTCATATTTCTGAAATTTTCACAAATACCGGTATTTTACCGGTATTACCGGTATTGACTCCACCAAATACCGAATACCGGTATTTGTCAAAAATGGCCAATACCGACCACCCTAATCCGACTAGACCTTATAAATAAAAAGAAATATAGATGCTATGTTCATGAAAAACCATTTTAAAGGTGAAAACTAGCAACCGCCAATAGAGGGCCCAAATATTTGTTTGCCATTGGCACGTTACTCTTTCGACACTACTTTAATCACCTTCCCATTTTTTTTTGTTTCTGATCTGTTGCAAGCAACCAGTCAACCTCGCTTTTTTCATTACCTCAGCAGCTCAAAACAGTTTCCCACGTCACCACATGGACTAGAAACTATCCATCAAAAAGTCAAAAAGTCGCCCGATAACATTCCGAGAGGCACGGCATGACATGTAGAACAGAGAACATTGAATGACGCATCACATTCATTCCCCCACGCGATCCAATATGATTGGTGCAAGTGTTGGCAGAGAAAGGTTCCACTTTTTTTTGGACTCTTCAGCTGTGTGTTTGGAAAATGAATGACTCTAATGATAACGGTCGCACTTGGGCTTACGAGGTATCGGGCGAACCGGAAGCTTTTTGCAGTTGGTTCTATTTTTCAATGGGGAAAACCAGCTGTCGACAACCCCGACCTATACAAGCCTAGCCCTTCAGAAGTCCGAGTGGGTGTTGGAGTGGCAACTGATGTCTGCCAATTTTGTTCCTTGTTCGCACATTTTTTCCTGATTCGAGTGGGTATTTGTTTTGTTTTCATACTACCGATGCGATCGATGATGGCTGCCGTCATGGATGGAATCCCCTATGGGATTGGGAGTGGATTCCCTGGTAGTATCGAAAGCACCTGCCTGCCAACTGGAGTATTTGCAATAAGACTGGCAGCACCCTCACACGCCTGACATGTGATATTTTCTACATTCATCACGTGAATGTGTATCATTTTTCTGAACCGCCTTCCCTCATCAAATTCCTCGACCCAGCAGGGTCTGTCGTAGCGTTTGAGGGATTCCCCTTTTACGGTTCACTAACGAAGGGCGTGAAAATGATCCCGGAACTGGGTGAACAGGCAGAATTTTCATACTTGAAGGCTCAAATACACATCACCTTCAGTAAAATAGACGTCTTCCATAAAAATTAAAATTTTGCTAACTATCTACAAAATGTTCATACAAAACAAGGTAAGCTTGAATGCTAATCCCAAATCGATCGCGTATTAAAAGAGACCTTACTTTATTTGAAACAAAATTCATTTCGTGAGTCGTGATTGAATTATTTCCTCCATTTCGTATTTAAATTAACAAATTTTGTTTTTTTTTTTAATTTATTTTTTGGCGCTGGTTTTCCCTCCTGCTTTCAGTGCTCCCATGCTGCAAATTCTTTTTTATCTACCTCCTTTTTAGTTTGGAAGCAAAAACACACGAGTGGCGCTCGCACAAGGAAAAAACTGAAAATAACAAATCACTCTTCATCACATTTCACTACGGACCATCGAGTGCGCTCTTCCGGATTTTTTTCCCAGTTTCACGTATACCATCCATCCATACAATTCGGTTAGGTGCAACGTCACGTCAAAGATTCTATAGCGTCGCAACCTCGTTATCGGAGAAGACTTTTAGGATGATGGCTCTTGATAGAGTGCAAAACATACGAAAAAAAATCCTTTTCAGTTGTAAGGATCCACACGGTGTTCATTAAGGGCAATGTATGGTTACTCTGTGGTCTATATATAGCAGTTTCCTTCAAAGCATTCATAGTACTGATTGAATGTAAGCAATAATGAGTTGATAATTGGCATGCAGTAATCCAGTGGCCATATATTTACAAGTCCATACAAGACTCATAAACGGCATGACAGTGGATTTCGCTATGGAAATATGTCAACCCATATTTTTGTGTTCAATAGCCTCTAATTTTCCATCCTACTTTTTCTTGTACGCAATATTGAATACAAGCTCCATAGTAACGACTTACTGTAATTTTAAAAAGTTATGGAAAAATAAGTCGAATCGAACGGAGCCTTTTTAACTAAAAGTAACATATGCTGTAACATTTTTATACTGTGTAGTACGCGTATTAATCGAAATACTGTCAAAGAACTAAATCCGTTTCTTCCAGAGTAATATATAACCAGTATTTTTTTTTTACTAAATTGTTCGATCATTGAATAGAATTTGAACAATACTGTCTTTAAGAACCAATCAACTTTGCCCTTAATAAATGCAGATGTGACCGGGAAACTGTTCAACAGCTGCATATTCCGGTGCGTAGTCGTTGCTCTATTCACTATCACAAGACTCCATGGCGTTAGTTTGTAGATGCTCAGCTCTGAGGAAAAAAAAATGCTGCGAAGAAACGAAACAAGTGAAATTGGAGTTCCTGTGCATGTCGAGCAGGCTGTGCGCTCAAATGCTGATAGACTTCTACTTGTCGATATTTTCTCTATTTGACTCACTTAAACAAAAAATATCGAAAGGAGTGCCAAAGATCGGATTTTGTAGCATTCGGGGTATAATCCAGATTGCATTTGATCATCTGAAGAAACAAATTAAAAGGACTGGAGGATTCGAAATGCTGAAGTCTGTTTCTAATTTTTTAATTTGACTATTTGAGATGCACGTCCTATACAATTTGACACAATTTGAATTCTATAAATTTAAATCGATATAAATGTGTGCTTTTTATTCAATTAATTTCAGTTCAGTTCAATGTATTTCATAGACTTAAATGCAGACACTTCTGTTGACTCTGAAATTCACTAAGGCAGCGGTTCTCAACCTTTTTCTTGAGAGGTACTCCTTCGACCTTATACTTTTGTAGAGGTACCCCCTATTTTATTTCGCTGTAAATAAAAATAAGCTCTATTCATAAGATATATTGAAAACGGACCTGAAAACCAATGGTATCTCCAAAAAGTTGTCTGCAATTGTCGTTATTCAGTGAAAATATAGAATTAATATTCATGTTTATACATCAAGCTACCCACAAGACTTTGAGTTCTTTTGAAGATTTCCAAGCCTCCAGAAAGTTTGGTTCCAAGTCTCTTGATAGGAAGCTCTCAATTCTTTCGAAAGGAGACCTTCAAGCCTATTGTAATAATTCCAAACCTCTTGAAAGGAGGCTTCCGAGATTCTTGAAAGGAAGCATCCGAGCCTCTTGAAAGGAGGATTCCATATCTTGAAAAGAGGCTTTCGAGATACTTGAAAGGAGGCTTCCAAGCCTCTTGAAAAGAGGCTTCCAAGCCGCTTAAAAGGAGGATTCCATATCTTGAAAGGAGGCTTCCGAGATACTTGAGAAGGCTCTTGAAAAAGGCTTCAAGCCGCTTAAAGGAGGCTTCAAGCCGCTTAAAAGGAGGCTTCAGGCCTCTTGAAAGGAGGCTTCGAGGCCTCTTGAAAGGAGGCTTCGAGCCTCTTGAAAGGAGGCTTCCAGGCCTCTTGAAAGGAGGCTTGAGCCTCTTAAAAGGAGGCTTCAGAGCCTCTTAAATGGAGGTTTCGAGCCTCTTGAAACGAGGCTTCAAGCCTCTTGAAAGGAGGCTTCGAGCCTCTTGAAGGAGGCTTCGAGCCTCTTGAAATGAAGCTTGAGGCCTCTTGAAATGAAGCTTCCGAGCCTCTTGAAAGGAGTCTTCCAGGCCTCTTGGAAGGAGGCTTCCAGGCCTCTTAAAAGTAGCCTTCCAAGCCTCTTGAAAGGAAGCTCCCAGGCCTCTTGAAACGAGGCTTCCAGGCCTCTTTAAACGAGACTTCCAGGCCTCTTGAAACGAGGCTTGAAAGGAGGCTTCCGGGCCTCTTGAAAGGAGGCTTCCGGGCCTCTTGAAAGGAGGCTTCCAGGCCTCTTGAAAGGAGGCTTCCGGGCCTCTTGAAAGGAGGCTTCCGGGCCTCTTGAAAGGAGGCTTCCGGGCCTCTTGAGAGGAGGCTTCAGGGCCTCTTGAAAGGAGGCTTCCGGGCCTCTTGAAGAGAGGCTTCCGAGCCTCTTGAAAGGAGGCTTCCGGGCCTCTTGAAAGGAGGCTTCCGAGCCTCTTGAAGGGAGGCTTCGGGCCTCTTGAAAGGAGGCTTCCAGGCCTCTTGAAAGGAGGCTTCCGGGCCTCTTGAAGGGAGGCTCTCGGGCCTCTTGAAAGGAGGCTTGGGGGCCTCTTGAAAGGAGGCTTGCGAGACGCTTGAAAGGAGGCTTGCGGGCAACTTGAAAGGAGGCTTCGGGGCCTCTTAAAATGTGGTTTCCGGTCCTCTTGAAAGGAGGCTTCCGGGCCTCTTGAAAGGAGGCTTCCGGGCCTCTTGAAAGGAGGCTTCGGGGCCTCTTGAAGGGGGCCTGCGGGCCTCTTGAAGGGGGCTTCTGGGCCTCTTGAAAGGAGGCTTCCGGGCCTCTTGAAAGGGGGCTTCCGGGCCCCTTGAAAGGAGGCTTCCGGGCCTCTTGAAAGGAGGCTTGAGGCCTCTTGAAGGAGGCTTCCAGGCCTCTTGAAGGAGGCTTCAGGCCTCTTGAAGGAGGCTTCCAGGCCTCTTGAAAGGAGGCTTCAGGCCTCTTGAAAGGAGGCTTCCGAGCCTCTTGAAGGAGGCTTCCAGGCCTCTTGAAGGAGGCTTCCAGGCCTCTTGAAAGGAGGCTCTGAGCCTCTTGAAAGGAGGCTTCCTGAGCCTCTTGAAAGGAGGCTTGAGCCTCTTGAAGGAGGCTTCCAGGCCTCTTGAAGGAGGCTTCCAGGCCTCTTGAAAGGAGGCTGGGCCTCTTGAAAGGAGGCTTCCAGGCCTCTTGAAAGGAGGCCAGGCCTCTTGAAGGAGGCTGGGCCTCTTGAAGGAGGCTTGAGCCTCTTGAAGGAGGCTTCCAGGCCTCTTGAAAGGAGGCTGAGGCCTCTTGAAGGAGGCTTCAGGCCTCTTGAAGGAGGCTGGGCCTCTTGAAAGGAGGCTTCCAGGCCTCTTGAAAGGAGGCTCTGAGCCTCTTGAAGGAGGCTTGAGGCCTCTTGAAGGAGGCTTGAGCCTCTTGAAAGGAGGCTTCTGAGCCTCTTGAAGGAGGCTTCCGGGCCTCTTGAAAGGAGGCTGGAGCCTCTTGAAGGAGGCTTCCTGAGCCTCTTGAAAGGAGGCTTGAGCCTCTTGAAAGGAGGCTTCCAGGCCTCTTGAAAGGAGGCTTCCGGGCCTCTTGAAAGGAGGCTTCCAGGCCTCTTGAAGGGGCTGAGGCCTCTTGAAAGGAGGCTTCCGAGCCTCTTGAAGGAGGCTGGGCCTCTTGAAGGAGGCTTCCAGGCCTCTTGAAGGAGGCTTCCAGGCCTCTTGAAAGAAGGCTTGAGCCTCTTGAAAGGAGGCTTGAGGCCTCTTGAAAGGAGGCTTCTGAGCCTCTTGAAAGGAGGCTGAGGCCTCTTGAAGGAGGCTGAGCCTCTTGAAAGGAGGCCTGAGCCTCTTGAAAGGAGGCTTCCTGAGGCCTCTTGAAGGAGGCCTGAGCCTCTTGAAAGGAGGCTTCCGGAGCCTCTTGAAAGGAGGCTCTGAGCCTCTTGAAAGGAGGCCTGAGCCTCTTGAAGGAGGCTGAGCCTCTTGAAGGAGGCTTCCAGGCCTCTTGAAGGAGGCTTGGGCCTCTTGAAAGGAGGCTCTGAGATTCTTGAAAGAAAGCACCTGAGGCCTCTTGAAATGAGTTCCATATCTTGAAGGAGGCTTTCGAGGATGCTTGAAGGAGGCTTCCAAGCCTCTTGAAAGAGGCTTCAAGCCGCTTAAAGGAGGATTCCATATCTTGAAAGGAGGCTTCAGGATACTTGAGAAGGCTCTTGAAAAAGGCTTCCAAGCTGCTTAAAAGGAGGCTTCAAGCCGCTTAAAGGAGGCTTCTGAGCCTCTTGAAAGGAGGCTTTCAGGCCTCTTGAAAGGAGGCTTCTGAGCCTCTTGAAGGAGGCTTTGAGGCCTCTTGAAAGGAGGCTTCAGGCCTCTTGAAAGGAGGCTTCCAGGCCTCTTGAAAGGAGGCTTGAGCCTCTTGAAGGAGGCTTCCAGGCCTCTTGAAAGGAGGCTTCTGGAGCCTCTTGAAAGGAGGCTTCAGGCCTCTTGAAAGGAGGCTTCCAAGCCTATTGAAAGGAGGCTTACAGGCCTCTTGAAGGAGGCTTCCAGGCCTCTTGAAAGGAGGCTTCGGGCCTCTTGAAAGGAGGCTTCCAGGCCTCTTGAAGGAGGCTTCCAGGCCTCTTGAAGGAGGCTTCCAGGCCTCTTGAAAGGAGGCTCTGAGCCTCTTGAAAGGAGGCTTCCTGAGCCTCTTGAAGAAGGCTTCCAGGCCTCTTGAAAGGAGGCTTCCGAGGCCTCTTGAAAGGAGGCTTCCTGAGCCTCTTGAAAGGAGGCTTCCGAGGCCTCTTGAAAGGAGGCTGAGCCTCTTGAAAGGAGGCTTCCGGGCCTCTTGAAGGAGGCTGAGGCCTCTTGAAAGGGAGGCTTCCGGGCCTCTTGAAGGAGGCTGAGCCTCTTGAAAGGAGGCTGGGCCTCTTGAAGGAGGCTTCCGAGCCTCTTGAAAGGAGGCTGAGCCTCTTGAAGGAGGCTTCCAGGCCTCTTGAAGGAGGCTGGGCCTCTTGAAAGGAGGCTTCCGAGCCTCTTGAAAGGAGGCTTCCGAGCCTCTTGAAAGGAGGCTTCCGAGATTCTTGAAAGGAAGCATCCGAGCCTCTTGAAAGGAGGATTCCATATCTTGAAAAGAGGCTTTCGAGATACTTTAAAGAAGGCTTCCAAGCCTCTTGAAAAGAGGCTTCCAAGCCGCTTAAAAGGAGGATTCTATATCTTGAAAGGAGGCTTCCGAGATACTTGAGGAGGCTCTTGAAAAAAGGCTTCCAAGCCGCTTTAAAGGAGGCTTCCAAGCCGCTTAAAAGGAGGCTTGAGCCTCTTGAAAGGAGGCTTTCAGGCCTCTTGAAAGGAGGCTTGAGGCCTCTTGAAAGGAGGCTTGAGGCCTCTTGAAGGAGGCTTGAGGCCTCTTGAAAGGAGGCTTCCAAGCCTCTTGAAAGGAGGCTTCAAGCCTCTTGAAAGGAGGCTTCCAAGCCTCTTGAAAGGAGGCTGGAGCCTCTTGAAGGAGGCTTCCTGAGGCCTCTTGAAAGGAGGCTTCCAGGCCTCTTGAAATGAAGCTTCCAGGCCTCTTGAAAGAAGCCTGAGCCTCTTGAAAGGAGGCTTCCAGGCCTCTTGAAGGAGGCTTCCAGGCCTCTTGAAAGGGAGGCTTCCAGGCCTCTTGAAAGGAAGCTTCCAAGCCTCTTGAAAGGAGGCTTCCAGGCCTCTTGAAGGAGGCTGGGCCTCTTGAAAGGAGGCTTCCGGGCCTCTTGAAAGGAGGCTGGGCCTCTTGAAAGGAGGCTTCTGAGGCCTCTTGAAAGGAGGCTTCCAGGCCTCTTGAAAGGAGGCTGAGCCTCTTGAAAGGAGGCTTGAGCCTCTTGAAAGGAGGCTGGAGCCTCTTGAAGGAGGCTTGAGGCCTCTTGAAAGGAGGCTTCTGAGCCTCTTGAAAGGAGGCTCTGAGCCTCTTGAAAGGAGGCTGAGGCCTCTTGAAAGGAGGCCTGAGCCTCTTGAAAGGAGGCTCTGAGCCTCTTGAAAGGAGGCTTCTGAGCCTCTTGAAGGAGCTGAGCCTCTTGAAGGTGGCTTCAGGCCTCTTGAAGGAGGCTTCCAGGCCTCTTGAAGGAGGCTCTGAGCCTCTTGAAAGGAGGCTTCCAGGCCTCTTGAAAGGAGGCTGAGGCCTCTTGAAGGAGGCTTCAGGCCTCTTGAAGGAGGCTGGGCCTCTTGAAAGGAGGCTGGGCCTCTTGAAAGGAGGCCTGAGCCTCTTAAAAGAGGCTTCTGAGCCTCTTGAAAGGAGGCTTTGAGCCTCTTGAAAGGGAGGCTCTGAGCCTCTTGAAAGGAGGCTTCCGAGCCTCTTGAAAGGAGGCTTCCGAGCCTCTTGAAAGGAGGCTTCCGAGCCTCTTGAAAGGAGGCTTCCGAGATACTTGAGAAGGCTCTTGAAAAAAGGCTTCCACGCCGCTTAAAAGGAGGCTTCCAAGCCGCTTAAAAGGAGGCTGACGAGCCTCTTGAAAGGAGGCTTCCGAGCCTCTTGAAAGGAGGCTTCCGAGCCTCTTGAAAGGAGGCTTCCGAGCCTCTTGAAAGGAGGCTTCCAAGCCTCTTGAAAGGAGGCTTCCGAGCCTCTTGAAAGGGAGGCTTCCGAGCCTCTTGAAATGAAGCTTCCAGGCCTCTTGAAATGAAGCTTCCAGGCCTCTTGAAAGGAGGCTTCCTGAGCCTCTTGGAAGGAGGCTTGAGCCTCTTGAAAGGAGGCTTGAGGACTCTTGAAAGGAAGCTTCCAAGCCTCTTGAAAGGAGGCTTCAAGCCTCTTGAAGGAGGCTTCCAAGCCTCTTGAAAGGAGGTTTTAGCGCCTTTTGAAAGGAGGCTTCCAGGCCTCTTGAAAGGAGGCTGAGCCTCTTGAAAGGAGGCTTCCAGGCCTCTTGAAAGGAGGCTTGAGCCTCTTGAAAGGAGGCTTCCAGGCCTCTTGAAAGGAGGCTTCCGGGCCTCTTGAAAGGAGGCTTCCGGGCCTCTTGAAAGGAGGCTTCCGGGCCTCTTGAAAGGAGGCTTCCGAGCCTCTTGAAAGGAGGCTTCCGAGCCTCTGCTAAAGATCGGATTTTGTAGCATTCGGGGTATAATCCAGATTGCATTTGATCATCTGAAGAAACAAATTAAAAGGACTGGAGGATTCTAAATGCTGAAGTCTGTTTCTAATTTTTTAATTTATCAATTTGAGATGCACGTCCTATACATTTTGACACAATTTGAATTCTATAAATTTAAATCGATATAAATGTGTGCTTTTATTCCATTAATTTCAGTTCAGTTCAATGTATTTCACAGACCTTAATGCAGATACTTCTGTTGACTCTGAAATTCACTAAGGCACCGGTTCTCAACCTTTTTCTTGAGAGGTACTCCTTAGAACTTATACTTTTGTAGAGGTACCCCCTATTCTATTTCGCTGTAAATAAAAATAAGCTCTACTCATAAGATATATTGGAAACGGACCTGAAAACCAATGGTATCTCCAAAAAGTTGTCTGCAATTGTCGTTATTCAATGGAAATATCGAGTTCATATTTAGGTTTATACATCAAGCTACCTACAAGATTACAAGCTACCGAGTTCTTTCGGAGGCTTCCGAACCTCCAGACAGTAGGATTCCAAGTCTCTTGATAGGAAGCTCTCAATTCTTTCGAAAGAAGAGTTTCAAGCCTATTGTAATAATTCCGAGCCTTTTGAAAGGAGGATTCCATATCTTGAAAGGAGGCTTTTGAAATACTTGAAAGGAGCCTTCCAAGCCTCTTGAAAGGAGGCTTCCAAGCCGCTTAAAAGGAGGATTCTATATCTTGAAAGGAGACTTCCGAGATACTTGAGGAGGCTCTTGAAAAAAGGCTTCCAAGCCGCTTAAAAGGAGGCTTCCAAGCCGCTTAAAAGGAGGCTTCCGAGCCTCTTGAAAGGAGGCTTCCGAGCCTCTTGAAAGGAGGCTTCCGAGCCTCTTGAAAGGAGGCTTCCGAGCCTCTTGAAAGGAGGCTTCCGAGCCTCTTGAAAGGAGGCTTCGAGCCTCTTGAAAGGAGGCTTCGAGGCCTCTTAAAGGAGGCTTCTGAGCCTCTTGAAAGGAGGCTTCAAGCCTCTTGAAAGGAGGCTTCAAGCCTCTTGAAAGGAGGCTTGAGCCTCTTGAAAGGAGGCTCTGAGCCTCTTGAAATGAAGCTTCCAGCCTCTTGAAATGAAGCTTGAGCCTCTTGAAAGGAGGCTTCAGGCCTCTTGGAAGGAGGCCTGAGCTTCAAAGGAGGCCTCTTGAAAGGAGGCTTCCAAGCCTCTTGAAAGGAGGCTTCCAAGCCTCTTGAAAGGAGGCTTCCGAGCCTCTTGAAAGGAGGCTTCCGGGCCTCTTGAAAGGAGGCTTCCGGGCCTCTTGAAAGGAGGCTTCCGGGCCTCTTGAAAGGAGGCTTGGGCCTCTTGAAAGGAGGCTTCCAGGCCTCTTGAAAGGAGGCTTCCGGGCCTCTTGAAAGGAGGCTCTGGGCCTCTTGAAAGGAGGCCTGGGCCTCTTGAAAGGAGGCTTCCAGGCCTCTTGAAAGGAGGCTTCCGGGCCTCTTGAAAGGAGGCTTCGGGCCTCTTGAAAGGAGGCTTCCGGGCCTCTTGAAAGGAGGCTTCCGGGCCTCTTGAAAGGAGGCCTGGGCCTCTTGAAAGGAGGCTTCCGGGCCTCTTGAAAGGAGGCTTCCAGGCCTCTTGAAAGGAGGCTTCCAGGCCTCTTGAAGGAGGCTTCCAGGCCTCTTGAAAGGAGGCTTCCAGGCCTCTTGAAAGGAGGCTTCTGAGCCTCTTGAAAGGAGGCTTCTGAGCCTCTTGAAAGGAGGCTTCCAGGCCTCTTGAAAGGAGGCCCGGGGCCTCTTGAGGGGCTGGGCTCTTGAAAGGGAGGCCTGAGCCTCTTGAAAGGAGGCTTGAGGCCTCTTGAAAGGAGGCTTCCAGGCCTCTTGAAAGGAGGCTCTGAGCCTCTTGAAAGGAGGCCTGAGCCTCTTGAAAGGAGGCTCTGAGCCTCTTGAAGGAGGCTTCCAGGCCTCTTGAAAGGAGGCCTGAGCCTCTTGAAGGAGGCTTCCGAGCCTCTTGAAAGGAGGCTCTGGGCCTCTTGAAGGAGGCTGAGCCTCTTGAAGGGAGGCTGAGCCTCTTGAAAGGAGGCTTCCAGGCCTCTTGAAAGGAGGCTTCTGAGCCTCTTGAAAGGAGGCTTCCAGGCCTCTTGAAAGGAGGCTTCCTGAGCTCTCTTGAAAGGAGGCCTGAGCCTCTTGAAAGGAGGCTTCAGGCCTCTTGAAAGGAGGCTTGAGGCCTCTTGAAGGAGGCTTCCGGGCCTCTTGAAAGAGGCTGAGGCCTCTTGAAGGAGGCTGGAGCCTCTTGAAAGGAGGCCTGAGGCCTCTTGAAAGGAGGCTTCCAGGCCTCTTGAAAGGAGGCTCTGAGGCCTCTTGAAAGGAGGCTTGAGCCTCTTGAAAGGAGGCTTCTGAGGCCTCTTGAAAGGAGGCCTGAGCCTCTTGAAAGGAGGCTTCTGAGCTCTTGAAAGGAGGCTGAGCCTCTTGAAAGGAGGCTTGAGCCTCTTGAAAGGAGGCTTCTGAGCCTCTTGAAAGGAGGCTTGAGCCTCTTGAAAGGAGGCTCTGAGCTCTTGAAAGGAGGCCCGAGCCTCTTGAAAGGAGGCTTCTGAGCCTCTTGAAAGGAGGCCTGAGCCTCTTGAAAGGAGGCCTGAGCCTCTTGAAAGGAGGCTCTGAGCCTCTTGAAAGGGAGGCTCTGAGCCTCTTGAAAGGAGGCTTCCAGGCCTCTGAAAGGAGGCCTGAGCCTCTTGAAAGGAGGCTTCTGAGCCTCTTGAAAGGAGGCTTCCGAGCTCTTGAAAGGAGGCTTCCGAGCCTCTTGAAAGGAGGCTTCCAGATTCTTGAAAGGAGGCTGAGCCTCTTGAAAGGAGGCTTCCATCTTGAGAGGCTTTCGCTTGAAAGGAGGCTTCCAAGCCTCTTGAAAGAGGCTTCTCTTGAAAGGAGGATTCCATATCTTGAAAGGAGGCCTGAGGAGAAGGCTCTTGAAAGGAGGCTTCCAGGCCTCTTAAAGGAGGCTTCAGGCCTCTTGAAAGGAGGCTTCAGCCTCTTGAAAGGAGGCTTCTGAGCCTCTTGAAAGGAGGCTTCGAGCCTCTTGAAAGGAGGCCTGAGCCTCTTGAAAGGAGGCTTCGAGCCTCTTGAAAGGAGGCTTCAGGCCTCTTGAAAGGAGGCTTCTGAGCCTCTTGGAAAGGAGGCTTCCAAGCCTCTTGGAAAGGAGGCTTCTGAGCCTCTTGAAATGAAGGCTTCCAGCCTGGAGCCTCTTGAAAGGAGGCTTCCGAGCCTCTTGAAGGAGGCTCTCTTGAAGGAGGCCTGAGCCTCTTGAAAGGAGGCTTGAGCCTCTTGAAAGGAGGCTTCTGAGCCTCTTGAAAGGAGGCTTCTGAGCCTCTTGAAGGAGGCTTGAGCCTCTTGAAAGGAGGCTTCCGGGGCCTCTTGAAAGGAGGCTTCAAGCCTCTTGAAAGGAGGCCTGAGCCTCTTGAAAGGAGGCCTGGGCCTCTTGAAAGGAGGCTTCTGAGGCCTCTTGAAAGGAGGCTTGGGCCTCTTGAGGAGGCTCTGAGCCTCTTGAAAGGAGGCTTCCAGCCTCTTGAAAGGAGGCTTCCTGAGCCTCTTGAAAGGAGGCTTGAGGCCTCTTGAAAGGAGGCTTCAGGCCTCTTGAAAGGAGGCTTCCGAGCCTCTTGAAAGGAGGCTTCTGAGCCTCTTGAAAGGAGGCTTCTCTTGAGGAGGCCTGAGCCCTCTTGAAGGAGGCTTCTGAGGCCTCTTGAAAGGAGGCTCTGAGCCTCTTGAAAGGAGGCTTCCAGGCCTCTTGAAAGGAGGCTTCCAGGCCTCTTGAAGGAGGCTTCCGAGCCTCTTGAAAGGAGGCCTGAGCCTCTTGAAAGGAGGCTCTGAGCCTCTTGAAAGGAGGCTTCTGAGCCTCTTGAAAGGAGGCTTCCTGAGCCTCTTGAAAGGAGGCCTGAGCTCTTGAAAGGGGAGGCTTGAGCCTTGAAAGGAGGCTGACAGGCCTCTTGAAAGGAGGCTTCCTGAGCCTCTTGAAAGGAGGCTTCTGAGCCTCTTGAAAGGAGGCTTCCTGGAGCCTCTTGAAAGGAGGCCTGAGCCTCTTGAAAGGAGGCTTCCTGGCCTCTTGAAAGGAGGCTTCCAGGCCTCTTGAAAGGAGGCTTCAGGCCTCTTGAAAGGAGGCCTGAGCCTCTTGAAATGAGGCCTGAGCCTCTTGAAAGGAGGCTTCCTGAGCCTCTTGAAAGGAGGCTCTGAGAGCCTCTTGAAAGGAGGCTTCCTGAGCCTCTTGAAAGGAGGCTTCCGAGCCTCTTGAAAGGAGGCTCTGAGCCTCTTGAAAGGAGGCTTCCTGAGCCTCTTGAAAGGAGGCTTGAGCCTCTTGAAAGGAGGCTTCCGGGCCTCTTGAAAGGAGGCTTCCAGGCCTCTTGAAGGAGGCTTGGGCCTCTTGAAAGGAGGCTTCTGAGCCTCTTGAAAGGAGGCTTCGCCTGAGGCCTCTTGAAGGAGGCTTCTGAGCCTCTTGAAAGGAGGCTTCCAGGCCTCTTGAAAGGAGGCCTGAGCCTCTTGAAGGAGGCTTCTGAGCCTCTTGAAAGGAGGCCTGAGCCTCTTGAAAGGAGGCCTGAGCCTCTTGAAAGGAGGCTTCTGAGCCTCTTGAAAGGAGGCCTGAGGCCTCTTGAAAGGAGGCTGAGCCTCTTGAAAGGAGGCTTCCTGAGCTCTTGAAAGGAGGCTGAAGCCTCTTGAGCCTCTTGAAAGGAGGCTTCCGAGCCTCTTGAAAGGAGGCTTCCGAGGCCTCTTGAAAGGAGGCTTCCAGGCCTCTTGAAGGAGGCTTCTGAGCCTCTTGAAAGGAGGCCTGAGCCTCTTGAAAGGAGGCTTCCTGAGCCTCTGAAAGGAGGCTTCTGGAGCCTCTTGAAAGGAGGCTTCCGAGCCTCTTGAAAGGAGGCTTCCGAGCCTCTTGAAAGGAGGCTTCCGAGCCTCTTGAAAGGAGGCTTCCGAGCCTCTTGAAAGGAGGCTTCCGAGACTCTCTCTCTCTTTCCGGCGCCGGTTGTGTAAAATGCGCCTACCACGTTTTCTTGATTAATAACCCAAATTTTGTCTCAAATTCGTGAGCGGCTGAAACCAATAAAAATTCACAATCCTTTACGCGAAAAACCTCAGTTAAAATACCTGTAATTTTTTTTTTTTCAAATTTATATTATCAAAACTCAACAACGGGCAACTGTCATCTTTTTATTCTACGCTTGTAACGACAGTTATTCTATGTTTCTTTGTTAAGATTGGTGCCTCTAAAAATGCGTAACAGTAGGTCGACATCTTTCTTTAATCGTTAGATCATGATAAAAAATGAGGTTTATTATTTTGGTTGTTTGGTTGTCGCCTGGTAGCCTTTCCCGTATTCCACTCAAACGAAACACGTTAATATTTCATGCAAGCCCCAGAATTTAATTACGCGCACGAGACATTCATTAAATCCAAAGTTTTCCATGTCAATCAGTTTCTTGGCCGCACAAACTAATCTCCCAAGCCCAAGTCGGAGGCCTGTCTCAGCCTCACAGCGTCGCCCTGACGCGCGTCATTTCGCAATAAATCATGTACGAGCGTCCTCGTGGTTGTTGAAACGTGCAGACAGGTCTTAACCATACCTACAGTTGTTGTCGTCTCGCCTCGAGCAGCAATATCCACTCCACGCAATTCTGCCAATCGGTTTGCTTAACGGCACCGAAGTAGGATTGTGTACTATTTCACTTACAGGAAATGTATCCTGCCTGAGTCGGGGTGATTTTCCCTAGAATTGGTAATTGAAGAGAGGAATCCGATGTCAAGTGCTTTTAGTATGCTTGGAAAGCACCATCGTGAATATTCAAACTATGGGATCAATGCCGAGAGAAGGGAACGGGTTTCCACTAAATTACATTCAGCTTTCAACACGTTTCCAAGAAGCCCACTATGCTGCTCTATGTGTGGGCTCCTCGCGATTCCCGACAAAAGCCAAAGAGGCGCCACTGCGGGTGTTGTAAATCGAAAATGTTTCTGTTTGTGCTTCGAGGAAATTGCTAGTAGGGTAGATGAATTCTTGATGGATGTACTGTCACTTACTCTATGAGATAGTTAAATCTAAATGCTTTAGATTTCTTCAATTTTTGAAGAGGGTAGATACTATTTGCAACTAATTGAACTTCTATGGTGATAGCCGGATCACCAAATAGTATGATTGTGCTGTACTAAATATATTTTCTCTGCACTTTTCTTTTTGGTATTAAGCCATGATTCAGTAGCATACTGCAAAAATTGTTATCATACTATATCTTAGTACCGCCAAAACGATTCTATTCTTTCTCATAGTCCTAACCGTAAAAATATTATGAACTGGAATGCATTCATTGGAAGATTTACACCATCAAGGAATTTCGTCTGTAGTTCTAATCCACAATCGGTGCTCTTACCCTATAGCTCAACAAATGTGTCTACTATCTGGAGTCATACACATCTCCACATCAACATGTCTGACGTCTGAGGGGGAGGCGAGCGGCTGCCGATGTCATAGTTGACTGCACTGAGCAATAAGTTTCCTTCTGATACGAAGGAAAAACAAACATTTGTGACGGAGGCTTTCTACACTGATGATAGTGATGATGATGTTTTGCTGTGTTATTGATTTCGGTTGGTGGATGGGAGAGGATGGAAGAAGGGCTTTGATCCAGAGCGCCTTCGAGGCCTGTTGATATTAAACTTGATGCATTTGCGGGTGCTCTCCAACTGATGGATGATGTCAGAGGGCGACTTTTATTGGCAATAATCATGAATTGCTAATATCTTTAACGCAAATTGGCTATTACTGTGCCTGGAGCAATCAAAGCAAACGGAGCATTTGCATCGGTTGAGTAATTTATTGCAGTGATTTGAATTCAGCAGCGTTACTAAAATGGAAGCTTCAATAATTCAACACAAATTATGCGAAAAGATTTTCCTCTTGAATTATCATATTCAATTCTCAGAACTTCTATCACGCATGTGTATAAGAGTTTATTGAAACAAGAAATGAAAAACTTGTGTGTATTTATTTGTTCATCCGTACACATAGTTGGGGGTAGCAGGGACTATGTCCAAGGGCTTGACGATCCCTCCCCAGGCTATCTGCGAGTTGTGGTGCCTGCCTAGGATGTGGCGGGGTTTGACAGTGGGACCTGTTGAACTTCTATAAAAAGCTGCATGTATCCGCAAGTAGGCTCTGCCAAAGCGACCGTGTGCCGCTCAAAGCGCACCAGTCGAGTCCAAGTCTTGATGTTAGGACGGACGCTAAACAGACCTGACGCTGACACGATGGCCCTTTGGCGAGATAGGAGGTTTGCGCAGGCCCAATAAGCCGCCCTTAAAAACAACCGAACGACATAGAAGATAACATGACTCGAAACAATCGTCAACGACCTAGACGACGAATAAAGGATCACGATTGGAAGCTTGGAACATGGAACTGCAAGTCGCTAGGCTTCGTAGGTGCGAGAGGATAATCTACTATGAATTACATCCCCGCAAGTTCGAAGTTATAGAGCTGCAGGAAATCTGCTGGACAGGACAGAAAGTGTAAAAGAGCGGCTACCTTCTATCAAAGCTGTGGCACTACCAATGAGCTGAGAACCGGCTTCGAAGTTTTGGGCAAGATACGTCAACGCGTGATTGGGTGGCAGCCAATCAACGCAAGGATGTGCAAGCTGAAGATAAAAGGCCGTTTCATTATCAACGTGCACTGCCCATACGAAGGGAGATCCGACAACGAGAAGCGATCTACGCACAGCTGGAGCAGACATACGATGGATGCCCACTGCGGGACGTCAAAATCGTCATCAGTGACATGAACGCTCAGGTAGGAAGGGAGGAAATGTATAGACCGGTCATCGGACCGGATAGTCTGCATACCGTATTGAACGGCAACAGCCAACGATGCATAAACTTTGCATCCTCCCTCGGAATGGTAGTCCGAAGCACTTCCTTTCCCCGCAAGAATATCCATAAGGCCACATGGAAATCACACAAGCAAGAAATGGAAAACCAAATCGACGGTAAATTCTTCTCCGACATCACGTACGCACTTACCGCAGTGCGAATATTGAATCCGACCACTACCTCGTTGCAGTATGTCTGCGCTCAAAGCTCTCGACGGTGTACAACACGCGTCGGAGTCGTCCGCCGCGACTTAACGTTGGGCGGCTACAAGACGGTAAACAAGCCCAAGAATACGCGCAGCACCTGGAAGTGGCACTCCCGACGGAAGAGCAGCTAGGCACAGCGTCTCTTGAAGATGGCTGGAGAGATATTCGACCCGCCATTGGTAGCACCGCAACCGCTGCACTTGGCACGGTGCCCCGGATCAGAGAAACGACTGGTATGACAGCGAATGAGAGTAGTTAGTGGAAGAGAAGAATGCAGCATGGGCAAGATTGCCGCAACACCGCACGAGGGCGAACGAGGCACGAAATAAACGGGCGCTAAACAGACAGAACTTGATTTTCCGGAGGAAAAAGCGCCAGCAGAAAGATCGATACCGTGAAGAGACGGAGCAACTGTATCGCGCTAATAACACCCAAAAGTTCTATAAAGAGCTAAACCGTTCACGTAAAGGCCACCTACCACAGCCTGATATGTGTAAGGACATAAACGGGAACCTTCTTACGAACGAACGTGAGGTGATCCAAAGGTGGCGGCAGCACTACGAAGAACACCTGAATGGCAATGTGGCAGACGAAGATGTCGGTATGGTGATGAACCTGGGAAAACGCAGGACATAATTTTACCGGCTCCGGATCTCCAGGAAATCCAGAAGGAGTTTGGCCGGCTGAAGAACAACAAAGCCCCTTAGGAGGAGAGGTTTTGCCGCAGGAATGGATGGAAGGTGTCGTGAGTCCCATTTACAAAAAATGCGATCAGCTGGATTGTAGCAATTACCGCGCAATCACATAGCGAACGCAGCTTACGAGGTACTCTCCCAAATTCTATGCTGTCGACTAGGACCAATTGCAAGAGTATTTGTGGGACAGTAACAGGCGGAAT